>NW_024070194.1:12664462-12737698 GCF_014754425.2 Oryx dammah | reverse complement strand
GAAGAACTGTACAAAAAAGATCTTCATGACCCAGATAATCATGATGATGTGATCACTCATCTAGAGCCAGACATCTTGGAAAGTGAAGTCAAGTGGGCCTTAGAAAGCATCACTATGAACAAAGCTAATGGAGGTGATGGAATTCCAGTTGAGCTGTTTCAAATCCTGAAAGATGATGCTGTGAAAGTGCTGCACTCAATATGCCAGCCAATTTGGAAAACTCAGCAGTGGCCACAGGACTGGAAAAGGTCAGTTTTCATTCCAATCCCAAAGAAAGGAAATGCAAAAGAATGCTCAAACTACCGCACAATTGCACTCCTCTCACATGCCAGTAAAGTAATGCTCAAAATTCTCCAAGCCAGGCTTCAGCAATATGTGAACCGTGAACTTCCAGATGTTCAAGCTGGTTTTAGAAAAGGCAGAGGAACCAGAGATCAAATTGCCAACATCCACTGGATCATCGAAAAAGCAAGAAAGTTCCAGAAAAACATCTATTTCTGCTTTATTGACTATGCAAAAGCCTTTGTGTGGGTCACAATAAACTGTGGAAAATTCTGAAAGAGATGGGGATACCAGACCACTTAACCTGCCTCTTGAGAAATCTGTATGCAGGGCAGGAAGCAACAGTTAGAACTGGACATGGAACAACAGACTATTTCCAAATAGGAAAAGGAGTACATCAAGGCTGTATATTGTCACCCTGCTTATTTACCTTATATGCAGAGTACATCATGAGAAACGCTGGACTGGAAGAAACACAAGCTGGAATCAAGATTGCCGGGAGAAATATCAATAACCTCAGATATGCAGATGACACCACCCTTATGGCAGAAAGTAAGAGGAACTCAAAAGCCTCTTGATGAAAGTGAAAGAGGAGAGTGAAAAAGTTGGCTTAAAGCTCAACATTCAGAAAACGAAGATCATGGCATCCGGTCCCATCACTTCATGGGAAATAGATGGGGAAACAGTGGAAACAGTGTCAGACTTTATTTTGGGGGGCTCCAAGATCACTGTAGATGGTGACTGCAGCCATGAAATTAAAAGACGCTTACTCCTTGGAAGAAAAGTTATGACCAAACTAGATAGTATATTCAAAAGCAGAGACATTACTTTGTCGACTAAGGTCTTTCTAGTCAAGGCTATGGTTTTTCCTGTGGTCATGTATGGATGTGAGAGTTGGACTGTGAAGA
The DNA here is from genome assembly GCF_014754425.2 of Oryx dammah. Lineage (NCBI taxonomy): Eukaryota > Metazoa > Chordata > Mammalia > Artiodactyla > Bovidae > Oryx > Oryx dammah. Next base: position 12,736,508 of record NW_024070194.1, on the reverse strand, counting down.
AGGCTGAGCGCCGAAGAATTGATGCTCTTGAAATGTGGTGATGAAGAAGACTCTTGAGAGTCCCTTGGACTGCAAGGAGATCCAACCAGTCCATTCTGAAGGAGATCAACCCTGGGATTTCTTTGGAAGGACTGATGCTAAAACTGAAACTCCAGTACTTTGGCCACCTCATGCAAAGAGTTGACTCATTGGAAAAGACTCTGATGCTGGGAGGGATTGAGGGCGCAAGAGGAGAAGGGGACAACCGAGGATGAGAAGGCTGGATGGCATCATGGACTCGATGGACGTGAGTCTGAGTGAACTCCTGGAGATGGTGATGAACAGGGAGGCCTGGCGTGCTGCGATTCATGGGGTTGCAAAGAGTTGGACACGACTGAGCGACTGAACTGAACTGAACTGAAGACAACATAAAAACGACAACTATTCATTATTTGAAAATTAGGAAAATGAGAATCCTACAGTCACAAAAGTATAGAAAACGGACAATTTTGTATTCAAAGGATCATTATACCTTAAATATTTTCAATTTAGACAAGAGAAAATTAAAAGGAATGACGCATTAAAATAAAGACATTCAAAACTAATTCAAATAAACAAGGAGAAAGGAAATAAAGATAAAATCAGAAATTAATTAGAAAACAGGAAAAAAATGAATGAACCCAGGAGCTGAGTTTTCAAAATGACAATAAAATAAATTAACTTTTGGCAATTAAATTAGAAAAAGAGAAAGCTCGCACAAATGCATAAAATTAGGATTGCACTAACAAAGGAATTAAGTAGATAATGGAAAAATTATATAGTCTAAATATTACAGACAACTTAATTCTGATATATTTGAAATTATGTCACAAGCGCATGATTTTGAAAGCAAATATGAATTACCAAAAATGAACAAAGAATTAGATCAGTTCAGATTTCTTAATTTCAGCAGACACCATTGCTTAGCATTGAAGCAGCTTTATTTTAGATTCAGTCTTGTTTTATCAGTTACACTGTTACTGATAACTTGATTAAACACAGTACTCACCTCTTTCAGCCTCGTTTTCCTCATTTATAAAAGGGGGAGAGTAATTTCCCTGTCGTGGTATTTTTGTGACCAACATATTAAATGGGACACATGAAATGCTTAGCACAGTGCTGGCCCATAATTAGTGTCTAATACACAAGGACCATTGACACTGAGCTGAAATTGGAAATCAGTCATCAGGCACTTTGGTTCCAGTTGGGTTTATGAATGCATTCCTTCATGGAATTTTCTACACGTAGGTTGCTGCTGCTAAGTCACTTCAGTCATGTCCGACTCTGTGTGACCCCATAGATGGCAGCCCACCAGGCTCCCTCGTCCCTGGGATTCTCCAGGCAAGAGTACTGGAGTGGGGTGCCATTGCCTTCTCTGACATGTAGGTTACATGTCAATAAAAGGAGTTTACATGTATCCTTTCCAACTTTTAAGGCATAGGTGTCTTCTAAACGATACACAGAAGAAATAGAATGCTTCCATGTGACATACTGTGACAAAGATGGAAGCAACAATTCTAAATAAACTGATGGTAAATTAAATCCATTTGTGTATTAAATGCATGCTATGCCAGGACCAAGAAGATTTACTTTGAAAATTCTGAGTAATGGAACATCTATCATGGGGTCATCAGGGTTATTAGACGCTTCCTACAAACTAGATTGATTAGGGATCACAGAACCTTATGAGTTATATTATCATCATTTAATAGCTAAAGAAATGGAAGCAGAAAGAAGTTAGACTGGCCAAGGCCACAGTTAGCCCTAGGACTGACATTCAGCACCAGGTCCGGCTTACTGCAAAAGCGTAAAATGATTCCACACATCCTCTTGAGTTTGATTTAATAAATGCTTAAAGTTGCATTTTATAATGCTCAGACCCATTATTGATGAAAATCCTTCAATTACTTAGGGTAGACACATTTGATATAATATGCTGAAAAATATATTAAGCGCTCAATTTCATGCTTAGTGGTGAAATATCTGAGTCATGGCCAACGATTTCTTTGATCTCTTTTTAAAATTTTTATAGAAGTTCTAGTCAATGTAGTAAGACATGGATCAGAAATAAAATGCATAACAATGGAAAAAAGAGACATTATCTTCATTTGCAAGTGATACAATTATCTGTACAGCTTATATCAAATGATCAACGGAAACACTAATAGTAGCAGTAAGATAGATCCACAAGGTAATCGAATGTTCAAGAAATGTTAGAAATAGAATGTATATATACTAACATTATCAGTTAGAAAATACCATAGAAAACTTAGACTCCATTAGCAATGTAAATTATAAAATACTAACTTTAATAAAATTTGTACAGAATATTCATGGAGTGGATGACAGGGATCAATTGGGAGAAATAAATGAAACCTTGAATAAATAGGGAGGCATACCATATACTGCTTGAGAATACTTGATGTTATAAAGATGTCATTTTTTTTCTCCAAAATTAACTTATGGGTTTGAGTTAATTTTATTATAAATTTTATTCCCGGAAGAAGGCAGTGAGCAATGTCTTGGAATCCAATGAGGTGATTCTGAAATTCATGTGGATGAATAAAAAGAAAATATTAATAAATTTTCAGGAGAGTGGATGGAAGAAAAAACATTCACTAAATATATTCATTGATTCTAAGAATTTAAAAAACATTAAATTGTATATCTTAGCATGGAGGCAATATGATAATCAATAAGTTCAAAATCTTCATGAATCTTTAAATTAAGACTTCTACTACAGCATATATTTTCCCCCATAAAAATGCAATAAAATTTAACTGAATAATGCATGTTTTTCTTCAGGACCTTAATGATTCTATAAATACATGGCTATAGAAATGTATAAAGTAATTGGCTTTTTAAACCAGGAAACACGGCTCTTAGCACTTCATATGAGTTATTGCAAGGGTGAAAAGGAACAGAAAACCATAAAACCAGGTTGAAATGTGAATGCTGGTGGTTGACCAGGCTTAGCCAGCAGTTAAATGGTCCATTCTCCCTTCAAAGAGTAACTTTCTCAGTCCTTCTCTTCTGCTGGGTTCCTTACCATCAGAGCCTGAGATGAGAAGTTTTGTGCAAGTGATAAGTAGAAGGACACTTCAAAGGAGGTAAAAAAAGCAGGACAAGGGAGGAAAAGATGGCTTTTCAAACTGAAGTCTAGCTTCATCTTGATTCCTCGGGAAGTTTGAGCGTAAATGGGACCCTAGAGTTTTTCTGTCTAGAGGGTGGGGAGCTGAGATTTTATAACTCAACTGCGGCCTGAAATCAGAGAAGGCAATGGCACCCCACTCCAGTACTCTTGCCTAGAAAATCCCATGGACGGAGCAGCCTGATAGGCTGCAGTCCATGGGGTCGCTAAGAGTCGGACGCGACTGAGCGACTTCACTTTCACTTTTCACTTTCCTGCATTGGAGAAGGAAATGGCAACCCACTCCAGTGTTCTTGCCTGGAGAATCCCAGGGACTGGGGAGCCTGGTGGGCTGCTGTCTATGGGGTCACACAGAGTCAGACAAGACTGAAGTGACTTAGCAGCAGCAGCAGCAGGGCCTGAAAGAGGGCAGAACCTGCCAAGCATCTCGGGTGGGGGCAGCTGTGAACTGTTGGCAGCCGGAGTCACAGCAGCTGGGTAATGGGTTGTCTTGTTTGTAAAGATGACCTGGGCAGGCCTCACTACAGTCATGGCCCTTGGGTGTATTCGGTTGGTCAAAAAGTTCATTGGGGTTGTTCCATGACATCGTACGGAAAAACCCAGACAAACTTTCTGGCCAACCCAATACTTTGAGGCTTAGCGAAGACGGTAAATGATAAAATAGCACATAGCAAAGATCTACCATCGATCCGAAGACAAAGAGCCTAGACCAAAACACACCAAAATTTTGACAGTGATTATTTCTTCATGATGATGATTTTTATTCTCATTTTCTACAGTGCTATCTGCATTCTTAAAAAATATGTGTGTGCATTATTTTTTAACCAGAAATGAGAAAAAACTACAGCTCTGGGCACTACATCTGACCCGATTTAGGTGTGGCTTGGCCACTTTCTAAAATGTAACCTTGGGCAGGTTACTTAGTCTAAGCCTCAGCTTTCTCACCTGTAAAATGGGGTTCCCAGCTGAGAAGCACTCCAGTAGATACTGCTGTTTACCCAGCATCTGCTTCCTCTTTCCCTCCTGTCTTGCTCTGTGTGGTTCTGAGGGGAATCACTAGCATGAATCCAGGCTCATGCAGTTTCTTGTCCACATCAGAGACAAGATGCCAAGCTCTTCATTTCTCCCACAATGTTCTTGGCTCTTTGCAATTCCTGGACACAAAATGCCTAGACAAAATTAAAAAAAAAAAAAACCACCAACAGGAGGATTATTCGTTTCAGTTGAGTTTTAGAGCTCCTTGACAAGATTGAAAAAAATGCAGGAGGATTTTTTTGTTGTTGCTGCTGTAAATGGTTACTTTTTACCTTGAGTTTTCTGATTTAAGTCCTGATTTTCTTCCTAATGGTGCAATCAGCCTCACTGATGCTCAGATGGAACCCATCTCCTTAGACAAGACTAAATATCTAGGAGAGGCTGTCAGGCAGGAAGAGATTTTTCTCTCCTGTTGTAGAGACTGACCAGTCCAAGAATTAAATTGACATGAGACAGATTAACAGGTGGAAATCAGACAAAAGTTTAATCACATTTGTGCTTGGGAGACACCCAGGAAAACTGAGTAATTCACCAAAATGGCTGAAATCCTCACCTTCATGTCATCCTCAGCCAAAGACAAAAGCGGGTGTTGGAGGCAGGGGTTTGGGACATTGAAGGAGAGGAAGGCAATTTACATGGAGTTGAAAAAGGGAGTATCTGGTAAACAAATGTTTGCTGGGCTCTGCAGAGACAGTGTGACCCAGAGTGGACTCTGATCTCTAGGATCTGCTGTGTGTCCCCCATCACTTAACCCATTTTCTTTGCAGAGATCTCTGGTGATAGGATTATTCTGGGAACAGAAAATGTTAGTCACTGAGTTGTATCCGACTCTTTGTGACCCCATGGACTGTAGCCTGCCAGGCTCCCCTGTCTGTGGAATTCTCCAGGCCAGAATACTGGAGTGGGTTGCCATTTCCTTCTCCAGGAAATCTTTCCGATTCAGGGATTGAACCCTGGTCTCCTACGTTACAGGCAGACTTTTTAACGTCTGAGCCACCAGGGACCTCTATCTAAATTCCTTAGGCAGTTAGGGGGAAGGTCAAAGTTTCCTCCTGAGTCTTTTGAGTCTTGATTATTTTCAGCTCGAAATAATCCCATTGGCACAGAGTCATTTTACGGTGGCAAATTTTGCTCCCCTACAAGGCAGACTGGCAGACCTGCAACTCTAATTGTTGGAAAAGAATGGCTTCTACCTTTGTTTCGTTTTTGTTTTCTTTTTTTAAGGTTTTCTTTTTTGGTGGATACCATTTTAAAAGCCACTTTTGAATTTGCTACAGTATTGTATCCACTTTTTTAATGTTTTGGTTTTTTGGCCACAAGGCATGCAGGATCTGAGCCGCCTGATCAGGGACTAAACCCACATTCCCTGTGTTGGAAGGTGAAGCCTTAACCACTGGCCCGCCAGGGACATCCCAGTTTCTACCTCTGAATCAAGCCATAGGTGATATGCTGAACAGGTGGCAGGGCCTCAGCTTGCCTTCCTCAGCAGGCAGAGGGCATCAGCTCCAGAAAGGGCTCTTATCGTGGAAAGAATTCAGTGCTTGACTTCTTATCAGTTAGGAAGCAGGTGGTCCTCCCCTGGGGACCAAGAGCATATTTGTCCCTGCCAGAGTAGTTTGCTTCCTGGAGTCAGCTGAACCCAATTACCACCACACTCTGAAAATACCATAGTTACTTTCCTAGGAGATCTGCAAAACACACCCAGGCCTAAGCTAGTTGACTCAATACTTTGAGTGTTAACAGTATCTCATACTTTCTTAAAACGTGCTTTATTCTGGCCACAGGGAGAAAAATAAAAACAAAGAAAAGTATCCACAGCCATGTTGGAATTGCTTGGGCTCTGTTGCAGGAAGTAGGCAACTTGCAAAAGGCCTATTTGAACCCCAGGAGGAAGCACGTGTAGGGGGAAGTGAGGATCCTGGGGGTCCCTCCTGTGTGACTTCAAGCAAGTCACTTAACCTCTCTGAGCCTGCTGTGACTTTGCTGTTGTTATTCCACTGTATAGAAAAATAATGTTCCTGGCATGTTCTACAACTTAAAAATTCTGAAGTGCTAAACTTGACTGCTTTTAGACCCTGGGCAGCACATTTGCTGGGCGTGAAGACCTCCATAGAAACAATGGCATATCATAGCAATCTAAGAAAGGCGTACAGATAATCAGATCCTACCTCTCCCCAGGCAGCCCCTCTTCAGCTTTTCTTCTGAAGCTACTCCACATTCTCCCACCCTTTCACATCCCCTCGTTCTTCTTTAATGGAAAGCATAGCTTGCATTACAGTCATCTACTTAACCGCTTTGCTCCTTTGCCCTGTGACCATCTGGCTACCAGACAGCCTTTTACGGACCATCCTTAAGGGATCGTCAATTTCTTTACCCTTCACCCCCCTCCTTTCCTTGATGCCCCTCTGAAGTTCAAATGCATCGTTTTTAACTTTTAAGAAATATTTCAAAAACATGCATTGCTGTTAAGAAATATTTCAAAAACACACATGCAAAATATACATCCAGGTATGAGTCCTACACATTCTTCCATATTTGCTTCAGAATTTTTAAAAAAGAAATAGAACACTGAAGAAATGGTTACCCTCCTCATCTCTTCCTCAGCCTTCCCCTCTCGGGATAAAGAGACTGCTGGAGTGCCTCAGTATCATTTCCTCTCCTGCGTTTGGACTTCTATTCATATGTATGAATCTATTAACAGTATAGCCTCCTGTTATTTGTGTTTACCTATTTGGTATCCTACGGTCCGTATCAATCGCAACTTGCTTCCCCCCCCCCAACATTCTGTTCTTCAGATTTATCCATTTCCATAAAAGCTAGCCCTTTTACCTTCCATGTTGTATGAATAATCACAGTTTATCTCTTCTTCTACTGAGAAATATTTAGGTGGTCTCCACTTTTCTCTACTGTATAAATTGCAGCAATGAACACTGAATGCACCTCCCTGGGCACAACTGTGAGTCTAGTTCCAGGCGAGACTCTTAGGAGTAGAATTGCTCTATTGTTTGGCATACATACCTTCCAGTGTGCTAAGTGTCACTAGACTGTTCTCTAAAGGGATGATACCAGTTCATACATCAATAATGTACACATCACATTTGCTACATCCTCAACAATTATTGATGCCAACCAAACTTTAAAAATTTACAAATTTAATCAGCATTCAATTATACCCTGATTCTTTTTAAAATTGTTTTCCCTTTCTCCATTTACTAGCAAGGTTGGCTTTCTTTTTGTATCTATCAAGTACTTGGGTTTTTGCTTCTGTGACCTGATTATTTGCATTCTTTGTCTAGTTTTATGTTCTTCATTTGTCTTTCCTTACTGATTCTGGGTTCTAATTATCAGTTATAAGGGTTGCAAATATATTCCCCCCATGCTCTTTTTTAAAGAATTATTTGTTCATCTATCTGTTTATTTATTGCTGCACATGGGCTTTTTCTAGTTGGGGTGAGAGGGGCTTCTCATTGCAGTGGCTTCTCCTGTTGCAGAGCGAGGGCTCTAGGGCACAGGCTCAGTAGTTGTGCCACATGGGCCTATTAATAGTGGCCCTGAGGCACATGGAATCTTCCCGAGCAGGGATCGAATCCGTTTCCCCTGCATTGGCAGGTGGACTCCCAACCACTAGACCACCAGGGAAGTCCTCCCCCTTGTTTTTGACATACTTTACCGGAATGAGAGGTGTGAGAAGAGCCCTAGGAGCAGAGTTAGAAGAGTGGGAGTCCAGCCCTAGTTTGTCATTTACTTATTGCGTGACCTTGAACAAAACATCTTCCTCTCTGAATCTCTTTTCTCATCTGTGAACGTGGGGATTACAGTCCATGTCTCCAGTGATTGTTAGGATCAAAAGATAGGATGTTCTTGCTAGTATTTTCTTCTAAGTTGTAAGTTTCTGCAGAACTGCGGAGGATGAGGCCTCTCCTGGATCTAAGATTTTTATTTTTTTTTGGTTGTCTAAATAAGTCCTTGCCCTTTCCCATCACATGGGCCTCTGAATCCAGTGGAAAAAATATTAAAGATACTGAGTGTTTTGATTTTCTGAACTGCTCCTTTCAAAAGCTTTCAAAGGCCAGTAATTTAGGACAGATTTAGCAGAATGACTTAAATAATGAAGGTAATTATCCAGGTCATTCTGGTCCCTGGATTTTTTCCCCCTCAGAAATATTCCAATAATTTAATTCAAGAGCAATTTTGAATTAAAATTATCTACATTGTTGATGCATGTTTCTCTCTCTTCTTTTTTTCTAACATAAATGATGAACTTCTAAAAGAGAATTCAGACCTTTGGATGTGGGTCTTGTATGAAGGGCTATAAATGCTGTGGGTAAACTTACCTTTTTAAATGGTTGAGTCTGACGGTCAAATTATTTAAATATTGTGAAAGAGGGTAAAAAAATCCATGAAAATTTAACTATCATTGAGAGAATGCTGTATTTTGATATACCATATAATTGTAACACACCAAATACTTTTTAGAGTAACAATTATATTCTTCACTCAGGCATAAGATCATCTGAGTGGGTATGATATTTCTCAAGAGATTGTTGCCATAGCATTTGGACTATGATTAGGGCCATTTCAAAGCTGGACACTGTCCAGCATTATCAGCAACATCTCAATTGGAAGGAAATTACCAAAAATGAAGTCTGGTCCTATCTCTGTTCTCATAAAAGGGATTTCACCTTTGGTCCTCATTAGCCATGTAAATGTCTCCCTCCCACTCTCCCCTTAAAAAAATAAAAATAACAAATAAATAGCATGTTTCTCTTCTGTGACAAATTGAGTCATAATTGTCATTAGGATAGGTGGACAAAGCTATCATTTTGTCCTTATTTGAGGAGATAGGTTTACAGCGTAAGGGAATCAGTCTCCTATCCTCTCCCCTTGTCAACATCATGTCTCAAACACTAACTCACAAATTATGAAGAGCTATGGAGGAGACTTAGTTTTAGCCAGTGAGTTTGCACATGGCCCTGTTCTTTCCTTAGATGAACTTAAAGAACATGAAAGACGCATAGCTCCTTCCTTCTTGTATCATCCAGAAAATATCAGAATGAATTTTCCTTTTTTACCTCTATCTGTGTCTTTGCCATCAGCCAGGAAGGAGACAAGCATTCTTAGAGCTATCACTGTGTGTTGGCACTGGGCCCATAATTTACAATGATCTCGATTAATCTTCATGATCTTTCTGTGTGGTAGAGGTTGCTGTGCCCATCCTACTGATGAAGACACGGAGGTCTGGAGACATTGCACACCCTGACCAAAGCTGCTTGGCTGGCCATACAATTCAAGGCTCCAAGTTTTGCCTTTTCCATGAAGCAAGGAACATGTCTTTTGTGAACTAGAAATACAGATGCTGGGCTTCCCTTGTGGCTCAGCTGGTAAAGAATCCGCCTACAGTGCAGGAGACCTGAGTTCGATCCCTGGGTTGAGAAGATCACTTGGAGAGTGGAATCGCTACCCACTCCAGTATTCTGGCCTGGAGAATTTCATGGACTGTATAGTCCATGGGGTCACAAAGAGTTGGACATGACTGAGCAATTTTCACTTCAATACAGATGTTAGATTTTCATTTGGCAAAGAGGGTATTTGTGCCCTTTTTGATATTTGTAACTGGGGCTTTTCCAGCAAGCCAGGAAGTAGATGTGGTATGTTTCAGCTCTGGCTTCACTTCCCAATCTTTATCTTTCTCACCTCCTGAGGATCTAAGGCAGGTCCCACCTGTCAGCACAAGGAAAATTTGATTGCAAAGGTGCATGTTAGTGGGAACACTTGAATAGCAATGAGGCAATGTTATGATCTGCTTAATCTGGAGACCATGACGTTATCAGCTCAAATTTGATAGATATGATTGACTGATTATTTCACATATTCATTCAACAAACATTTTCTAAACATCTGCCATCAATCAGATAATCTTGGAAGTGCTGGAGAGAGAGAGAGGGATGAACAAGACAGAAGTCTTTACATTTACTGAGTGTAAGACAGATGCTGTGAGGATAAAAAGCCAAAACCCATCCTCAAAGATTTTACAATCAAGTTGAAAAATCAAATGCATTATCAGTTAACCTGACTCACAGGTAATAAAACCAGGAGCTAGAGGCACAGGCATAGAATAGAATAGTGAATGGGGGTGGTTAGTTTTCATGCAGACATTTGAGAAATCTGGGGGCGGGGGCGGTTAGGATATTTTAAATGTGTCTAAAATCATGGACATGGACCACAGCCTTGTCTAACTCAATGAAACTAAGCCATGCCGTGTTGGGCCACCCAAGATGGCAGGTCAAGGTGGAGAGGTCTGACAGAATGTGGTCCACTGGAGAAGGGAATGGCAAACCACTTCAGTATTCTTGCCTTGAGAACCCCATGAACAGTATGAAAAGACAAAATGATAGGATACTGAAAGGAACTCTCTAGGTTGGTAGGTGCTCAAATTGCTACTGGAGATCAGTGGAGAAATAACTCCAGAAAGAATGAAGGGATGGAGCCAAAGCAAAAACAATACCCAGTTGTGCATGTGACTGGTGATAGAAGCAAGATCCAATGCTGTAAAGAGCAATATTGCATAGGAACCTGGAATGTCAGGTCCATGAATCAAGGCATATTGGAAGTAGTCAAACAGGAGATGGCAAGAGTGAACGTCAACATTCTAGGAATCAGTGAAATAAAATGGACTGGAATGGGTGAATTTAACTCAGATGACCATTATATCTACTACTGCGGGCAGGAATTCCTTAGAAGAAATGGAGTAACCATCATGGTCAACAAGAGTCCGAAATGCAGTACTTGGATGAAATCTCAAAAACGACAGAATGATCTCTGTTTGTTTCCAAGGCAAACCATTCAATATCACAGTTATCCAAGTCTATGCCCCAACCAGTAACGCTGAAGAAGCTGAAGTTGAATGGTTCTATGAAGACCTACAAGACCTTTTAGAACTAATACCCAAAAAAGATGTCCTTTTCATTCTAGGGGACTGGAATGCAAAAGTAGGAAGTCAAGAAACACCTGGAGTAACAGGCAAATTTGGCCTTGGAATGCGGAATGAAGCAGGACAAAGGCTAATAGAGTTTTGCCAAGAAAATGCACTGGTCATAGCAAACACCCAACAACACAAGAGAAGACTCTACACATGGACATCACCAGATGGTCAACACCAAAATCAGATTGATTATATTCTTTGCAGCCAAAGATGGAGAAGCTCTATACAGTCAGCAAAAACAAGACTGGGAGCTGACTGTGGCTCAGATGATGAACTCCTTATTGTCAAATTCAGACTTAAATTGAAGAAAGTAGGGAAAAATACTAGACCACTCAGGTATGACCTAAATCAAATTCCTTATGATTGTACAGTGGAAATGAGAAATAGATTTAAGGGACTAGATCTTATAGATAGAGTGCCTGATGAACTGTGGATGGAGGTTCATGACATTGTACAGGAGACAGGGATCAAGACCATCGCCATGGAAAAGAAGTGCAAAAAAGCAAAATGGCTGTCTGGAGAGGCCTTACAAATAGCTGTGAATAGAAGAGAAGCAAAAAGCAAAGGAGAAAAGGAAAGATATAAGCATCTGAATGCAGAGTTCCAAAGAATAGCAAGAAGAGATAAGAAAGCCTTCCTCAGCAATCAATGCAAAGAAATAGAGGCAAACAACAGAATGGGAAAGACTAGAGATCTCTTCAAGAAAATTAGAGATACCAAGGGAACATTACATGCAAAGATGGGCTCGATAAAGGACAGAAATGGTGTGGACCTAACAGAAGTAGAAGATACTAAGAAGAGGTGGCAAGAATACACAGAACTGTACAAAAAAGATCTTCACGACCAAGATAATCACGATGATGTGATCACTCACCTAGAGCCAGACATCCTGGAATGTGAAGTCAAGTGGGCCTTAGGAAGCATTACTATGAACAAAGCTAGTGGAGGTGATGGAATTCCAGTTGAGCTATGAGAAATGCTGGGCTGGAAGAAGCACAAGCTGGAGTCAAGATTGCAGGGAGAAATATCAATAACCTCAGATATGCAGATGACACCACCCTTATGGCAGAAAGTGAAGAGGAACTCAAAAGCCTCTTGATGAAAGTGAAAGAGGAGAGTGAAAAAGTTGGCTTAAAGCTCAACACTCAGAAAATGAAGATCATGGCATCTGGTCCCATCACTTCATGGCAAATAGATGGGGAAACAGTGGAAACAGTGTCAGACTTTATTTTGGGGGGCTCCAAAATGACTGCAGATGGTGACTGCAGCCATGAAATTAAAAGACGCTTACTCCTTGGAAGGAAAGTTATGACCAACCTAGACAGCATATTGAAAAGCAGAGACATTACTTTGCCAACTAAGGTCCGTCTAGTCAAGGCTGTGGTTTTTCCAGTGGTCGCACATGGATGTGAGAGTTGGACTGTGAAGAAGGCTGAATGCCGAAGAATTGATGCTTTTGAACTGTGGTGTTGGAAAAGACTCTTGAGAGTCCCTTGGACTGCAAGGAGATCCAACCAGTCCATTCTAAAGGAGATCAGTCCTGGGTGTTCATTGGAAGGACTGATGCTAAAGCTGAAACTCCAATACTTTGGCTACCTCATGCGAAGAGTTGACTCATTGGAAAAGACTGTGATGCTGTGGGAGGGATTGGGGACAGGAGGAGAAGGGGATGACAGAGGATGAGATGGCTGGATGGCATCACTGACTCGATGGACATGGGTTTGGGTGAACTCTGGGAGTTGGTGATGGACAGGGAGGCCTGGTGTGCTGCGGTTCATGGGGTCACAAGGAGTCGGACATGACTGAGCAACTGAACTGAACTGAAAATCATGGGAATGCAGAGGTGAAAGGTATTCTGGACTTCTCTGCAAAATCCTGGAGACCCCTGAAAGTAGTTAGAATTATGATCCCATCTTATTCCAAGGTTCCAAATAAGCCAGTCTTTCATGGTGTTGGCATCCCAGAAACAACCTAGGAACCAAATGTTAGTCACGAGTATTTCAAGTCTCTACTTGGTATTTTAAAGAAGTACCAATAAAAGAAGACATTTTTAAAAATTTTTGAATTGGGCAAGTTTTTTTGTCTATTTATTTGGCCGCAGAGAGTCTTTGTTTCAGCACACACAATCTTTGATCTTTACTGGGGCATGCAGGATCATTAGTTGTGGCAGGCGAAGTCTTAGTCATGGCATGTGGAATCTAGTTCCTTGACTAGAGGTGGAACCCAGGGCTTCCTGCATTGGGAGTGCAGAGTCTTAGACACTGGACCACCTCCAGGGAAGTCCCTGGAGGTCATCTTTATTGCAGAGGACACTTTACAATGATTCCTCTCTCCAGATCATTGCTGCTATTATCATCTTTCACTGAGATGGCAGCTGCTCCTGGTAAACTTTCTTTTCTATAGTCCATCCAGACTCTTCCATCCAAACCCTTCAACTCTCTCTGTTGCCCAGCTCACATGGCTGCTCTGTTTCTCTTTCTGACCTTCCGAGGTTCCCGTCCTGGCTCTTTTTTATGCATACTGTTTCATCCTCTCTGACTTCTATGAATATTTTCATTTGCTGGCCTACTATCCAGATTCTCCTCAAGAAAGGGATCTTAAGGATCTTCTCAGACAGCAAGAATCACATTCCCTTAGAATATAGAGGGAGAATAGGCAATTGTGAACAGTTATATATTAATGTTAGTTTTTGCTCTTTTTACATGGGAACTGTGTAAATTGCTTTGTGAAGGGCCACCTTTCAACAGAATCCCAGGTGCCTGGGAATTTATGCAGAGCTGTCTTTCAGGAGCTCTGGTCCTGATGGAAGAGGCCTTAAATCCTGTCTTTTTCATCAGGCATCCCAGCTCACAGGACCAGCTTGTTCAGTCTCACCGGGACCCTACCTGGGGGTGGAAATGGCTTCCTAAATGGCCTTTCAGCCATTCTAGATTTTCACCAAGGGCTCAAATAATGTTACTTTCTATTTTAGTGTGGGTGACCTGAGCCACCATAACAAGTAAATACAGATACTTGAGTGGTAGCACACAGGAGAAGTTCCTGTCTTACTTTCCAGTCCAGTATCACATTCCTGGTTGGCACAAATCTTTCTTCCATGCAGTGATTCCAGGGTCCAGGCTGTTGGAGGTTCTGTCATCACTGACACAGTAAGATCTCTATTAGGAACCTTCAAGCTGCAAACTTTCAAAGATGAAAAAGTACATGCCAGACCCTGGATGCCAGCTGTTATACAGTACTACTGTACTTTCAAGGTACTGTACTGTAAGATTAAAATTTTTTTAATATTTTGTTTCTTATGTACATATTATTTGTGTGAAAAGTATTATATACCTATTGTCACCGAAACGTATGTGGGGCCCAGCTGCTTGCTGCTCAAAACCAAGTAAACAGACCAGGTTGGTGGAAAGGAAAGTTTGCCAGTAAGGGGAGGTCAACAATACGTGAACCATGAATTTCCAGATGTTCAAGCTGGTTTTAGAAAAGGCAGAGGAACCAGAGGTCAAACTGCCAACGTCCACTGGATCATGGAAAAAGCTAGAGAGTTCCAGAAAAACATCTATTTCTGCTTTATTGACTATGCCAAAGCCTTTGACTGTGTGGATCACAATAAAGTGTGAAAAATTCTGGAAGAGATGGGACTACCAGACCACCTCACCTGCCTCTTGAGAAACCTATATGCAGGTCAGGAAGCAACAGTTAGAACTGGACATGGAACAACAGACTGGTTCTAAATGGGAAAAGGAGTACATCAAGGCTGTATATTGTCACCCTGCTTATTTAACTTCTATGCAGAGTACATCATGAGAAACACTGGGCTGGAGGAAGCACAAGCTGGAATTAAGATTTCTGGGAGAAATATCAATAACCTCAGATAAGCAGATGACACCACCCTTATGGCAGAAAGTGAAGAAGAACTAAAGAGCTTCTTGATGAAAGTGAAAGAGGAGAGTGAAAAAGTTGGCTTAAAGCTCAACATTCAGAAAACAAAGATCATGGCATCCGGTCCCATCACTTCATGGGAAATAGATGGGGAAACAGTGGCTGACTTTATTTTTTGGGCTCCAAAATCACTGCAGATGGTGATCACAGCCATGAAATTAAAAGACGCTTACTCCTTGGAAGGAAAGTTATGACCAACCTAGACAGCATATTGAAAAGCAGAGACATTACTTTGTCAACAAAGGTCCATGTAGTCAAGGCTATGGTTTTCCAGTGGTCATATATGTATGTGAGAGTTGGACTATAAAGAAAGCTGAGTGCAGAAGAATTGATGCTTTTGAACTGTGGTGTTGGAGAAGACTCTGAAAGTCCCTTGGACTGCAAGGAGATCCAACCCAGTTCATCCTAAAGGAGATCAGTCCTGGGTGTTCATTGGAAGGACTGATGCTAAAGCTGAAACTCCAATACTTTGGCCACCTAATGTGAAGAGCTGACTCATTTGAAAAGACCTTGATGCTGGGAGGGATTGAGGGCAGGAGGAGAAGGGGACAACAGAGGATGAGATGGCTGGATGGCATCACCGACTCAATAGACATGGGTTTGGGTGAACTCCGGGAGTTGGTGATGGACAGGGAGGCCTGGCGTGCTGTGATTCATGGGGTCGCAAAGAGTCAGACATGACTGAGTGACTGAACTGAACTGAAGGAGGGGTTGGGGAGGGTGGCAGACATCTGTCCACAGGCCAACTCCTTCTGCTGCCCACCCTCCAAGCAGGGGGTGAGAGCTTTTATAGCCAGAGTGGGAGAGGTGGGCCACATGCAGAAACAGCACAGTCATCAAATCGGTCATTAGTGGTCTGGCCAGCATCATCTTGGTTGTTTTAGGTACAGTTAATTCTCATTTCCAGGGTCCATTTGTTCCCATTTGTTTGAGGACAATTCTCTGAATTGTGGCAGCTCATATCCTGGGTATAATCTGGTCACCATGTAGCTAACTTCTCCACCTGGGGTTTCAGTATCTATAAGACAGCTCACAGGATGTAGCTCAGAATATTATCTATAGCCCTTGAGAAAGAACTAAAGGTCCTTAACTATGCTTCATGACTGTATTGTTATTATTTAGTCTCCTCTGACTGTTTTCCTTTGCTTCCCCATTTCTCACTTCTCTGATTAAACTTATTCTTTGACTAAAGTTTTCCGCAAGCAAAAGGCAGGCAGAAGGCATGGGGCAGGGGCGGGCAAGGACTATAGGGTCTGCTGTGTTTCACTATTATAGTGTAGTACTCTATAGCTGATTGTGTTAATTAGTTGGGTACCTAGGCTAACTTTGTTGGACTTACAAACAAACTGGCCTTAGGAAATCACTCTCAGAATGGAACTTGTTCCTGTGTAGGGGACTTACTTTAAGTGTCTTCTAAGGTGACCCTCGAGGTTATTTCTATTCTCATCAGCTTGAAGGGAAAAGAGCAGGCAGAAGCACATGTGGGCTTTTTTGCAAAGCCAAGAAGTAGCAGTCTTACTCCATTCAGTCACAAGGTGGCTTAGGCTGGGGTCCCCAGAAGCAGGCCCTCAGCAAGGATTCATGTGCAGGTGATCTCTTTAGGGGGGCTGCCCTGGCGGCCCAGGTGGTAAAGAATCTGCCTGCGATGCAGGAGACCCAGGTTCAATCGCTGGGTCGAGAAGATCCCCTGGAGAAGGGAATGGCAACCCACTCCAGTACTCTTGTCTGGAGAATCTCATGGACAGAGGAGCCTGGCGGGCTACAGTCCATGGGGTGACAAAGAGTTGGACACGAGTGTTTCCCAGGAGAAACCAATAAAGAAGTAGGCAGGACTGGAAAGGGAAGGGAAAGAGGGCGAGTGTGGAGATAATTTCAGACAACTCCCCCCCCCACAAACTGGCATGATCCTGTGGGGAGCTCTGGAGTGTGAATTGCCTCTGAGAGTAGGTCCCACTTCAAGGCAAGGGATCCAGGCTTTCACACATTGGCTAAGGGCTCTTCTAGGGGCGGGGGAGCTCCCAGCATTTCTGATGCTCTGCCAGTACAGGGCTCCGTTAGCTAAGGACCATCCTCAAAAGAAAGTTGCAGGGGAAAATCCTTGGAATTAGAGTACTCAGAGACAGGAGGGTAGATATGCAGGAAAAAGTGAATGGAATCCAAGAGGATGGGGCAAAGCATGGACCGTGTCTGCTACGCTTAATTGCTACAGTAAGAAATGCAGTCTAGCTGTATCCTCAGGAAGAAGAGAAAAACATGGGTCTGGGTGAATTACAGCAGTGTCTTCCTCACATTTATTTTTACATGATACTCAACCAAAATTCCTTTTGTATCTAAATGCGGTAAACACAGCATAAGTAACTATCCCATCTTATCCCAGCATAAGCGACTGTGTATGGGGGGTAGGGAGGATGGAAGACCCCATGTGTTCTGGGTAAAATGTAAATTGGACAACTTAGCTCCTGTTTATAGAGACAGAAACTTCTAAAAGGACCTGTGCCCCTGCGTGTCTGCTCATTCATGTCTGACTCTTTGCAACCCCATGGTCTGTAGTCCACCAGGCTCCTCTGTCCATGGAATTCTCCAGGCAAGAATACTGGAGTGGGTACCATTCCCTTCTTCAGGGGATCTTCCCAACCCAGGGATCAAACCCAGATCTCCTGCATTATATGCAGATTCTTGACTGTCTGAGCCACTAGGGAAGCCCCTGGGAAGCTCTAAAAGGAATACTACTATTATTTAATGCCTTTTTTTTTGTCTTCCATGGCAGTCTGCCTACTTGCTAGCATGGTGAATGTGGGGAGAGCTTTCTGGGCCTGGGGAAGCCTCTGGTTCCCACAGCCAAGGACGTAAAGCCAGAGCTTCTGAGTCTGGTTCCTGCTGAACTCCTTCACCTCATCTTCCACCACCCACTCCTCATTTTCAACATTCCAGCTGTTCTGGAGCACATCTGACCACTCCTGTTTCAAGGGCCTCCTCTCTTCTACTTGAAAAGCTGACTCCTTTCCTTTTTGTCCTGGTGATCTCTTCATTCTTCAAAGCCCAGCTCACAGTGGCTTCCTCTAAATACACTCTCCTGACCTGCATGGATAACTATTCCTTATGAACACTTGTAAATAGGGATAGTAATAATGGCAGATGCTTAAGGATCATGTTCTTGGTACTTTATATATATTGTCTTAGTGTCCACACTCACTTGAAAAAGGAAGGGTTCTTATCATTATTTCCCAGGCTGGAGGAGGGAGGGCTTGGGGGGAGATTGTGGTAGGGATGGGGAGGGGATTGGGCAGTTAAATTCTATGGCAATACTCTGCTCCAGAGTTGTAGGTGGAATAATTCAGAATATGATCACACAGAATGTGATCATACTTATTTGTTTAAAGTATCATCAAAATGAGAACACATAAATATATGTTTATAGGTGTTTGCTTATATATACAAACATACATATAATATATATACACATACACGTATATGTGTGTGCATAATTGCTTCAGTCGAGTCTGATTCTTTGTGACCCTATGGACCATAGTCTGCCAGGCTCCTCTGTCCATGGGATTCTCCAGGCAAGAATACTGGGGTAGGTCACCCTGCCCTCCTCCAGGGGATCTTCCTGGCCCAGGGATTGAACTCACATCTCTTACACACATACATTATCCCCCTCCAACCCCATCACTCTACCCCCAAGGGGGTCCAGTTTGAGAGGCACTTCCCTGACACATTGCCTTTCTCTCTCTTCTACCAAGCTCATCATCCTTCTGTATCTCTGATTTTTCTCATCTTTGTCTCTCTCTCTCCCTCCATTTCTTCTCTTCCTCCTCCTTCTCTCCCCTTCTTTTATGACCAGAAAAACTGCTTGGTCCTTTGGTCTGCATTGCATGTTCAAACTCCCCACAAGCCAGACTGTGTCATTGGCCCCTCGTTTCTGCAGAGAAAAAGCTTCTTTAAATCTCCAGTGAGACTCTGTCCCCGCTTCCAAGGGCCAGGGTGATGGATGGAGGCAATTATGGCCAGCGCGCTTCCATTAGGGCCCTGCCAGCCCCAGGTACAGGCAACCTCTGCGGGGCTGGTTAATTATGACACAGGACAGCCGTGGGGAGAGGCCCATGTGGCAGGCTGGGCTGCAGAACCTCTGAGGCCAAGCACATTGCAGTTGGTCTTTACTCTGGGCCTACTCTGGAGGATTCCGTGCCCACATTGGGGCACCCAGGAGCTGCCAGCACCTCTTGTGGGGCCGGGAGTTTGAGCTCTAGAGCCAGATGGCCTGGCTTCAACACCTGGGCCTGTCCTTTGCTAGTTGGGTGACCTTGGGCAAGGATTTACTCTTGTGCTTCAGTTGGCTTACCTGTAAAATGGGGACAAAAGTGGGACTGACCTCAGACTTGTGAGGATCAAAGAATGTCACACAGCCGAACTCAAGCACAGCAAGGTCTTATCATGCTGTCAGCTGATCACTTGGTTCTGCTCTCACAATAAACCTGGAAGGTAGAAATTTCATCTGTTTTGCAGCAAAAAACCCAGAGGCTCAGTCATGTGAAATGACTCAGGTTAGAGGGGGAAGGTCAGGCAGTGAGGAGCCAGGACTAGAATTGGAGGATTTTAATTCTAAGCTCAATGCTCCTTCTCTTATCCTCTGCTGGACACCTTTCTGACCACCTCATCCTTTTCTTCCTGATGCTAAAATTGCTACACTGTACTTTGCCTCTGAACTTTTGTTCTGGTTTGCTCAATACAGAGTCTGAAATCCCACAGCCCTTGGGAGTGGATTAGGCATGTCTGATTCATAGTCCCGGTGAGGATGGTGTCATGAGGGAGGCTGACCAGGCACCTGGAACCCTTCACATCTCATCCTAGTTCTGTCCCTAACATGTTATGTAAACTCAATAAACTCTTCGTCTCTGGACCTCAGTTTCCCTAAATGGAAAATGGCTTCAACAATTCCCCTTCGAGATATCTGTTGATCCTGCAGAAATCCTGAAGCTCTTATGCAGAGATCTAAGTACTAGGAGTGTTTATTGCAACCAGGCTTGTAATAATGAAAAATTGGCAATGATCTAATTATCTATCAAACTATCGTAGCGAATAAAGATAATGAAGGGGACCTTTATGTGCTGACATGGAAATACGAGAAAACAAGGAGAGATACCTTGTTAAATATCAAAGACAGCGACGGAACTGTATATATAGCTCAATCTATTTGCCCAAAATTATCCCTAAATCTACTTAGGTATTGGGACATATAGGCAAATGCATAAAAATGATCTAGAAGGCTAGGACGCCAAGTTCTGATGAAGAGTTACTTCTGGGGAGAAGGAAGAAATGGGAGTGGTGGGTCATGGGGGACTTTCACTTTTCATTTTATCTATTTTGGCATAGCTTAATTTGATATTGCATTAGTACGTTACTTGTTCAGTTTTTCTTTTGGGGGGAGATGGTAACAAAATGAAAGACTGTGATCTAAATATTCTTTCAGTATATATATATAGGCTGTGCTGGGTCATCACTGCTGCCTGCAGGCTCTCTCTAGTTGCAGTGAGTGAGGCTATTTGTTGTGATGTGCGGGTTTCTCATTGTGGCGGCTTCTCTTACTGTGCTCGGGCTCTCAACTGCTGGCTCAGTAGCTGTGGCTCATCAGGCTTAGTTGCCTGTGGCATGCAGGATCTTCCTGGACCAGCAATTGAACCCATGTCTCCTGCATTGGCAGGTAGATTCTTGGTTAAGAAGTCCCAAGATTCTCTTAGCTTTGATCACATCCTAGATGGTGTTGTTTCCTGGGGTCTGTCTATGGTGGGAGCTGAGTACACACCCATCTTAGGTTCTTCCTCCTCACCTAGGTGGGGTAGGGCCTCGGAACAGTAAGGGAAATTCCAAGTCTTTACCACTCCTGACCCTGTCATATGAGGTACCCGAGCTGGCCTTGACGGACTGCCTGAAGGCTTAGGGGAGGAGTCAGAGGGACTTGGAAGGTCAAGGGGACTTTCTCAAGCTTTGTCACACCTTGGCCGTTTAGGTCTGGTGGATCAGAACTTGTTCTGGTGTCAGACCAGATTTATTCACCTTTGCTGGTCTCCACCATTTCCTTCTGCTTACATTTCACAGACAGCTGCAAGAGCCTGAGCTCTTAGAGGAAAAAAATAAATGCCTAAAGACTCAGAAGAGGGCTCTGTAGTCAGCCAGTAGGGCCAGTTTTCTCAGTTCATGGGGAAACCTGCTGGATTTGAGAAAAATCCATTGATTTCAGCTACTTCTCTTCAGTCTCTTCTTGACCTAAGAAATGATTTTGTTGGAGATATTTTCAACGTCATAGAGATTAAAAGGGCCTCAGGGGGAACAGTTTGTTGCTCTGGTCTCCCAGGAAGTGTCTTGAAAATGCACTGAAATGATGTTCTACCAATGCCCTCAAATTAATAGACAAGGAAACCCTGGCCCCATATTTTATTTCCATCCATTTCTCAGGGTGTGTTTACATTTGTTTTGAGAATAATTTTCTTCCCTGTAGGATGCACTGCTGGGTAAAGGTCCTTTAAAGGAGAAACAGGTGGGCGCATTGGGAGAGGCACGGCCAAGTGCAATGCCATGCTTAATACTGCTTCTTATTCAAAGCCTGGCGCTTTCTGCCTCTTGCTTTCCCACCACCTTCCCTCTCTTCTTTAACTCTCCCATTTTTTTTTCTCTTGCATTTGTCCCTTTCCTTTCTTCTTCTTCTTTTAAAAAAAGTTGTTTATTTGCTTGACTATGCTGGGTCTTAGTAACAGCACATGGGACCTTTAGTTGAGGCATTTGAACTGTTAGTTGTCACACGTAGGATCTAGTTCCCTGACCAGGCATCAAACCTGGGTTCCCCCGCATTATGAGCTCGGAGTCTTAATCACTGGACTGCCAGGGAAGTCCCGAAAATTAAAGACATCTGCATCCTTGTTATATGTTTAATATTTTGTGTTTTGTGTCCTGAATTTAAAGGCAAAGGAAATGGAGAGTTCATATTTCATTCTCTTGGAGCAATAAAGGAAGTTACTATCCCAGTAATAGTAGCCCTAAACCAAGATGCTTTCTGTATGGGATTTCTGACTTTTACTTTCTCCCGAAGGGCTGAGGGAATCAGGAACCCTTGCAAAACCTCTGGGAATGTTAAAGTTTTAGTTCTGACTCTGATTATGGATTTTGATTAATTTGCAAATGATCTATTAACTGCATTGTAGAAATACAGTTAAGAGGAAATGCATTGGCAGATCTGGCTCTTCCATCTCTAGCAAGCCAATAGCTGGTTCTCTTTTCTTTTCAGAATGTTCTCAAGGGCATCAAAAAGACAGACCTGGGAAATCTGGGCTTAAATCCTTGATCTGCTGTTTATTAGTTGTGTGACTCAGGGTAAGACAACCTCCCCGAGCCTCAATTTCCTCACGTGTAGAAGGAAATCAACAAAACTGTGTTGTAGGCTTGTGAGGATCAAGTTTATAGCATATGATTCATCCTAGGGGCTTAATAAATATGAATTAACTGTCTTTCTTTCCAGACCCTTCTGTGCCTCTCCCATTCCATCTGGGGCATGTGGAAGTACAGTCTGGGGACTTTGGGATCCTGGAGAGGGATCAAGACAAATAAGACGCCATTCTGGACGCTCAGTTTAAGTATCACCTTCTTCAGAAAGCCCTCTTTGACTTTTTATACCCCAGGCTGGGTTGGGTGGGCTCTCTTTGCCCTGACAGCACTCCGTCCTTAACCTGACTCACTTTTCTGTTCCTGCCACAAGACTGGCTTTCCCTTGGCATGGGTGCTGTCTTATTCATTCCTGTATCCCCAGGGCAGAGCAGAGCTCACAGGAAAGAGGGGGTAAGCCTTTATTAAACCTGGCGCTGTGTTAAACACATTGCATCTTCATATACCCTATCTCATTTTAGTTTCATATCTGTATGAGGTGATCACTATTATTATTCTCATTTTACAGACAAGGAAACTGAGTCTCTCATAGGGATTAAGTAATTTCCTTAATGTCACATATGTGCCAATTGGCAGAGACAGTGTTTGAACCCAGGCAATGGACTCCAGATCTCATGTGTATCGCCACTGTCTCATACAGCAGAGAAAATGGAAGAATTAATAAATAAAAGAATAAACGAATGAGTCACCTGGCTTTGTAGGGCCGCTCAGGGCTTAGGGATATAATTAACTTCAGTTGGAACTTGGTCATAGGGAAATTATAGCAGCTTGAGAAACCAAAGCCTTGAGACTTCTCTCTTCTCTAATAAGAGATTTGAATAGCCTGATATCTCTTACCTGTCTTGATACATACAAAGAAATAAATAATGCAACAGTCGCTTTCCCTTGCAATTGAGACTTAGCAGTCATAATTCTGTTCCATAGCCAGCAAATACAAGGAGGAGGGCGAAATGTCTTCTGAAACAGTCCAGAATAAATTTCCCAGGGTAATTACCAACCAGAAAAAATTCCATAAATTTGAGTTAATTGGCACCAGGCAAATGAAACAGGGAGGAAAATATTCTTCTCATTAATGTCATTGAGGGGTGTCTCAGAAGCAGAAGCTGGGAATATCTGGAAAAGCAGCAACCACCAGAAAAACTTCATGTTAAGGGGAGGGGAAGAAATGGCCTTTATTTATGGGCCTTCTCATATGTGTGGCTATACTGGGAGCTGATATATTGTCTACAGGTTGGTATTATTAGCTATTGTATCTGTTAGCTACTGCTGTGTAACAAACCACCCCACAACTCAGTGTCTCGAAACAATAGTTTATTATCACTGACATGTCTGTGGATTGGCTGGAGCTTGACTTACTCAAGCAGAGCTTGGCTGGAACAGTTTTGCTTTGCACTGCAAGTCTATGGGTTGGTTGGTGTGGCTCTGGCCCACATATCTCTCTCCTAATCCTCTTGTCAATCAGCTAGCCAGAATCCATTCATCTCATGTGAATGGCACTTCCATTCATATAATCATTGACCAAAAAGTCATGTGACCAATATAAACGCAAAGGGCAGCGAAATTTTCTCTACCCATGACAAGGCCATAGCCAGTTGTGGATGCAGGAAGGAGTGTTAATGGGGACAGTGATTCAATAATATGAGTGCTATTACCTTCAGTGTGTAGACGAGGAATATGATTTCAGAGAGGTTGAACTAATTACACCAATCACACAGCAAGTAAGGTATGGAGATGAGATTCAAGTCCAGTTTTACTGGGCACCGAAAGTCATACTTTCCATCTTGATTCTGATTCTTAATGAGAACTCTGAATTCTAACTTCAGGAGGCCATTGAAATCTTCTTGGACATCTATTCATGTGGTCCTCAGATGAGGATAAGTTGACAGCAAAATTTAAGATTCATTTGCCTATTATTTATTGGCCGTACTGGGTCTTCGTTGCTGCACAAAGCCTTCCTCTGGTTGTGGTGAGCGGGGGCTACTCTCTTATTGTGGTGGCTTCTCCTGTTGCAGAGTGTGGGCTCTAGGGCATGTGGGCTTCAGAAGGTGCAGTGCATGGCTCAGTATTTGTGGTGGAATAGACCAAGGATCAAGCCATGTCCCCTGCGTTGGCAGGTAGATTCTTAACTACTAGACCAGGAAAGTCCTCATTTGTCTAGATTTCCCACTTCCTTCCTTCACTCAATCTGTGGCCTTCCCTGGATTCACTACATGCAAAACCAGTCACCTCCATATCTACTACCCTTGCTCTCTCCACTGACTTTTCCCTGACAGATCTCATCAAGCCAGGCTCACCCTGGATCAGATCCTACACCAGATTGTGATACCTCCCTAGGGCCCCTTCTGGGCTCTGCTGTGGGTCCTGGAGCTGTCCAGGGTCCTGAAACAGCCCACCCAGAGACTGGCTTAATGAATCCAGATGGAGTCAATTAAGGATGCGTTCTCGACAAGCCTCATTTGGTTCAGGAAGCTTCTGTTCTGGCTTTCTGCCTCAAGTGCACTTGAGGCAGAAATAGAGGGGGAACAGCCAGTCACTGTCAGCGGTCTCTGAAAGCTTAGAGCATTTTGCTATTTGCCATGTTGAAAGTAAGGGATTGGTGTGGCAATGTACAAAACCCCACAAGGGAATTCAGTAAGAGTCTTGTGGGGTGGCCTTGCAGTTCACACGCCTCTTTCACACACACCATCTGCCCATCCTTGGTGTTGAGGCCAAATTATTGTCCTCATTGTACAGACGATGAAACTGAGACATGGAAAACATTTCCTGTTCTGGGGTTGTAGAATTGCACTAAAGGAAGATATATGACTCTGAACTTCTGAATTATCCATCTTTCTCCTTACATTTGTCACCTCAACAAACATATTCTGATAACTGATTTAAAGTTCTTTGGGGGCACATAATGAAATAATGCCATTTGCAGCAACATGGATAGACCTAGAGATGGTCATACTGAGTGAAGTGAGTCAGACAGAGAAGGAGAAGTATGGTATATCCCTTATATGCAGGATCTAAAAAGAAATCGTACAAATGAACTTACTTGCAAAACATAAACAGACTCACAGATTTATAGAAGGTACTTATGGTTGCCGAGGGGAAGGATGGCAGGGGAATGAGATAGGTAGTTTGGGATAGACATGTGTGCACTGCTGTATTTAAAATGGATAAC
Organism: Oryx dammah; assembly: GCF_014754425.2. NCBI lineage: Eukaryota > Metazoa > Chordata > Mammalia > Artiodactyla > Bovidae > Oryx > Oryx dammah. The sequence goes on along the minus strand of NW_024070194.1, from coordinate 12,710,783 downwards.
CAACAAGGACCTATTATATAGCACAGGGAACTCTGCTCAATGTTCTGTGGTAGCCTGGATGAGAGGGGAAGATGGATACATGTGTGGCTGAGTCCCTTTGCTGTCCACCTGAAACTATCACAGCATTGTTAACTGGCCATGCAGTGCAATGCAGTGCAGTTTGTGCTCTGCTGTGTTCAACTCTTTGTGATCCCATGGACTGTAGCCCGACAGGTCCCAATGTCCCTGGAACTCACCAGGCAAGAATACTTGAGTGGGTTGTCATTTCCTACTCCAGGGGATCCTCCTGGCCCAGGAATCGAACCCATACCTCCTGCATTGGCAAGTAGATGCTTTACCACCAGTGCTACCTGGGAAGCCCCCATTAATGGGCTGTACTCCAAAATAAAATAAAAAGTTAAAAAAATAAAGTTCTCTGGGGCCACAGAGAGACAAAAAACATGGTAATATATTTAAGAAGATTGCAATCATGCATGTGAGTGTTTGGTGAGGGCAAACTAGCTGAGTTCACAAATAGGGATAGTGGAATACAGAAAGTATCTGCATTTATTCACTGGCTCATTTAGTCATTGATCCAGTAAGTATATATCAAGTGCCAATTATTAATACTATGTGCTCAGTACTCTAGTGGGCACTAGTGATATGAGTAAATAAGACAGATTTCAGGGCTTTCCAGGTGGGACTAGTGATAAAGGACCCACCTGCCAATGCTAGGAGACGTAAGAGATGGGGATTCGATCCCTGGGTCAAGAAGATCTCTCAGAGGAGGAAATGGCAACCCACTCCACTATTCTTACTTGGAAAATCCCGTGGACAGAGGAGCCTGGCAGGCTGTGGTCCACAGGGTTGCCAACTAAGCTCACATGCCTGCAAGGCAGATTTCATCCCTGCCTAGTCTAGAAAGGTAGACAGTTAAGAGAGAAGTCAATGAGCAATGAAGCTCATCATTACCGATTGTGATGAATGCTAGAAAATCAGCAAATAAATAAAGTACTGAGATGGAATAATGGAGGATTTTGCTTAGGTAAGGTGATTAGAAAAGACTTCTCTGGAGAGGTGGCATTTAAGCTGGAAATCTGGGCTATGGGATGGGTAAGGTGTTCCAAGGAGAGAAAATAGCATGTGCAAAGGGCCTATGGTCAGAAAGAACTTGGCATGTTGGAGGAACTACAGAGGCACTCATGTGGCTGAAAAAAGAGAGTGAGGGGGCAGTGATTAAAGGTAAGATCATAAAGGGAGCTCATGCTGGCCATATAAGGAGTTTGTGTTCCCTCTTTATTTACTTATTTATTTATGGCTGCACTGGGTCCTCATTGCTGCATGTGGGTTTTCTCTAGTTGTGCAGAGCAGGGGTTATTCTCGATTGCAGTACACAGGCTTCTCATTGTGGTGGCTTCTCTTGTTATGGAGCACAAACTCTAGGTGCATGACTTCAGGAGCTGCAGTACTTAGGCTCAGTAGTTGTGGCCCACAGGCCTGGTTGCTCTGCAGTATCTAGTTCCCTGACCAAGGATCAAACCTGTGTCCCCTGCATTGGCAGGTGGATTCTTTTTTTTTTAATTTAAATTTATTTATTTTAATTGGAGGATAATTACTTTACAATATTGTATTGGTTTTGCCATACATCAACATGAATCTGCCATGGGTGTACACATGTTCCCCATCCTGAACCCTCCTCCCACCTCCCTCCCCGTACCATTCCTCTGGGTCATCCCAGTGCACCAGCCCCAAGCATCCTGTATCCTGCGTCGAACCTGGACTGATGATTCGTTTCTTATATGATATTATACATGTTTCAATGCCATTCTCCCAAATCATCCCACCCTTGCCCTCTCCCACAGAGTTCAAAAGACTGTTCTATACATCTGTGTCTCTTTTGCTGTCTCGCATACAGAGTTATCGTTACTATCTTTCTAAATTCCATATATATGTATTAGTATACTGTATTGGTGTTTTTCTTTCTGGCTTACCTCACTCTGTATAATTGACTCCAGTTTCATCCACCTCATTAGAACTGATTCAAATGTATTCTTTTTAATGGCTGAGTAATACTCCATTGTGTATATGTACCACAGCTTTCTTATCCATTCATCTGCTGATGGACATCTAGGTTGCTTCCATGTCCTGGCTATTATAAACAGTGCTGTGATGAACACTGGGGTACTGGACCACCAGGGAAGTCCCTGTGTTTCTTCTTTGTATTATGATTTGCTTGATGGCAGGTCTGGCATTAAGCAGGGGATAGTAACTGGAAGTTCTAGGATGGCTGCCCTTGAAACAGACCCTGAGATAAGAAAGTAATTGCTGGCACTTTCTTTGGGCAGGGATCTTGGAAGGCATCAATATATATGTAGGGGGATAGGGGGAAGAAAGGAGCTAATAAAGGGAAGACATGTTGCAGATTACTGCTTCAGGCAACCGGGCCTCAAACCTTCAGAAAACCTCTGGGAGGGAATGTCCAATCCCTCCTTATACAGAGCAGTAAGGAGCAGAGGTGTTTTTCTACCGTTGCCATCAGTCACTAGTTGAAAGTTGCTCCTGAGAATGGGAGACGTGAACGCTCCCTTGTGGCCTACTCAGAAGACTAAGCAGGTGGCATCTTGTGTGTTTTCAGTTGGAAGTCTCCCCGCTTGTGTACTTGGGACTAGCCCATGTGGAGGAACTGCTCACGGGGCATTTAGGTATCACTATGGTGGGCATCTGATACCCCATCTCTAAGCCACATATGCCTGCTGGGGATGAGGGGAGCAAGGACAAAGGAGGGGATGCCGGGGATGTTGGCAGAAAAAGGAAAACCTCAGGGATTGGGGGCCACCCTCCCCAGTGACACTGCTGGGAGCAGCTGGCCCAGGGACTGGTTTGAGGCAGGAGGAGCAGACCATATCCCTGAAGGTCACGGTCTCACCTGGCTTCTCTGCTCTCCTGGGGACGTGCACCAGACGCTTCTTCTCTGCCAGGCTAAGCAGAGAGCCCCCAGATCTGTTTCCTTTTAGCAACAAAGCTCACTTCTCAGACTCAGCCTCTAATACACCATGAGGCTGAAGACATCATGTTCCACATGTCTCCATCTCCCTTCATCCTCCACTCCCCCTCCCCAGGTATAAACTTTGCCTCTTAGCACTGGCAAGAGCTTCTGTTCTTAGGAAAGAAGCATTATTTAGGGACCAGTCCTGGGAGGTTGGAAATGGCTTCAGGGGCACATTCAAAATAAGAATTTGTGTTCTGCACACGGAGTCCTAAGTGATTAACGAGAAAAATCATATACATCTCCCTCAGCTATGTAGGTGATAAAAACCAACATTACTGAACTGTTCGGTAGCTTGTGAAAGACCAGCTAATAAATGATCTCATTTGCTCCCCACAACAACTCAGGGAGGCAAATAATACTGTTAGTCCCACTTAACAGATGAGGGAGCTGAGGTCCAGAACGCGTTAAGAGCTTTACCTCAAACCCCACCGGCAATGAGCAGCCCAAACGTTGAGTGCTTTCTTTCAGTAGCACACTGAGCTCTTTACCTTGGGGATATCTCAGCATTCTGCCAATGAAATGACAACAGATTCACTACAGGACTGTCTATAATACAGATATTGGAAATGACCTATGTCTATAATCATAGGATAATACCATGCAGCCAATAAATCTGAGGATTGAGGTCTATGAAAATAGGTGGGTAAAGGTAAAGAAAGTAGCTTATACAATTGTACTACAGGTTGGGGTCTGCAAACATTTTCTGTAAAGGGCCAGATAGTAAATATTTTAGACCTTGTAGGCCCTAGAGTTACACCTGGTGTCTGCTTTCCTTGGCTTCCCAGGTAGCGCTAGTGATAAATAACCTTCCTGCCAGTACAGGAGACATGAGGCTCAGGTTTGATCCCTACGTTGGGAAGATCCTCTGGAGGAGGGCATGGAAACCCACTCCAGTATTCTTGTCTGGAGAATCCTCATGGACAGAGGAGCCTGGTGGGTTAGGTCCATAGGGTCGCAAAGAGTTGGACATGACTGAAGCGAGTTAGCGCGCACACACAGGCCATATGATCTCTGTTACTCAATTCTTTGTAGTGTAAAAATAGACAAAACCAATTTGTAAATGAACGAATGTAGCTATATGCCAATAAAACTTCGTTTCTCAAATCAGGGAGAAGGCTAGTTCTGCCTCCAGGTGGTAGTTTATAAGAAGTGAGGTCCCTCAGTCATGTCTGACTCTTTGCAATCCCGTAGACTGGAGCCTACCAGGCTCCTCTGTCCATGGGATTTTCCAAGCAAGAGTACTGGAGTGGGTTGTCATTTCCTTCTCCAGGGGATCTTCCCAGGGATCAAACTCAGGTCTTCTGCATTGCAGGCAGACGCTTTACCTTCTGAGCCACCAAGGAAGACCTAATAATAGGGATCAGTAGTTTATACTCATCCTTATTACAGTGAAGACGTTTCAAAGTGTGTTACTATTTATGTCGCTAGAGGGCGCCCCTCCATTAGTGAGGAGGCACGGAGGCCGAGCTGCTTTATCATGGGCTGAGGCTTGAAAAAATTAATTATAGCCAGAATCACTGTTGTTGTTGTTTAGTCGCTCAGTCGTGTCCAACTGTTTAGCGACCCCATTGACTGTAGCCCACCAGGCTCCTCTGTCCATGGGATTTCCCAGGCAAGGAATACTGGAGTGGGTTGCCATTCCCTTCTCCAGAGGAATCTGCTGTGTTCCGGGGTCAGGTCAATGGTGCTGGCAAATGCTTGAAAATAGACTCTTGGAAAAAAGAATTACAAAACAAAGTGTAGCTACCCCCTGCTATCTAGTATTTGTTGATATTTGCAGTGAAGTCCTTATGTCACAGCTGATCTCAATCTACTAACTTGCCATCGATCTGTTTGCAAAGCTCCTGTCATTAAATAACGGAGTCTCTAACACCCCAAATGGGCAAAGAATTTGAAAAAAAAATGGATACATGAATCCGTTTGCTATACATCTGAAACTATGACAACATTGCTAATCAACTGTACTCCAATATCAAAAAGTTAAACAAAAAAAATCAAAACGGAGTCTCACGAACTGATACAAGTCAGCTTCAGCCCACTGCTGACTCATTTTACTTTTTAATTGTTTTTCATTTTAGTTACATTTTTAAAATTAGTTTAATTATTTATTTAATTATTATTCCCTTATTTAATTATTTATAATATACAATTATATAATATATTAATTAATATTAATAATAAATATTGATAAATAATAGACAGGAAATATATTATATTATTATATTATTATTGATTATCTATATATAATTATATTATTTATGATTATACATTTTATTTATTACATTTATTTTAATTAATTGTTTTTATTTTAATTATTCACATTCACTTGACCAAGTGGGTGATCAATAATAACAGACAGCTAATGTTTGTTGAGCAATTACAAGATGCAGATAATTCTGCTGAGTCTTTTACATGTATTATCTCATTTTGTAGTCCTCAGAACTCTGTTGGTGCAACTCTCAGTCCACTTTGATGTTGCTGTTGTTCAGTCACTAAGTCGTGTCTGGGTCTTTGCGACCCCATGGACCGCAGCACACCAGGCCTCTCTGTCCCTCACCATCTCCCAGAGTTTGCCCAACTTCGTGTTCATTGAATTGGTGATGCTAACCAACCTTCTCATCCTCTGCTGCCCTCTTGCAGATGAGCCCACCTTGCAGATGGGCAAACTGAGGCTTAGAGAAAGTCAGTAATTGACTCAAGGCTCAGTCACCAGGATTCAAACTCTTGTGGTTTGACGCTTGAGATAACTCACTCAACCAGATCATGCTGCATCTGCTGTCACTAGGCAAAGGGTAGGTATTAACATCTGTTTTACAGCTAAGGAATCATTATTATTATTATTTTTAAATGTGACTCACCCTTCAGACAGCTGGTTGCTGGTCACTTTAGGTCTAGAACCCAGTTCTTTCTGACTTGAGTGTCTATGTGTTTTCTCAAGAGCTGGGGCTTCCCGGTGGCTCAGACGGTGAAGAATCCGCCTGCAGTGCAGGAGACCTGGTTTGATCCCTGGGTTGGGAAGATCCCCTGGAGAAGGGAATGGCAACCCATTCCAGTATTCTTGCCTGGAGAATCCCCATGGACAGAGGAGCCTGGTGGGCTACAGTCATGGGGTTGCAGAGTCAGACAGGACTGAGCGACTAGGCACAAAGAATACCAGGAAATAGAGTTAGCTGAGTTAACCAGTTATTCCCAGAGATGAGTTTGAGGACAGATTTGAAGGAGGAGAAGAGCCCAGGTGGATAAAGGGAAACAGAGACATGTATTTTTAAACAACTTTTTGTTTTGTATTGGGGCTTCCCAGGTGGTGCTAGTGGTAAGCAACCTGCCTACCAGTGCAGGAGACATAAGAGACGTGGGTTCCATCCCTGGGTCAGGAAGATCCCCTGGAGGAGGAAGTGGCAACCCACTCCAGCACTCTTGCCTGGCGAATTCCATGGACAGAGGAGCCTGGCAGGCTACATTCCCTGTGGTTGCAAAGAGTCGGACACGACTGAAGTGACTTAGCACTCTCCCATAGCCGATTAATAATATTGGGATAGTTTCAGGTGAACAGTGTAAAGACTCAGCTATACATATACATGTATCCATTCTCCCTTATGCTCTGCTGCCATCCAGGCTGCCACATAACATTGAGCAGAGTTTTCTGTGCTACAGAGTAGGTCCTTGTTGGTTATCCATTTTGAATATAGCAGTGTGTACACAAGACATGTATTTTTCCTGAGCCAGATGCATACCCAACGAGAAGGTGTAGAAAGAAGCAGAAGCAAAATCCGAAGGGCTGTGAGCAGGTTTTCTTGGTTAGGTCGGAATGGGTGAGCTGGAAATAATGGAGGGAAATGAGAAAGGTAGAGATGGGTCTGGTTTGGAGTTGCTAAATGCTGCGGGGCAGATAATGCTTCTCCAAGCAGAGCAAGACTGGAGAGTTGGAGCCGGGAGGCTAATGGGGAGCAGGACTCTGAGCTGACCACTGTGGATACACCAAGGGATGAGGTCACATGCCCGGAAATGACAGTGGAGTTGCTAATATTGTCCTTTCAGCCAGTCTGCTTCCATGTGGGAAGGGCTTTCCAGTCTCCTCAAGATCTTGTATGTAAAGGAAAAGGCAGTGAAACTTCTACCTTTACCTCTGTCCATTTCCGACTACGTGACCTTGGGCAACTCCACTCATTTCTCTGGGCATCTGTTTCCTTATCTTTAATATGAAAGAATGTATGTTAAAGCAGCTAACCCAGTTCTAGCTAGTTGAAACTCTAGCAGTCTTTGCTCAGTCGTTTCCAAACACTGATGTACTTAGTGGTAGGGGCTGGGGCAGCAGTCCGTCCATGGTCTTTGTAAATAAGCCCTATGTCAGGAACACTGGGCTTGCCAGGTGGCGCTAGTGGTAAAGAGCCTGCCTGCCAATGCAGGAGACACAGGAGACTCAGGTTCCATCCCTGGGGCTGGAAGGTCCCCCAGAGGAGGCCATGGCAGCCCAGTGCAGGAGTTTTTGCCGAGACAGTCCCATGGACAGAGGAGTCCGGCGGGCTACAGTCCATAGGGTCGCAAAAAGTTAGACACGACTGAAGCGACTTAACATGCACACATGCAGGAATGCTAGTCCCAATCATGGCTGTTCCTGCTTTTCTAAACTCTTTTCAGCAAGGGGCACAAACTATAAGCAGGGGTGAAGCCAGGTTTTACGTTTCAAGATTTGATCGTGATTATAAGGGGCATAAGAAGTAATCATAGTCCTAGTTTCCCTTGACTGTCCATGATGCTGCAATCACCTAGGAGCTCATTTATCCAGAAGTCACTTGTCACTTGCTCAGTGACCTCAGTTATCTAGAACAGAGCTCAGGACCAAGAAAGAAATAAACAACACCCCTCCCTCTACCACCAATGCATGCAAACAAATGCAAGTCTGAGTCAAAAATAGATGCCGTCAAATCCAGGGCCTCCCCGTGGATCAGCCAACTTATGGAAGAGAACCTCAGTTCTTTATTCAGAACACACTTAGTCTCGTATTAAATGTAAGTTTGATGAGAATGGTAATTGCTTTCCACCCCAAAGGAAATTAGAAGCAATGAATTAGAAGGGATAGTGTGTCTCAATTTCCTATAAGCAAATTCCTTGAAAGCAGGAGGAAGCATCTACTGATTGCTTGACAGTGGAGGGAGATGGCGACAAGGCGATTTCAGAAGTAGATGGGGTATTTGCAGCCATTTGGTATAGGAGCTTCACCACTTCCACACTTGATTTGATGTAAGGATATCATCGTGTCTGAGTACAGTCACTCATGCTCGTAGCAAGTTCATCACAGTCACTGGGAAACATTTAAATGGTGCTTAAGAAGGCAGGGCATTCATTGATTTATTTTGGAAAGATTTCTCTCCAACATGATCTTGTTTTAGTTTCCCCTTAAAGAATCTCATCCTGTCATGATGCTAAGTCACGTCAGTCGTGTCCGACTCTGTGCGACCCCATAGACGGCAGCCCACTAGGCTCCCCTGTCCCTGGGATGCTCCAGGCAAGAACACTGGAGTGGGTTGCCATTTCCTTCTCCAATGCATGAAAGTGAAAACTGAAAGTGAAGTCACTCAGTCATGTCTGACTCCTAGCGACCCCATGGACTGCAGCCTACCAGGCTCCTCTGTCCATGGGATTTGCCAGGCAAGAGTACTGGAGTGGGGTGCCATTGCCTTCTCCGCATCCTGTCATAGGGACATTTTATATGCATGGAAAAATTCCTCTCCTGGGAAGGCTGGATGACTGGGACATTGCTACAGCAATGTCTTGAGCTCCTTCCAATTAGCTGTAAAAGGTGACAGCCCTCGATGTAAAGCAGGCCTTTTTTCATCTGCTCTGAAACCCTCTCTCTTCATTCTCTTGGTTGTAGAATTTGAGGAGCAGATTCATTTCCACCTTCTACCTTTCTTTGTGAATTTGTGCACTTTGATTAGGACCCCTTTCGGGCTGCCTCTTCACAGAACTGAGGCAGTCTGATCCTTAAAATCTCTTCTTTGCTGTAGGGGAGCAGGCCATCTGGTCGTCTACTGTCTGCCACCCCTTTCCAGCGATGGTGCCTCAACACCAGGACCCGTGGTCACGTCGTCCCTGAAAACTCCTCTGAGGCACCATCGTTTGTCCCAGTAAGTTAAGGATTCCTTCTTCTCTGCCACGTGACTTCCTTCTCATATTTTCTCACTGTTCATGATCTCCCCCTGCCCTTTTCTTTTCTTTACAGTATCTTTTTGTTTTTTAAACAAGTTTTTAAAAAATTACTTTATTTTTGGTTGCACTGGGTCTTCGTTGCCTCTCAAGGGCTCTATAGCTGCAGTGAGCGGGAGCTACCCGTCATTAACACCCATGGTCTGCGGAGCGCGGGCCCCAGGGTGCACAGACTTTAGTAGTTGCGGCCCGTGGGCTCAGTACTTGTGGCATATGAGCTTAGTTGCTCTGCAGCACGTGGGATCTTCCTGGATCAGGGATGGGACCAGTGTCCCCTGTATTGGCAGGCAGATTCTTTACCACGGGACCACCAGGGAAGCCCTTGAAATATTTTTCCTTTAAAAGAAAGTTCTTCAAAGGAAAGTTCTGGATCTTAGGCAGGTCTGTACCTCTGAAACAGAAGAGGGTCTTGGCTGCCGTGTCTGTGTCCCGCTGCCTTTAAGAGCACCAGCTACAGAGTGCCTGGCAGCCTCCTTGCTATATCTGTGGATTCTTCCTGCACTCAGGCTCGGGCCAAGCTTCCCTAGGACCCCTTCTGGCCCAAGACTCAACACCTGGGGAGGACCAGAGCCATAGCTTCTTGCCTGACTTGGACTTTCTCCAGGGAGCATCCCTTGCCTGAGTTCTTTCCACCGGCTGGGCTGACTCTATCTCAGAGGCACCTGTGATCTGAGTGTTGTTTTTTGTTTTTTTTTTTTGTTTTTTTTTTTAAAATCTGTATCCTGCCTTCCCTCTGTCTCAGGTGTCAAAGTTTGATCCCAGACTGAGGGCTCTCCCCCTCTGCTCATGCTTTCTTTCTCTTCATAGGCATTTCTCCCAAGAGTGTCCTGCACACCTAATCCAGTCTAGGTGTCTGCTTCTCAGAGAACCAAAACTCACAGTGTGTCTGATGCATGTGTGTGTGCGTGCTAAGTCGCTTCAGTCCTGTCCAACTCTTTGCAACCCAAGGGACCATAGCCCACCAGGCTCCCATGTCCACAGGATTCTCCAGGCGAGAACACTGGAGTGGGTTGCTGTGCCCTCCTCCAGGGGATCTTCCCAGCCCAGGGACTGAACCTCCATCTCTTATGTCTCTGGCATTGTAAGGTGGGTTTCTCACCACTGGTGCCACCTGGGGAGCCCATCTGATGCATAGTTGATACCAAAAACAAGGTCAGTTGAGCTGAATTTACTGTGAGTCTGTTGGTCGTCAGACGTGGTCCTTCATGTATCATCTCTTCACCTATGGGCTCTGTGGCTCGTGGGGATGGTTAATCATTCAACATCTGCCATTGTTGTTTAGTCGCTTTAGTCATGACCCACTCTTTTGCAACCCCATGGACTGTATGTAGTCTTCCAGGCTCCTCTGTCCGGGGGATTTCCCAGGCAAGAATACTGGAGTGGGTCGCCATTTCCTTTTCCACAGGATCTTCCCGACCCATGGATCGAACCTGCACCTCCCGCATTAGCATGCGGCTTCCTTACTGTTGGGACACCTAGGCAGTCCTACACCACAGCCAGTGTCTCCTTAAACAAACCTGTACTATCTGTATGAGTTGGGATCATCACAGTGGACATTTGTTGACCGATACCCTCAGAATCTACTGAGATGTTGGAGCCTGTTTACCCAGGTATGAGTGACCCCAGAGAGCTACTCATTGAGTTATTGTGTCTATTTTTCAATAGTTTTATTTCTATCAGTGGTTTTAAATGCTAGAGTTGGGAGGTATTGCAAAGATCATTCCTCAGCAGATCGTCAGCACATGTAATCACTCAGGTGTGTTGGACACTCTGGATTATATGAGAAACAATCTTTTCCCTCAAGGTGGGAACAAGTTTCAGCCTCATTTTACAGATGACAAACCAATTTGGCAACATTTCTCAGCAGAGCCATCATGAAAAGGGAAATAAAGAAAGCTCATATATAGTGACAGCAGAAGACTTCTTCCAGATAGACAGGTGTGGATCCAATCTGAACCTTGATAGCATCCCCTGGGCCCCATGTCTGAGTTAGTTCATGATAGACATAGAATCTCCTGCTTTCCCAGCCTCACTGGCAGTTCAAGATTCCTCTGACTAATCAACACACTGAAAAAGATGTTACTGTGAGCTGACTCCCTCTACAGCAACCTCATGCTGCTCATTTAAGTGTTGATTTATCCTCATGCTGCTACTGCTGCTGCTAAGTCGCTTCAGTCATGTCTGACTCTGTTTATCCTCATGAGAGAATAAGAAATGCCGTGAGTTGAGAACGACCTGTGCATCATCCTGGAGGAATCTTGCTTTCCTGCTTGATGCAAAGAAATTGGGCTCTGGAGACCTGGTTCTCCTTCTACCTCTGCCACTAGCTCTCCATGGGACCTTGGATGGGTCATCTAATCTCTTAGGTATAATTATTAGTTTTATTCTGGCACATTCTTCAGCAGAATCATTCATTCATCCCGCAAGCATTTTTGTAGCACTGTGCATCAGGCACTGTTCTAAGCAATTCACAATCTTCCCAACAACACGAAATGTGTCTACTATGGTTATCACAGTTTTACAGATAGGGAAAGTGAGAATCAGAGAAGCTAAATGACTTGCCTAAGGTCACACTTCTAGTAAATAGCAGACCTGGGATTTTAAGCTAAGCAGTCTGGTCCCACTTCTGCCTCGTACACAGTCACTACACTGAGGGACAGAATGTTCTGGAATTCCTTCAAAATGGAATTTGACTCAGTGAAGTAGGCCTGGGGAAAGAGGATGGAAAGAAAGAAGCGCAGACTCAAGGGGAAAGCAAAAGGCACAAGGAGGGATGGGGGTCGTCCATGAGAGGGGTCATGAGGTGGAGGAGAGCAGGCTGGCCAGGAAAGTAATGATCACCCTAAAACCTGGGCTGGGGACCGTCTCCAAAGAAGATAATCCCTCCATTCAATGGCCCAGGAGAAAGTAGGCAGAGAAGGGAACTCTTGGGCAAATGGATTTACTCTAGGGATTACTTAACATCCAAGAGACTGTTTTTCTCTGTGATGGTAAACAGGCCATCCATCCCCGTGCTGATCAGGGTCTGGGAGAGGAGGTCATAGGCAGGGAAGGGTCAGGGCCACTCCTACTCATTCCTTATTGCCTGAGCACCTGACAGGTGCCAGAAATGGGAAACTATATAAAAAGACATAGTCTTGCCTTGAGGTAGTCATAGTCCAGTCCTGGGGGGAAGAAGACAGATAAATTAAGAAGTATAATGTCTTGATCATGAGAATGATTATGTATGAGGCAACCTCTAAGATTTCTTCCAGGGATTTCCTGTCTCTTGAATTCACATCCTTGTGTGATCCCTTCATTTGAGCGTAGGTTGGATTTATAGACTTGCTTCTGAAGAATTGAATACAGTGGTCATGATGAATGTTGCATCTGAGATTAGGTTATAAAAAGACTGTGGCACATAGCATTCCTCTCTCTGTCTCTTTGTATCACATGTGCTGAGGGAAGCAAGCTTCCATGTTGTGAGCAGACCTATGCCCCTAAGGAGTGGTGGGCAACTGAGGCCCTCTGTACAACAACCCACGAGGAAATGAAACCTGTCAATGCCAACCACAGGGGTGAGCTTGGAAGTGGATCTGTCAGCCCTAGTTGAGCCTTGAGAAGACAGCAGACCAGGCTGACACCTCCACTCTAACTTCAAGAATGACCTTGAGCCAGAAGCACCCAGCTAAGCTGCTCCCAGAAACCCTGAGATAATAGATACTTGTCACTTTAAGCTGCTACATTTGGGGCTGTTTGTTACACAGCAATAGATAACTAATACATGACAGCATAAAAGGCTTTTCCAGAGTAGCTTTATAGAGGAAGTTATAGTCAAATTGAGATGTAAAACAGCAGCTTTTGCCAAGTGAGAAAGGGTATTCTAAATTGGAATAATCATAGAAACCAGAGTAAATAGTCAAAATTTGAACTTGGTGGTACCTAGAGTGTCTCTTAGGTGTGTTTGGGGCAAAAGTGGGAGATGAGGCCAGAAAAGTGAATAAGTGTATAACATAGGCTGCTGCTGCTGGTGGTGCTGCTAAGTCACTTTAGTCATGTCCGACTCTGCGACCCTATGGACGGCAGCCTACCAGGCTCCTCCGTCCATGGGATTTTCTAGGCAAGAGTACTGGAGTGGGGTGCCATTGCCTTCTCCGATAACATAGGCTAAGGAGTTTCAATTACAAAATCAGATTTCCCTTCAAGAATTACTGTCCAGAGATTTTGGTGGGTTATCTGAATGAGAAAGTAAAGGAAGGCCAAGAATCAGAAAAATCTTTGGAATATTGGACTCTTTGAGCCTGTAAATTCAGCAGCCTTCACTGCAACTGATTTTCAAAGCTACAGTTCTCTCTGCCTCAGGAGTTTTATTTTATTCTTTGAATCATTCTTTATTGTCATTAATGTTATAATAACATATGATGCATGTAGCTTGTTTCATGATTATGGGGCTCAACCAAAGACGTACTGACACTGTACAGCCCCCACAGTCTCAGACATAGATCTTAGGGGTCCCTTGGAATTTCTGCACTTCATGTCATAGATATGGAAAATGGAATTGGGAATAGACCCTTGCCCTGCTTTTCATAGCCTGTAAAGGGCTCCTACCCTATTTGCAGCTTAGTTGGGATTATAATGCAGTGGTTAGTGGGAAGGTTGTGAAGTCAGAGAGGCTTGGGTTAAAATCCTGGTTTTCTGCACCATCTTAGTGAGCTTGGATAACTTAAGCCCTCCGAGTCTCAATTTCTTCATCTATAAAACATGGATTGGAGTTGTGCCAACATTACAGGTTGTGGTGTGGATTAAATGAGATGACATGGATGGAGGGTGTGCCCGGACAGGATATCCTTGCCAGGAATATCGGTTACCATTATCTGTGATGTGATGGAAGGTTATCTCCCACTCAATCTTATTTTCTTTGTCCTGCCTTTACCCTGTTGCTGACTATAGAATGATTAGGTGTATGAATCATGGCTCTAAGTCCTAATTACATGTTATCAGAATCCATAGACTAGATGTACTATTGTCTATGGCTATATATCAATTTACCCCAAAACTAGGTAGCTTACAATGACACATTTATTATCACATAGTTTCTGTGGGTCAAGTATCTGGGCAGAACATAACCTTGGCTTTAGGGTCTTTCAGAGGCTGTGGTCAAGGTGTTGGCCAAGGCTAGAGCCTCATGTGAAGGGCTGACTGGGGAAGCATGGCTTCCCAGATCACTTCTTGCTGGCAGGGTTCATTTCTGTGAAGGCTGTTGGACTGATGGCCTCAGTCCCTTGGCGACTGTTGCCTGGAGGTCACCCCCAGTTTCTTGCCATGAGGTCATTTCATCAGAGCAAGCACACAAGAGTCAGAGTGAGAATGCCAGCAAGAGAGTCATGACCTTTTTTTTTTTTTTTGGTTATAACCTTTTGTAACCTACTTTCAGTGGTGGAATCCCACCATATCTGCCATATTCTATTTATTAAAAACAAAGGACTAGAATGTCCTGTTGGTCGAGTGGTTAAGGATCCACCTTTAATGCGGAGGACATGGGTTCCATCCCTGCTCCAGGAAGATTCCACATGCTGCAGGGCAACTAAGCCCATGTTCCACAACTACTGAGTCCTGGGCACCCTGGAACCCATGTTCCACAACAAGAGAAGCCATGTGCTGCAGCTGGAGAGTAGACCCTGCTTGCTGCAACTAGAGAAAGCCTATTCATACCAGTGAAGGCCCAGCACAGCCGAAAATAAATAAATATATTTTTTGAAGAGTTTCCACAATACTAAAAAAAGAAAAAGTGAAAGACTGGATCCAGCCCACACTCAAGAGGTGGGGATTACAGGACGTACATGTAACAGAAATCATCGGGGACCATGTCATGAGCTTGCCTACCATGCCAATGGCCTAATTTGCATATATGTAAAACCTACAGCCAGATGGGTAGAAGTGCAGTTGGCGTATATAGTGATATCAGCATGGTAGGATTTACCAAGGATAAAAGCTCACAGCTCAGTAACACTTGCTCCCATGGCAGGAGTCCATGCTATCTTGCTCTCCAGACACTTGAAGATTGAGTCTCTGTTCACATACTCTGGTCCCCATTGTGATAAGCACCCTCAGGTAGAGTCCTCTCCAGAGTGATGGCTGAAAGAGCTACCAGGAAAAGAGCCTGTCTCCGCACTGACCTAGGGGTTAAGTACCATGACCTTCGACCCCAGTCCCTAATCTTCCCTCTCCTCTGCCCAACTGTGTGTGGGGGTGTGCATTAATAAGGATTACTTTAGATCGATGAGATTATTTTATACTGGGTGATCTTTTGTTATGTTGAAAAATGCTATGAAAAGTTTAAATTACTTGATAAGGCTGCTTCTGGTGATTTCCACTTTTAATATCAAAACAAGTGGGGTGAATGTAATGAGGTTCATTATAGATCTAAGACCTTTATGGAGCTTTTTAAAAAGTATATTTATTTATTTTTGGCTGTGCTGGGTCTTTGTGGCTACAAAGGCTTTTCTCCAGTAGCGGCGAGTAGCGGCTACTCTGCCGCTGAGTGTGCAGGCTTCTCATTGCAGCATCTTCTCTTTTGCAGAGCAGGAGCTCTAGGGAGCTCTGGCTTCGGTAGTTGCAGCTCCCAGGCTCTAGAGTACAGACTCAACAGTCATGGTGCACGGGCTTAGTTGCTCCGAGGCACATGGGATCTTCCCAGATTAGGGATCAAAACCGTGTCTCCTGCATTGGCAGGTGGATTCTTTACCACTGAGCCACCAGGGAAGCTCTCTTCTGGAGCTTTAAGACTTGTCATTCTCTCCATTCAGACCCTGTGGTCACACGTCCACTTAGCCCATCAGCGGGTCTTTGAATCCCAATCCCATCAGAGCTTTAGGACCCTGTTGGGAATTTCTCGGGAGCTGGCTCAGGGGTGAAGGTTCACAGAAGGGAAGTGACCGTGGAATCCAAAGCAGGATTAGGAGAACAAGTGGAGTCCCCACCACTCAGATGCCACGTTGAGCATCCATCCCAAAGGCATCTCTCAAGAAGCTCATATTACGTCTGAGACACAAGAGGTCAGCTAAGCCCACATTCAGATTTTCACTTAGCATCTCCAGTGCTCACTGCTCTCTCAGGTATGTGTCCTTCAACTAACTGTGTGGTCCTTGTCCCTGTGTGTTTACAGAATTTCATGGCCTCTGCATAACAGTCAGGAGACGTATACATTGTTGACTGCAAGTTATGAAGTATGAACTGAGATCCAGAGAGATGCAGTGACTCAGGGAGCAGGAAGCTGAGCCAGGGCTGGAATTCCAGTCCATGACACTCCAAATTCTAAGTGAAAGTGAAAAGGGAAGCTGCTCAGTCGTGTCCAACTTTTGGCGACCCCATGGACTGTAGCCTAGCAGGCTCCTCCGTTCATGGGGTTTTCCAGGCAAGAATACTGGAGTGGGTTGCCATTTCCTTCTCCAGGGGATCTTCCCAACCCAGGAATTGAAGCTGGGTCTCCCACGTTATAGGCAGACACTTTATTGTCTGAGCCACCAGTGAAGTCCAAATTCTAGAAGTTTCCAAAAGAGAGCTCAGGACTAGCTCCCAAGAGCCGGAACTTCTAATGAGTTCTAATCATGGAGGATAGTGTCCACATCTGTCGTCCCTGGAGATGGTCTAGCAAATGAGGATCTAGAGACCGCCCCCACCACCACCCTGGCCTAGCCTTGCGTCCTCCGCTCCCACAGCCCTGCCAGTGCTTATCCATCCCCCAAGGTTCAGCTTGGCGGCCACATCTCTGACGTGGCCCCCACACCCCAGTCCCTGAGCAGGCTCCTGCCACAACACAGACGCATGGGGTTGTAAGTGTTTGCCTCACCTCCAGAGCATGCGTTCTGGAGGACAGGAGTTGGGTACCATCGCCAGCACCTGGCAGAGTGACTGCTACCAAACAGGCACCCGGTAAAAGTGGCCGGTGCTTGGGGGATGATGTAGCCATTCCCAGCAGGACCTCCCAGAACTGGTTGCTTTCTGCAGCCCTTAAACTGAAATGATGCCCTGAGTTCTATGTTCTCTCCATTACAGCACCAACCTCACTGCGTGGCCATGGAATGTTCTTTCAACTGGCCTCCTTCCTTAGTTTGTGTTCTTCCCAAAGTAGACCTTGAGATAAAGGTTTGGGTGCAAGTCAGTTATGGGGGCGGGTACAGCAGGATGAACTGTGACTGAGGGAGACGGTGAGCAGGGAGCAGGTTCTGGCTGTGGGTAACTGCAGCTCCATCCCCCTGGAGTACTGTGACAGGTAGGATGGAACCCAGCTCAGGATTGATGGGCTGGGGTGAGGGAGCTCAGAAAGGCATCAGCCAACTCCTGTTCCTCAGTGACTTGTCCTGTTCCTGGGCCATTAACTCCCCAGAACTGTCCTGCAGCCATTGGTGCACATGGAAACTCCCTGTAGATGACCTCTGGGGTAGGACAAGGGAAGGTGAGAGCGAGGTATCAAGAGACTCTGCTTACTTCTCATGTGGGTAGCAAACGCTTTCAGAAGACTCACAGCTGAAGCTTATTGACAGCTTGCTATGTGCCAGGCACGTGTATGATTTTATGTGTTAGTTTTCACGACCATGGGATTGGTACCACCAGCCCCATTTTAAAGATGAGGAAACTGAGATTCAGAGAATCTACCTAATTTGTCCAGGCTGCTGAGTGGCAGACCCCGGGCGTCCTTCCTGGGGATGTCCGGATTTCTCAGCGGGTGCTCATTCCACCTCATCATTTGCTTTACAAATGATGATGATTGGGTTTAAAAATGGATAACAGCAGGAATCCTGGGGACCACTCAAAAGTGCATCCTTAGGAGGTTGAGGCCTGGGGTGGCCACAGGCTGGGAGAGAGTGAAAAGGCAAAGAAGCAGGAAAGAGTAACTCCAAGCAAACGGCTGTAGTCAGAGCCAAGCAGGAGACAGTGCAAGTCAGGACACAAGAGGAGCTGCTGGGTGCCCCAGGAAGGGCAGAGAACACCTTCAGCTGCACCGAGAAGAAACTTGCAAATCAGCAGAAAGGGGTTTGGTTTTTAAGTGTACCAAATGGAAGGGGCAGTAAAGAGTCAGTAGGACCCCTAGTCATGTATGGATGTGAGAGCTGGGCTATAAAGAAAGCTGAGCGCCGAAGAATTGATGCTTTTGAACTGTGGTGCTAGAGAAGACTCTTGAGAGTCCCTTGGACTGCAAGGAGATCCAACTAGTCAATCCTAAAGGAAATCAGTCCTGAATATTCACTGGAAGGACTGATGCTGAAGTTGAAACTCCAATACTTTGGCCACCTGATGCGAAGAACTGACTCATTTGAAAGACCATGATGCTGAGAAACATTGAAGGCAGGAGGAGAAGGGGATGACAGAGGATGAGTTGGTTGGATGGCATCACCGACTCAATGGACATGACTTTGAGTAAACTCCGGGAGTTGGTGAGGGACAAGGAGGCCTGGCGTGCTGCAGTCCATGGGGCCACAAAGAGTCGGACACGACTGAACTGAACTGACTGAGACCCCTAGATCTACAGCTGAAATGACTCACTTGGGGGTGGCTATGGGAGAAGGCAATGGCACCCCACTCCAGTACTCTCGCCTGGAAAATCCCATGGACAGAGGAGCCTGGAAGGCTGCAGTCCATGGGGTCACTGAGGGTCGGACACGACTGAGCGACTTCACTTTCACTTTTCACTTTCTTGCATTGGAGAAGGAAATGGCAACCCGCTCCAGTGTTCTTGCCTGGAGAATCCCAGGGACGGGGGAGCCTGGTGGGCTGCTGTCTGTGGGGTCGCACAGAGTCGGACACGACTGAAGTGACTTAGCAGCATGGGTTGCCAAATATATAGGCTCGCCCTTTTTGTGATGCTGTCAGAGCTGAAAAGACCCTCTCTTGTAGATCCTCTGACCAAGTCCTCATGGTTCAGATGGGATATTGAGTGTGGCAGTAGGCAGTTGCTCCCCCAGAACCCCACAGCAGAACTGATGGGCAAATCTGGTTCTCACTTTTGCACTGATCATTTCCACTAACACACGCATCTTTGGAGCCTCCCAGAGAACTGTGCAAAGGGGATCAAGTCGGTTCTTCCCCCGGCCCCTGGCCTCATCACCTTCCTCTGTAGAAAGGAGAGAGATGCTGCCTTGCTGTGAGGGTAAAAGGAGCTGGCAGATGTGAACCCGCCGCTGACCGCCCAGCCCCCAGTTGGTGCAGAGTTCATGTGGCACTGACCCCTAGCACCAATGCAGCCCAACCTGCAAGGGATTCTGGGCCCAGAGCCGCAGCCAGCGATGTGGGGTGGGCACAGAGGACCCTCCCACCAGAAGGAGGAGCCTCTCATAAGCGCTCTGCTCCTCGCATGCTGAGTGGCGGCCATCAGCGGGAGCTGGGAGTGAAATATCACCCCCTGGTTTGTGAGCAACGCCCAACAACTCGCTTCAGTCCCAGGAGCAAGGACTGGAGCAGAAGGGGAGAAACAGACAAGGGCGGCCACCCTGCCGGGACAGTCAGGCAGAGAGGACCTGTAATTACCGTGGGACTCCCGGAGAGTTTCTTGGTCTCTGCTCCTCCGTCCCCACCTGTGAAATGCACGATGGAGTGAGATGGCTAAACTGTTGTGATTTTTGCTATCTTGGGACGTGAAGACGTGTCATTTGACTGCGTTTGGCAAAAATCTTCCTGCTGGCTGGAGGCTCATGGCTTGGAGGAAGACTGAGGTGGGTGATTGCGGTTTGACTCAGTTCAGCTGTTGTGACCAGGTGGGATGCTGGGCGAGGCTTGGATTGCGGTGGCGTGGGAGGCATGGCCCTGCCTTCTGGGAGGGAAGGGGGCTGCCGGCCACCAAAGCTAACATTGATGGGCCCTTCTGACCGCTCCGTCTGCTTGCATTCACTGCATCACCACCAGGCCTCATGGGGTAGGTAGGGGATGCCTGAGGGAGCTGTGAAGGAGAAGAGGTTAGAGTAGTGGGTCCTGGAAGGATGGGTAAGGTGGAATGCGGGTGGAAGGGCACCTGCCTTGGGGCAGATGCATGGGTGCAGGAAGATGATGGAGCTAGGGCAAACATGGAGGGCTCCAGGCTCCAGGGGGAGAAATCTGGCCCTGGTACTCAGTGGGAAGTGGCTGTGAACTTGGGCGGAGAGGAGTGTGGGATTCGCACTGAGTGCTGGGAAGGCTTCCATGGCTCGCTGAGTACCCTTCTACCCCCTCCTCTGCCCAAGTATGGAGTCCTGCTGTGTTTTCAGGGTGTGGGGGGAAGATGGGGGGAGTTGTCTGACTGCAGAGACTTGGCTGCCTGGAATGAATCTGCCTCCTGTTTTGCTTCTGAGAGCACAGTCTGCAGAGGCTATTTGTTGCTATTCTAGTTAAGGTCCAAGTGCTCCATTCTTCAAGGGAAAGAAAGCACAAGAGACATCTTTAGGTTGTGTGAGAGCATTCAGCCGTGGGAGATAGCCAGGACAGAATATGCGAGTCAGGGTAGACTGCTGGGGTGTCTGGCAGTCAGTATGGGCTGGCCTGAGGTCTGCTTATCTGGACTTTTAAAATGTTGTACAAAGGCCCTTTTTGCCTTTCTCTGTGGTTCCTAGCATTTATGGACCCAAAGTGACTGTAGAGATCTGAACATCTCTCAAGGAGTTCCTTAGGATGTCTGCTGGCTTCCTTCATGGTCCAGATCCAACACCATCAGGGTTGGCTTTGTGGTTCACACTGAAACGTCACCAAGATGTTTTACAAAATGAGTGCAAAACAGTGTAAATTGAGAACTCAATTTCTTAGTAATAACATGTATTTAGTGTGTTTGAAAGGAAAACAGCCTAAATTATAGGCAAGTGTGATGATTGAGATCTGACATAAACATATCAACAAAAATGAAATGCAGACACAGAAATCAGGAAAGCCTTTCTCCCGCCAGGCAGGGCATGTTCCCATGCCATCTCCTTCCCCTGGCAGAGCTGGCGGGACCACCACATGCCTGCAGGGGGCCGGGCCTTTGGCTAATGGTGCAGGCAAAGCCTGGGTTGCTCTGATCTTTGGGCCCTGAGTCACCTGGAGGAGGTGTTTCAGTGCCGTGTTTCAGATGCTGGGAAGAGCCTTTGCACCTGGGACCAGGGGCTTTCCAGTGGGCGAGGCTTTACAGATTTGGCCAGACTGCCTGCTGCTGCTGCTGCTTCTTCTGGCTGTGCTCACAAGGGATCCTCAGCTTCTGAAACTCAACTCATATTCTTTTTGGCATCTCCTGCTGACTTCTGTATTGGTTTGTGCTCACTTTCCCTCTTTAACTGAAACCATCTCTATTTACTGATTCTTGGTGCTGAAAAACCTCAAGTACTGACCCTCCAGTCTTCTGTTTTTGTCTTCTTTGCCCAGGTCTGTGATTTCCTGGGTATAAACAATGCTTGATCTGGTTTATAGCAATGCCTAAGGAGTGATTGCTTTAAAAAAAAAATCTGCCAAAGAGAAGTGCCTGGAATGGCAATTATTATTTTTATGAAACAGGGCAGAGATGTTGGGCCTGGTGAACATTTTTGCCCACTTCAGGGGAAGGTTGTGGGAGTAGAAGCAAGGTGGGGATTTCTTTAAGTCAAAAATTTCTCAACCTCTCTGAAAGTCCTTAAGAGCTAAGGGTTGATTTTTGCTTTCTTATGTTTTAATATCTCTTGTCTAGACATTCAGGAGCCTTGTGATGCGTAACATGGCTCAGCAACGTTTATTTATTTAATAAAGCACTTTTGCATATATCAGATTGTAGTGGTTTAGAACATAGATATTGAAGACATGCTGCTCATATTCAAGTAATGGGCTTGCTGTTGTAGGCTGTGTACCCCTGAGAAACTCGCTCTCCCTGGGCTCAAGTTTGTTTGTTTTCCTTCACAAAATGGGGGCAATAATGTACTTAAGTCACAGATGATTGTGGGGGTAGATAATAAGACATGTATCTAGTAGGTCTACGTAAGCATCGACTGCTGCTGCTACTATTATTGCATTCACTCTCATGGTCAATTGTTTAGGCTAGAGGCATGACCCCGATTACCCCGGCTCTCAGCTGCTGCTTGCATGGGCACTAGCTGCAAGCCCCATAAGCTCACCCTGGTCCCCGATGTTTGGAGAGCTCCCAGGGGCCACCTCACCTGCACGTGGCATCAAGCCCACTTCTTGGATCACACACATGTCCTGGCAGGCACAGTCTTTGGCTAACACCCCTGTCCCTCTCAGTCCCACCAGATACTGGGGTGGCTTTGTTGACATCTCCAGGTGTGACTGCCTCTTGCTCTGCTCAGGCAGGTCTGGGAGTCCTTCCAGAACCATTGGAGGGGCCAGAGCCTCTAACTGCAGCGTGGTCCAGAGTGGAGCAGGGAGAATGGCTCGCTGCCTATGGATTTGCACTCTTGACACAGGGCTCAGCCCTTCCGAGGTGGGAGATTTCCACCTCCCCCCGCCCCAAAAGAAAACCCACCCTGCCCGACATGGGTGAGCAGTGGAGGTTTTTCTGGAGATAAGACCAAGGATGTGCTTTCATTCCCAGGTGGCGCAGTGGTAAAGAATCTGCTTGCCAATGAGACACAAGAGATGCAGGTTTGATCCCTGGGTTGGGAAGATGCCTTGGAGTAGGAAATGACAACCCACTCCAGTACTCTTGCCTGAGAAACTCCATGAACAGAGGAGCGTGCTGGGCTACAGTTCGTGGCATCACACAGAGTTGAACACGACTGAGTAGCTGAGCACACACACACAGCATCTCAGAAACACTCTTTTTTAAGCATACTCGGATTCTCTTCCCACTTATATTCTGCCGGGAGGCCTCCCTCAGCCTTTCTCCTTCCCTTTCCTTTTATTTATTTTTAGTTATTAGGAATCATTTCCATGCTTTGCCTGTCCCCTGGTATCTTGCTCACTTCGACCCCCAAGGTGCCCATCAGAACTGCTTTTTAACACAGGAGACCCCTGGTTATGAACGAGTTCTCTCTCATACCAGGTGCTGAGAAACATTTCTTCCTATGTTGCACAAAATGGGGTTACCCCACCTTGCAGGTCATTGCCTTCCACCTCGCAGACCAGCTTTATCATCAGTGTTTTCAGCTCTACTCAATTCTGGATTGTCTTCCAACGCACAGAAGCTCATGCTGCAGAACTTGCTTTGTCCAGTGCCACAGCCCTCCTGACTTAGAGATGCCCATGGTGTGGTGGCGGGCTCTCTGGGGATGGGTGGCCCCCTCCCCACTGGCTACAGTTGTCTTTATAACAGGGGTTCCATGCCTTATGCTACAGTTACCCATTGAGAATACCCAGTGATGGCCATCCTCACTTAAGACCAGCCCATCTCAGTCTGTACCTTCAGGAAGGTTACCAAAACTCCCACCCTTTTACTGGATCCATGTGAGGGGCCATGACGTCAGAGTACTCAGGGATCAGGCCATTTGTGCCCCAGCTTCTACCCATTTGTGGTGAAAAGGGCTTATCTGGCTGGATCACAGAGCACCTGCCTCTGAATTACCTGGTGAATGTGGGGAAAAAAAAAATTGCCTGGGCTTTCCCAAGGCCTAGCAAATCAGAACCTTGGGGGTTAGGGATGAAGAACTTGAATTTTAAACAAAAGTCCTAGCTAATGCTTCTACATGCCAACGTTTGAGAATCACTTCTCTAGACCCCTCAGAGCTCCTCTCTGAGCCCCTGTGGACAGGGCGGGTGATTGGGAAATCAGCTGCTGTGATAAGCCACTAAAATTTCAGGATAAATTTGTTATCACAGCCTGTGTGCTAAGTCGCTTCAGTTGTGTCCAACTCTGTGCGATCCCATAGAATGTAGCCCGTCAGGCTCCACTGTCCATAGGATTCTCCAGGCGAGAATACTGGAGTGTAGCATTTCCTTCTCCAAGGGATCCTCCCAACCCAGGGAGTGAACCTGCATCCGTCTCCTGCACCAGCGCCGCCTGGGAAGCCCTGTTATCACAGCCTAGCATTACCCTCACCAATATCCAGGCTAAATTCATCAGCTCTCAGTGTGTGTAATGAGATTTTCTTCAAGCTCCAGTAACACTGGCTGGTGACCTAGTCCCTGATGGCAGTGGGCGGGGCTGGGACACCAGGGTGTCAAAGGTCAGGAGTGCTGACTCTTGGGTCTGTCCCAGTGCAGGGTCAGTCCTGGGGAGGTGGTGCCTTGTTAAATTTCACACCCTGGGATCTTCTCTTGCCTCACCTTGATCCTGGTTCTGGAAAGGACCTTGGAAGAGCCCAAGCTATGGATCTAAACGTGGGTGTCGGGAGCTCCTGCTTCTTTCAAGGAACTAATAAAAATGATCTATACCTTCCCCCTCCTTCATGCAACAAAGACTTGCTGACACATGCCTGTCCGGGCTGGGCACTAGCTGTGACCAACCTGAAAGTGAAAGTCGCTCGGTCATGCCCGACCCTCTGCGACCCCATGGGCTATATATATAGTCCATGGAATTCTCCAGGCCACACAGTACAGCAGCGGGTAGCCTTTCCCTTCTCCAGGGGATCTTCTCAACCCAGGGATCAAACCCAGGTCTCCCACATTGCAGGCAGATTCTTTACCGGCTGAGCCACAAGGGATAGCCTATTCTTCTCCAGGGCATCTTCCCAACCCAGGGATCGAACCCAGGTGTCCTGCATTGCAGGCAGATTCTTTACCAGCTGAGCCACAAGGGAAGCCTGAGCATACTGGAGTGGGTAGCCTATCGCTTCTCCAGGGGATCACACAGTCAAACGAGGAGGCAAATGAATAAGGAAATCATGGGGCCGTTGGTTCTGAAAGGGGGGGATGAGCCAAGAGCTCGGGAGTCGGGACGAGGAGGGGCCAGCTCAGCTCCCCTGGCAGAGCCTCACAGAGTGGTGCTTTGTGCTTGTGCTTGGAGGAGGGTGGGATGAGTGTAATTGATGATGCTCATTCAGATACCCCAGTTGGCTGATGGTTTGTAACAGGGCTGTCAACATCATTGAAGCACAGACTTGGTCTGGCTTTCTAGAGAGAGTGATTCCAGAACACTCACCCACGGAGGAGGGCACGTGCCAAGTGCTGGGCTAGGTGCCTAGGAAGTGCTCAGGAAAGGTCACTTCCGTTGACTGGAGTTGAGCGGTGGGAATGGTCAGAAGGAGAGAGGAGGTGAGAAGCTCTATAATGAAGAAATTGATGAGAATTATTAAAAAATCTTTGTAATATTAAATGAATATTTAGGATTTGCCAGGCATGGGCCTGAGCACTTTACCTGTACAGAGGTCACCAAAAACCCCATGAGGGGGATGCTTGTATTCATCTCCCGTGCCAGCTGTGATAAAGCACCAGAAACATAATGGCTTAAAACTGCACAGACTTACTGTTCTGTGATTCTGGAGCTCAGGAGTCTGATTCTCACTAGGCTAAAATCAAGGTGTTGGCAGGCCTGTCTTCCTTTCTGGAAGCTCTAGGGGAGATTCATTTGCTTGCTGTTGCTAGTTTCTGGAGGGCACCTGCATTTCTTGGCTCGTGATCCCTTCTATTTTCAAAGCCAGCAGTATCAGTTGAGTTCTTCTCAGCTGCCAACACTTTGGTTCTCCCCTGCCTCCCTCTTCCCCCTTTAGAGATGTGTGTGTTTACATTGGGCCCACTAGGATCATGCAGGCTAGTCTGTTTATCGTGAGATCAGCAAGCTTAATTCCATCTGCTGTCTTGATTATCCTTTTTTAGGTGACTTGACAAGCAGATCCTTGAGGATTAGGACATGGACATCTTTGGGGAGCCTTATTGTGCCTGCATGAGAAAGTACTGTTAATGAAAGAGGTGTTATTAAAGGAAAAACAAGCGCTACTACCACAATTAGAAAGTTGAGCACTAAGTTGACTTATATGTCAAGGGAAGACCTGCAGTGGAGGAAATTCATCAGGTGGCTTCTGGAAGGGAAAATGTCACAGGGTTTTATGTGTTAGGGAAGGGAAGTTTGTTATTATGTTAGTTAGGAATTGCTGTTTGCACCCTGGATTGGACAGATGCATCTGTTGTACATTGTACATGGTCAGTTAATATAAGTCTTGCTGTGTATTGGTCAAGACAGAGCCTTCAGTTAGGTATATGGATGGTCTTTTGATCTGGGGTCTCTCCAAGTCCATAGACGGTTTATTAGCTGCAGCTGATAATAACCAAGGTGGTGAGACACAGCACTCAGTGCTGCTGCCTGAAATGGAAGGGCCTTCTTTTATCTCTTTTTGCTCCCAATTTACAGATGAGGAAGCTGAGACCTAGATAGGTCATGTAACTAGTGAATAGTGAAGCCAGGATCCAAACCTGCAAAGTCAGATGCCTTAAAAAGTCAGATGTCTCCCTTATTAACCACTTCACTTCAGGACCCAAACTCTAGGCTTGCCTGACACATGTCTCCTGAATCCACCCAAGCCAAGGCAAGAGGTTGCCAATGGAGAATTCAGCAGTGGCACTTGCTGGAGATCAAGAGGCCTGATGGGAAATTCCGTGCCTATCCTTGCCAGGAGTTTTGGGAAAAGCATTTCCTGAGAGAACGGAGACATTTGTAGATGAAACTCACCAACCATCAGGCAGTGCCTCTTGCAGCAGAAAACATGATCAGCGTCTGGCATTAACCCCGGGGCAGGAAGGAGCAGCTCATTAAGCTCTGGCGGGGATGCTGACAGCCGCAGACGGGAGACCATGTTTATAAACGACTTACAGTGGGGACCAGTGACACCTCATTACAGGCGCCCATCAAGGGCCTCTGCTTCCCTCTTCATCTCCCGCCATCAATCTTCCAGTGCAGAGCCTGTAATTAGGACCTGTATTGACTCTTGATCAATTTGGTTTGTTAGGCTAAGGAGGAACACAGCTGGTTACGTGTACACACTGAAAAGGTTGTCATATGAAAGGGTGTGTCCTTGCGGGGGAGGGTGGGGGAGCGGGTGGGGGTGTACCCAGGGTGCTAGGCTCGCCTGCAGCCACAGAAACATGCCTAAGGGACTCATTTCCTCTGGGCCCACCGTGGCAGCCAGAGATGGCAGTTCATATCCCGGAAATGAGCTGGGGTATCTGATACCATCACTCATGTACCATGTGGAATCACTGGCTCCCATTTACTGAGTGCCTCCTGTGAGCCAGGCCCTGCCCTGTACCATGTGAGCTAATTCTTATATCAGCCCTACCCGGCTTCTCCAGGGGGAAAATGGAAGTTCAGTGTGAAAACATAACTGGCCAAGATCAAGAAAGCCCTGTTTGTGAGGTTGCCTTAAATTGTTGTTTTGTTCCATCACTAAGTTGTGTCCAACTGGTTTGCAATTCCATTTACTGTACCCGTCGCACTCCTCTGTCCATGGCATTTCCCAGGCAAGAATACTGGAGTGGGTCGCCATTTCCTTCTCCAGAGAATCTTCCCAACCAGGGATCGAACCCACGTCTCCTGCATTGGCAGGTGGATTCTCTATTACTGAGCCACCAGGGAAGTCCTACATTAAATATATAATGTCTTTTAATGTACACACTGTTGATACTAGGAACTCTCAGCTCAGTGTTGACCTAAATGGGAAGGAAATCCAAAAGAGTGGGGATATATGTATACGTGTAGCATAGATTCACTTTGCTGTGCAGTGGAAACTAACACAGAACTGTAAAGCAATTACACTCCAATTAAAAAAAAATCAAACGACATAGTGGACCAGGAATGTGAAAAGATCTTTGGTTCAGCCCAGTGGGGGACACTGCCATGTCTAAAGAAAATGTATTGACTTGATGGGGTAGAGTCAGGGTCAAGGGCTAGAATCAGCCCCAGTCTAGCAAAGAGGAAGCCCTGAAGGCTGTTGTCTGAGAATGTGTGATCTCCTCTGAGGGATTGCTGTCTGCCTATCAGAGAGTTTGCTGCTGAGATAAGCACCTCCTTAGGAGACAGACCGTCAGACTCTCTCCATCCAACTTGTCGCTTTACCCTGGTCGTGTAGCCAGCTCCACTTGCATTGAGTGCAAATCACATGACTGTCTGGTGATGAATTGGCTTCCCCTACAGATTCCCTATGGATGGATAATGGCTGATTTAGCCATTGCACTTCTCATGGTGAATTTAAATGATGGCATTTGGGTATATGCATCAACTTATTGTAAGCTTGGTGAATGAGAGTCTAGCCTTAAGGGATGGCCACAACATTTAGTTATGGATAAGGACAAGATCCTGAGCATTGAGGCTACAGTTAAACAGCTACTCTTAATCAATTATCCTGGGAAATTTGTCTGATGTCTCTCCGGAGTGATACTGGGTCCTAGAGGCTCATCTTAAAATCCATGGCCATTACCTTTTAGTATCAAGGGAAGCAGGGCTTGATATCACTTTCCTAGTCTTTTTTTTAAACAATTTGTTTTATTGAAGTATAGCTGATTTACAATGCTGTGTTAGTTTGTGGTGGACAGCAAAGTGATGCAGTTATTGTTGTGGTTATTCAGTTGCTCATTCGTGTCCGATTCTTTGCAACCCCATGGACTGCAGCACACCAGGCTTCCCTGTCCTTCACCGTCTCCCAGAGTGTGCTCACGCTCATGCCCATTGAGCCGGTGGTACCATCCAACCATCTCGTCCTCTGTCGTCCCCTTGTTCTCCTGCCTTCAGTTTTTCCCAGCATCAGGGTCTTTTCTAATGAGTCAGCTCCCTATCCACCTCTCCTCCATCTCACCTTCCTAATCTTGATCTCTTGGTGCAGACTTTAGGCAGTGAAGGGTCTACCCTGGAGAAGATGGGATGGAAAGGGAGGTGGGAACGAGGGCTTCAAGATCTCCCAACTCTGCACGGGAGAGGAAGACGCCGGGAGTTGGGCTCTCCAATCTGCTCTCTGAGTTTTATAAGTCGAGGCTCAGAGTTTGACTCATTCCTTGATCCTCTCTCTAAGGAGCAACTCAGAGGCTGGGCAGGGCCAGGGGGCCTAGGCCCTGAGGGAGGTAAGAAAATGATGTTCAGTTCAGTTTAGTCGCTCAGTCATGTCCAACTCTTTGCGACCCCATGGACTGTAGCACGCCATGCTTCCCTGTCCATCACCAACTCCCAGAGCTTGCTCAAACTCATGTCCATCGAGTTGGTGATGTCATCCAACCATCTCATCCTTTGTCATCCCTTTCTCCTCTTGCCTTCAATCTTTCCCAGCATCAGGGTCTTTTTCAGTGGATCAGTTGTTTGCATCAGGTGCCAAAGTATTGGAGTTTCAGCTTCAGCATCAGTCCTTCCAATGATTATTCAGGACAGATTTCCTTTAGGATTGGCTGGTTGTATCTCCTTGCAGTCCAAGGGACTCTCGAGAGTCTTCTTCAACACCACAGTTCAAAAGCATCAATTCTTTGGTGCTCAGCTTTCCTTATAGTTCAACTCTCACATCCATACATGACTACTAGAAAAACCATAGCTTTGACTAGATGGACCTTTGTTGGCAAAGTAATGTCTCTGCTTTTTAATATGCTGTCTAGGTTGGTCATAGCTTTTCTTCCAAGGAGAAAGTGTCTTTTAATTTCATGAAAAAAAGGATGAACCCCTGACTAATACAGTTCATAATAAAAAATAAGACATGATGTTTTTCTTATGGGAAAAGTCAGTTCTTCCTGAATCTTGAGGAGGAGCCCAGATATAGGCTTAGAATATGCCTATAAATTGTCTGATGGTCCTCATATTAAAGTGGGGTCTGTCCCCTTTCCTTGAATCTGGATTTACTTTGTGACTGGATGACCAGCAGAGTAGGATGGAAGTGATGCTTTGTGACTAGCAAGGGCAGGTCACAAGGGGAGATGGAGCTTTCTCCTGGTTCTTTTGCAATAGTCGCATTTTGTTCCCTCAACCATGACATAGAAATACTGAAGCCGCCATATTGTGAGGAAACTCAGGACACTTGGACGTGAAGGAATACAGACAAGCCACCCTCCCTCTGCCCTGCCTAATTCCCGATCCACAGAGCACACGAGCATAATAAAATAGTTGTTTTACCCTACATTTTAGGGTAGCTTTTAATGCAGCAAAATATAACTGAAATGGTTGCTGATCTTAATGGCTTGGAATTAGACTGTTAAATTGTTTGAGCCAAACAGAGCCAGTCAGTGTCCACCTCGCAGGTATGAGGGTGATGTTGAAGCTTCCAGCAGGCAGTAGGGTCTTAGCAAATCATGGTTTCCTGCCATTCCAGAAGGCCCTTCCCATGTCTCTTGGCCTGTTCTTTGGAGAACAGGGACTTTTACTGCCAAGTCAATAGGGAAGTTTTACATGGGCTCCACTGCCTGTTTCTAATTAAAATCGTAAAACCCCTCTGTTAGCACCTTAATAACTTCTGCCAGGCTGAAGGCAAGTTTCATAAATAGAATTCTTAAAGGAAATCTGAAGCTACTTCTATAAAATAAAGAATCAGCCCCCAGGGCCTAAGTGCAGTTAACAGAAAAAAAAAAAAAATTCCCCCTGTTCCTAGGGCAGTAGCTCTCAAAGTGTATTGGAATCTTAGCTTGCCAAAAATTCAGATTTCTGGGCCCCAACGTGAAGTAAATATTTTTGTGTAGCCTGGAAATCCTGATTTTTAAACAAGTACCTCCATTCCATTGAATTTTTTAAAAATAGCTTAATTGAGATACAATTCATATATCATACAATTCACCCATTTAAAATATACAACTCAATGATTTTTAGTATATCCATAGAGCTGGGCAATCATCAGCATAATCAACTTTGGAACATTTTCATCACTTCAGAAAGAAATCCTATACACATTAGCAGTTATCTCCCCATTCCTCCCTACTCTCCTTGCCCTAAGCAACCACTAATTTACTTTTATCTCTGTAGATTTGTCTATTCTGGACATCTCATATAAATGGAATCATATAATAGGCAGTCTTTTGAATGCCTTCTTTCACTGAGCATAATGTTTTCAAGGTTTAGCCATCTCATAGTATTATCAGTACTTCACTACTTTTTATTGAATAACATTCTCTTTTATGACTATATCACAATTTACTCATTCATCAGTTGACAGACATTTGGATTGTTTCTACTTCTTAGTTATTATGAATAATGTTTCTCCAAACATACGTGTACAAATTATTACATGGATATATGTTTTCATTTCTCTTTTCATTTTTCTTGAGTATATATTTTCCCAGATTGGAATTGCTGAGTGATATTGTAACTCTGTGGCCAATCCTTTGAATAACAACCAGACTGTTTCACAGGGCGGCTGCACCACTTCACATTGGTCCCCACCACGTACAAGAGTTCTAGTTTCTCCATATCATTGCCAATACTTATTATTATATGCCTTTTTTGAGTATAGCCATCCTGGTGGGTGTGAAGTGGTAGCTCATTTTGTTTTTGATTTGCATATCCTTGATGGCTAATGAGAGCATTTTCCACCTGCTTATTGGCCATTTTCCTATCTTTTTAAGAGAAATATTTATTTAGATACTTTGATCTCCCCCTTTTAAACTGTGGTAAGAACACTTTATATGCGATCTGCTCTCTCAACACAATTTTGAATACCCAGTATTGCCATCTATGCTGTACATGGTTGTACAGCAGATCTATAGAAGGTGTTCATCTTGCCTTACCGAAACTTTCTGTTCACTGAATCGGAACTCTTTCTTTCTCCCTTACCCCAGCTGCTGGCAACCACCATTCTACTCTGCTTCTGTTGGTCTAGATTCTTCATATAAATAGAATCTTACAATATTTGTCTTCTGTAATTAGCTTATTTCACTGAGCATAGTGTCCTCCAGGTTCTTGCATGTTGTTGAATATAGGAGGCTTTCCTTTTTAAAAAAGCTGAGTAACGTCCCTTTGGGTCTACATACCACATTTTCTTCATTCACTCATTCATCAGTGGACATTTAGGTTGCTTCCACACCTTTGCTATATTGCAGATGAGAATGCAAATAAGGCACAAGTTAATGGGATGACATCCCATGTTCATGGATCAGAAGACTTAATATTGTTAAAATGTCCATACTATTCAAGGGATCTACTGATTCAATGCAGATCCTATTAAAATCCCATTGGAAGTTTTTTTCAGACATAGGAAAAATACTCCTAAAATTCATATAGAAGCATAAAGGATCCTGAGTAACCAAATCAATCTTGAGAAAGAAGTACAAAGCTGGAGGCCTCACACTTTCTGATATTAAATTACATTACAAAACAACAGTGATGAAGACAATGTGGTACAAATATAAAAACAGACATATGAGCAATGGAAAAGAATCAAGATCCCAGACATACACCCATGCATATATGGTCAGCTGTATATATGGACCTTTGATAAGAGTGCCAGGAATTCACAATGGAGAAAGGATAGTCTCTTCAACAAATAATGTTGGGAAAACTGAATATCCACATGCAAAAGAATGAAATTGGATACTTATACACAAAAATCAATTCAAGGTGGATTAAAGACAAATATGAGGCTTAAAACCATAAAACTCATAGAAGAAAACATAGGGAAAAATCTTCATGATATTGGTCTTGGCAGTGATTTGTTGAATATGAAACCAGAACTACAGGTAACAAGAGCAAAGCTAGGTAAATGTGATTACATAAAGAGGTACACAATAATGAAAACAATAGACTGAAAGGCAAAAGTACTTTCAGACTGTATCAGATAAGGCATTAATATACAAAGTATATAAGGAGCTCTTACAACTCAATAGCAAAACACCCAAATAACTAAATCTAAACATGGACAAAGAACTTGAATGGGCATTCAAAGAAGACATACCAATGGCCCACAGGTACGTGCAAAGATGCTCAACATAACTAATCATCAGGGAAACGCAAGTCAAAACCACAGTCAGACATCATCTTACACCTATCAGGATGGCAGCTGTTTAAAAAAAAGCAAAGGTAACATGTTGTACACAGGAATGTAATCGGTGCAGCCATTATGCAAAGTGTATAGAGATTCCTCAAAAAAATTAAAAATAGAATTACCATATAATCCAGCAACCCCACTCCTGGATACATATCCAAAAGAATTAAAAGCAGTATCTCAAAGAGAGATTGATGTCCTATCACTTGGAGATGCTGTATCCTAGGTTTCAGAGCTCAAGGACCCTCTAGGAAAGGGAGGGTGCTCCAAGGAGGACAGAGAGCATCGTCCCTCCGGGAGCTGATGGGGGAGCAACAGCAGAGGTCTGGTTGGTGCTCCCAGTGCAGTGCTCCCTCAAGTTCATCATCGTGACTCAGAGGCCTCCGTGTCCCTCCACCAGCCTGTGGATGGGCAGCTCATGACACCTCTGCCCACAGAACAGCCCTGAGCCCCGTCTGCACACTGAGCAGACATTCTGCATATTCCTAGGACTCCTCTTGATTTGAGAACTCCAGGGGCACTTGCATGCACAGCCTGAGTATTTCCACTACCACCTGTCTGTGGGTCTCAGTCACATCCCTTTGTCGTTGGTGAATTTAGCAACTGCTCTCTGAGTGGAAGGGTGTCGCCCCTTTCCTGTGTCTTGAGGAAGTAGCTTCTTGCACACAAGCAGAACCGCTACCTGAGATCATTCTGCTTGTCTTGGGCCCTTGACCTCTTCCAAAGGGTGGATACATTTACCAATGATTCCTATTTTAAATCCAGGCACTGTTCTGTGCACTTGATATGAATACCTCTGTTTTCATGGAAGCTGGCTGAGGCTCAGAAAGGTTAAGTATCTTGCCCAAGGTCACCGAGCTTTTGAGGGGGCAGAGACTGGTTTTGAATTCAGGAAGTCCAGCTCTGAGTCGGCTCTCAAGCACCCTCTCCCTCTGAGTGTTGAGCCTGGCACGCTGTGCGCTGGAATGCCTCCCCAGTCTGACCATGTGATCCCAGGGACATTTGCCTCACCAGACTCTTTTCTGTATCTCCAGCACTTCCAACAGTGCCTGACACACTGCAGCCTAGCAGATGTTCCTAATGAAGGAGTGTGCCTGTCCCAAGGCGTGAGTCATAGCAAAGCTTTTATTCCTTGTGAAAATTTTCGGTGTAGCTCTGGCTGGACCAGGAGGAGAGCTGCTCCTGTCTTTAGTCATAGAGGTGGGTGAGGGGCAGAGAAGTTCCTGCCCATCCAGGGGAGGAAGAGCTGTGCCTATGACTGAGTCACTGTGTCCCCCGAGAGGGACCCACTGGCTGTTTTTGACAAGTCAAAAGCAGGGCTGGGAATTATGGGTGATCCAAAAACACAAATTTATGAAAATAGCACTCCCTGTGGAGAAACACTGGCTCAACTAGGAAGAGAAAAGCAACACTGATGCTCCCTGCTGAGAACTAAATGGGAGAAAGAGAGCTCGCGTGGCTGCTGTGAATGCCTTCCATGGGAGAGGCCCGGAGTTCTTCTCCAGGATGCTGCGAGGGGCACTGATCCTATCTCAGCTCCATCACCAAGACCAGCGGACAGGCTGGGGCCCATAGTCTGATCCTGACTTGTCACTCTGGCCAGAGTACCAAAAGTGAGCACAGCCCGGATTCTTCCCCAAGACCTACAGACAGCAGAGGGTGTCAGCTGATTCATTCCGGTGGTCTATACTGGGGGACACAGTCCTGTTACTGAAGCAAACTTGGGTTCTCTCACCTGCGTGCAGTAAAGCCAGTGGCATCTGACACTATAGTGGTGAAGGAAAATGGGGCATTTATTGTAAGGAGTCCAGGCAGCTAGTGCTCAGAAGGCCTGACTTCTCCAGTGGCTTTCAGGGAAAGGTTTTTAAAGACAGGATGAGCGAGGGGGTTGCAGGGTGCAGGATCAGCTCCTGGATGTTCTTCTGATTGGTTGTGGTGAGGTAATCAGGAATTAGCATCATCTACCTTCTGTTTCCAACTGGTCTGGGGTCTGTGGGCTTCTGGGTGGCATGCAGTTAACTTCTTCCAGCTGGTGGGGGTTTCAGCAGCTCAATGGATATGGCTCAGAACATAGATAATAGCCCTTGAGGAGGAGCTTAAGGTCCTTGACTGTTTAATGTCTAAACGTACGGCAGAAAGTGAAGAGGAACTGAAAAAAAGCCTCTTGATGAAAGCGAAAGAGGAGAGTGAAAAAGTTGGGTTAAAGCTCAGCATTTAGAAAACGAAGATCATGGCATCTGGTCCCATCACTTCATGGGAAATAGATGAGGAAAGAGTGGAAACAGTGTCAGACTTTATTTTTTTGGGCTCCAAAATCACTGCAGATGGTGACTGCAGCCATGAAATTAAAAGACACTTACTCCTTGGAAGGAAAGTTATGACCAACCTAGATAGCATATTCAAAAGCAGAGACATTACTTTGCCAACAAAGGTCCGTCTAGTCAAGGCTATGGTTTTTCCTGTGGTCATGCATGGATGTGAGAGTTGGACTGTGAAGAAGGCTGAGTGCCAAAGAATTGATGCTTTTGAACTGTGGTGTTGGAGAAGACTCTTGAGAGTCCCTTGGACTGCAAGGAGATCCAGCCAGTCCATTCTAAAGGAGATCAACCCTGGGATTTCTTTGGAAGGAATGATGCTAAAGCTGAAGCTCCAGTACTTTGGCCACCTCATGCAAAGAGTTGACTCATTGGAAAAGACTCTGATGTTGGGAGGGATTGGGGGCAGGAAGAGAAGGGGGCGACAGAGGATGAGATGGCTGGATGGCATCACTGACTCGATGGACGCGAATCTGCACTCCAGGAGTTGGTGCTGGACAGGGAGGCCTGGCGTGCTGCAATTCATGGGGTTGCAAAGAGTCGGACACGACTGAGTGACTGAACTGAAACTATTATTATTTTGTCTTGCTTGACTGTTTTCCTTTGTTTTTGCATTTTCTCACTTCTCTGATTAAATTTTTTTAAAATAAGCACTACAGGGAAGTGCTTATTAGGAAGTTACAGTTTTTCGATAAATAAGAGGCAGGTGGGAGACATGGGGGCAGGTCTGCCCCGGAAGACCCTGTAGGATCCTGCTCAATTACAGTCCTGCCGACTTAGTTGAGTTTCCGTGGAAGTAGACTCTCAGACAAGAAATGCATCAGTAATTTTTTTGGGTAGTGGTTCGGCAGGGCATTAGGGAAGTGAGACAGAGAAGGAAAAGCATGATGAGAATTCGATCCCATCATGCTTCGAGGGATCCAGTCTTCAGCTGCCATGGTCTGAGCCTCCTTCTGGGGGTTGTTACAACAATAGGCAGGTCCCCTCAGTGAAGGTGGCTTGAGGAGCAAGGGATGGGCTGACACCCGTAGTCAGATGGAGAGGCTGGAACCCTGCTACTGATGTGGGGAAGAGGAAAGCAAGAAATGAGCTCACTAAATACTGAGATCATATTCTGGATTTCCAGCTTGGCCTGTTGTTGGCGCATATGTACAAATACAATTAAAATATATCTTGAAACTCGCATCAAAATTAAGTCAGTTTTTGCCTGGAACTAGTGCAGAATTGCAAAGCTCTCAAGTTGAAGCGACCTGGTGTCTTCATTTGTGGGAGACCACATTTTCCAAAGTTTGGCACGCAAGCAGCTATTTCCAGACACAGCTCCCTCATTGTTTAGCTCCTGGTGGATCTGTTCAGTCTGGAATTTCCCCAAGGCCTCTTGCCATTTGCCAGCTGAGCAGATTACATTGATTGATGTGTGTATTCCAAGTCATGTTTAAGTAATGCAAATCTGCCTCCACTCCCAACACTGACTGCAGTTTGTTCCTCCACATCTAGGGTGGAGGGCCTGGGTGTGCCAAGAAGCACAGGCAGAAGCCAGACCTGGCTTGGACAGTTTCATCTGGGAGGCCTGGCAACTGAAACAGTCCTGGGCTCATACACGCCCAGCTGGGCACTCTGGGTGCCCCGAGTGGATTCTGCCAGGCCTGTCTGAGTGCAGGTGAGATGGTGGACTTATCTTAGACCTGCTTTCCCAGGGCCCAGAGCATGACTGGCCAGGCAGATGACTGGGACCACAGTTGACCTAAGTGGCCTCTTTTCCCCTCAGAAATCCTGTTGCTCTCAGTGATGTCCCAAGATCAGTTGCTTCTGCCTTTGAAATTTGGAGCTTTTTAAAAAAACTTTTTATTTTGTATTGGTGATATCTGATTAACAATACTGTGATAGTTTCATGTGAACAGCGATGGGATTCACCCATACATACCCATGTATCCCTTCTCCCTCAAACTCCCCTTCCATCCAGGCTGCCAGGTAACGTTGAGTATAATTCCATGTTCTATACATGGAATAGTATGGTTCTTGTTGGCTACCCATTTAAAATATAGCAATGTATATATGTCCACCCCAAACTCCCTAACTGTCTCTTCTCCCTGGTCCTTCCCCCCAGCAACTATAAGTTTGTTCTCTGTGAGTCTCTTTTTGTTCAGTTCATTTTTATCATTTCTTTTTAGATTCCACATACAAGGGACGTCATATATTTGTCCTTTTCTGTCCGACTGACTTCACTCAGTATGACACTCTCCAGGTCCATCCACGTTGCTGCAAATGGCATTGTTTCATTCTTTGTCATGGCCGAGTGATATTTCATTGTATATGCGTACATTCTTCTCTGTCTTCTCTGTCCATTCTTCTGTCAATGGACATTCAGGTTGCTTACATGTCTTGGCTATTGTAAACAGTGCTACAGTGAACATTGGGGTGTGCGTATCCTTTTGGAATGTGTTTTTCTCTGGATATATGCCCAGTGTCATATAGTTGGAGCTTTTTTTTTTTAGTGAAGTGTATTGATTTACAATGTTGGTGTATAAAAAAATACTTCAGTTATACATGTGTGTGTGTGTATATATATATATATATGCTGCTAAGTCGCTTCAGTCATGTCTGACTCTGTGCGACCCCATAGATGGCAGCCCACCAGGCTCCCCCGTCCCTGGGATTCTCCAGGCAAGAACACTGGAGTGGGTTGCCATTTCCTTCTCCAATGCATGAAAGGGAAAAGCGAAAGTGAAGTCGCTTAGTCGTGTCTGACCCTCAGTGACCCCATGGACTGCAGCCCACCAGGCTCCTCCGTACATTGGATTTTCCGGGCAAGAGTACTGGAGTGGGGTGCCATTGCCTTCTCCATATATATTTATATAAAGGGCTTCCCAGGTGGCTCAGTGGTAAGAATCCACCTGCCATTGTAGGACACTGGGTTCAAGCCTTGGGTCAGAGAGATACTTGAAGGAGGAAATGGCAACCCACTCTAGTATTCTTGCCTGGAAAATCCCGTGGATGGAGGAGTCTGGTGGGCTACAGTTCATAGAGTTGCAAAGATGTGACTGAGAGGCTGAGTGTGCATGCATATTTATATAGAAGACTCTGAAAATAAATGAACACATTTATTTCAGATTCTTTTCCACTATGGTTATTACAGTATATTGACTATTGTTCCCTATGCTCTACAGTAAATGTTTATTTTATATAAAGTAATGTGTTTCTGTTAAACTCATACTTCTAATTTATCCTACCCATTCCCTTCCCCTTTGGTGCTCTTAAGTTTGTTTTCTATGTCTGTAAGTCTGTTTCTGTTTTGTAAATAAGTTCATTAAGTACTGGGGTTTTTTCCAGATTCCACATATAAGTAACATCTTATGTCTTCTTCTGCCTAACATACTTTACTTTTTAGTATGATATTTTCTAGGCCCATCCATGTTGCTGCAAATAGCAATATTTCATTCTTTTTCATGGCCATCTAATATTCCAGTGTGTGTGAGTGTGAGTGTGTGAGTGTGTGTGTATACCACATCTTTATCCATTCTTTTGTTCAGGGACACTTAGGCAGCTTCCTTGTCTTGGTTATTGTAAATAATGCTGTTATGAACATTGAGGTGCATGTATCTTTGAATTAGCATTTTATCTTTTCTGAATATCCCAGAAAAGTGGGATTCCTGGATCATATGGAAACTCTATTTTTAGTTTTTCGAGGAACCTCCATACTGTTTTCCACAGTATTTTCCACCTCTCTTCCCACCAGCAGTGTAGGAGGGTTTGTGGAGAATTTGGAGCTTTGAGGAGCTGCCTCGAGCCTGCTTCCCTCTCTGCTCCCTCACCCCTCCCACACCTTCTTTAGTCCATCAGTTCAGTTCAGTTCAGTCACTCAGTCGTGTCAGACTCTTTGCGACCCCATGAACTGCAGCACGCCAGGCCTCCCTGTCCATCACCAACTCCCGGAGTCCACCCAAACCCATGTCCATCAAGTCGGTGATGCCATCCAACCATCTCATCCTCTGTTGTCCCCTTCTCCTCCTGCCCTCAATCTCTCCCAGCATCAGGGTCTTTTCCAATGAGTCAGCTCTTCACATCAGGTGGCCAAGTATTGGAGTTTCAGCTTCAACATCAGTCCCTCCAGTGAACACCCAGGACTGATCTCCTTTAGGATGGACTGGTTGGATCTCCTTGCAGGCAAGCCTTTAACACAGGGACAGAGACATGGGAATTTAAGACCAAGGCGCTAACCCATGTCTCGGTCTATTCTTTGCACTCAGCTCACCAGGACTTGGGTTGATGAGACCTGGAGCTTGGTTCTCAGATGGGCCTTGGGCTCACCTTGGCCCCCTGTTCTCATTTTGCAGGTGCCTTCCCCCTCCCACCTGGCAGTGCCACATAGTAGACCAAGGCCATCCCTATACGAGTCAGCACTGGGGTTCCTGAAGCCTAGGGTACTTCTCCTTTATTCTTGTATGGTAGTCAGATAATGTGCTCCTCTCTACTGAAAAACCTGGGCCAGGCTCAGACACCTCTTTCTCCTTAACTACTGAAAGCATCTGTAAATTGCAACAGGGGTTGGCGAACTTTTTCTGTAAAGGGCCAGACTATTCTAGGCTTTGTGGGCCTCGTGGCCCTTATTGCAGCTGCTCACCTCTGCCACATAGTTTGAAAGAAGCCTTAGACAACATGACTAAGTGTGGCTGTGTTCTAGTAAAACATTTACAAAAATAAGCAGTGGGCTGGATGCTGCTTGCTGGCCATATTCTGCTAACCCCTGAATTAGAGTTTCGACTCTGAGAATAGTTACATTGGTTGCAGTTATTTATTGAGTGCATGCCAAAAGTCCAGATTCTAGGTCCCATATCCAGAGGATCTGTATCAGTGGCTCTGGGTTGGTACCCACAAGTCTGTATTTCTGAAAATTTCATGGATCATTAGGAAGTGTAGCTAGAAGTGCTGTACAAGTCATCTGCTTTTACTACTGGACCTACAACAGATACACAATGGGATCAGTGGCAGAACTGGGAGCAGAGCTCTGGTCTTCCTCCCCAGCCAGTATCCCCTCTGTTTCCACCTGCCCATTTGGGAACTTTTGGAGACCCTTCCTAGAAAGCCATGGATGTGATGAGCTCAGCTTTGGGCATCAGTGGGCTTGGACAATGGCATTACTTCAATCACCTGCCATTTAGCTCAGGAGGAACCGTCTACTCCACAGCTAAGCCCAGTGACAAGAATGTTCGTAAGTCACATGGTGGAGAGCATGGAACTCCCTGGAGTGGACCTGAGAGATGGGTACCTTGAAAACAGGCCATCTCCTTGGCCCTGGGTCTTTGAAAGAAATCAACTTATTAGTAGAAGACTAGGCTGAGCCATTTTCCAGTTGAACCTTTTGTTCATTTGCTTGTACATTCATTTCATTTTTCCTTCATGTATTCAATTAGCATTTATTTAGCACCTGTTTGGAGCCAGCTCCTGTTCTGGCATTCAAGAAACACAGCTAACTCAGATATCATCTTTATCTTTACTGTGATTTATGTGGCCGAGGTAATACATCTATGAGTGACAGGGGAGGATGAGGGCTCAGTCTTTCATCAGAGTTACAGGTTAGTTGGGGGCAGAACTCAGCATGGGGCCCAGGATCAGAGATCAGGCTCTGGTCAAGAAACATGGTGAAAGTCTCAAGACCACACCAATTCATTTCCTTGAACTTCATTGCTTAAGTGGCATGAATATGGGTAGACATCATCTATGGTTGTCCTTCTCATGACCTGCAACGTTAATCTTAACCATGATAGTTACATTCCCAAGTAACAGGGCCCTGTGACCTTGGACAATGTAGGGAAGGGGCTTAGTAGCACTTCAGAATATCTTCTCATTACAGTATTCCCTGACCATTGAGGTGAGCATAGTCAGGGGAAGAACCTGGTCAAAAAGATCCATTTTTTTTTTTTTTTTTGCTGAATAGGTTTTGGGGTGAAAGCCATTGTAAGATTTAAAGATCAGCTTCATCTTAAGAATGAATCAGAGTTCCACACAGAAAGAAATCTTGCATTTTAGAGAAATAGTAATTTCATAAAAAGGAACTGCTAAGCTACTGCCTAACCATGCCAGCAGTTTTAGCTGAATATTGTTCCATGTTAACATCTCAGAATGTCAAAGCTGAAGGGGGCCCACCTGGGGATGGTTCTGGTTATTTGTCTTTAAACTGTACTCTCTGGAATCCTCCCTTTTTCTGATGGTGCCTGTGGAGATACCAGACTTGGGGTGTGTGTGGGTCCCTTGTATGGTCTAAGAGAGCAAGGTAGTTAGAGGAAGAGTTGCCCTACCCCTTCTCCCTCCCCGCACCTTCCACCCCAGCCCTTCCCCCCCCACATTCTGTCTTTCCCTTGGGAACTAGCATTTCTGCTCATTCAGGGAAGACCTACCTGACTCTTCAGTGTCCAGGTGCTGAAACCCAATCTGGCCTCTGTTAATTCTGAATTAATTAAGTAATTAATTCTCTGGAGAGTTTTGGGAGCAGTAGAAAAGAATCACTTTATTGCTTTGCCAGGCAGAGGGTGCCACTGCAAGCTAATGGCCTCAAAACTGTGTGTCCCATTCTGGAGAGGGTAGTGAGGAGTTTTATGGTAATGGTTCACAGATCAGCTTGTGGATATTCTTCTGATTGGCTGGTGGTGAGTCAGCATCATCAGCCTTCTGGTTCCAGCTGGTCGGGGGTCTGTGTGCTTATTGGCAGCATACCATTGATTTCTCCCACCTGGTGGGGGTTTCAGTATCTATAAAACAATTCAAAGATATTGTTACATATAATCCCTTGATGGGGAACTAGGACCCTGCCTCCAGGCTGCACTATTGTTTCCTTTGAATGTTCTTCCTTTGTCTCAGCCTCCCCTCCCTTCCCTAATTAACATCTGTTTGAACCTGCCCTTGAACTCAGGGAACATCAGGGAGGCTGAATGAAGCCTAGTTTCCTGTAATCAAGAAATGGGGGACAAAGAAAGGTTTTTATGCCCAGAGGTCCCACAGGGTTCCGCTGGGTATGAGTGTCAGCATCCCCCGAGGAGAAGTGGGTCAGAGGCTATGCAGAATAGGTGCCTTTCAAGGCAGTGGCTGTATCATCCTTCTTGTGGACACGTGGGCAGCAAGGGGCACAGACTGGTGGAGCCCTGGCTCCTGGAGAGACCTTCCATCTTCCAAGAGACCTACATTGTGGAAAAGGAATTGTTTTAAAGAAGGTTCTCGCCATATAAGTTACATTGCTTTTCCTTTTGTTTTGAGAAGGTGGGCTTAGGTGGATGTACAGGTGTTGGCAGCCTTATACCTCCAGTCACCTTTTATTTTTCTATGAAACAAAAGAGCATTTCCAAATGGCACTGATAATTTTGGAATGTTTTCTCCCAATTTTTGTGATGTCCCTTTCTTCAGGTAGGATCAATAACCTAGTTTATTGGCGCATTCTTGTTTTAAATTTATTCCTCCTTTAGATGCTTTCATCTTTTGTTAACTGGGCTAAGGGCTCAAAGCATAGGTATTAGGGAGACTGGATTCCTAGCTTATCTTTAAGATTCTTAGAGTCTAGGGGAGGAGGCAAGAAAAAGAGGGGTCAGAACTGGGAGAGCTTAAGCAGCCAGGTCAGCAGAGTAGAGGTTTTTTGAAGAGCATATTTAAATACCTGTGCTCTGGGGGCTCTACTTACATAGACTTCCCTGGTGGCTCAGATGGTAAAAAATCCGCCTGCAGTGTGGGAGACCTGGGTTCCATCTGTCAGGGGAGTTTGTAATTTCTTCAGTTCTGTCTCGCCACAGCAAAAATTTGAAGTGACGGACAGCCCAGTGTTACAGCTTGGTGTTACAGCTCAGTTTTATTTGGCAAGCAAAGGAAAATACATCCTTGAGGCATGAGGGCGGGCCGACCCAAAAGATGTGAAGAGAAGAGAAGAGAGCAGCTCAATTTTGGCTCCTCTTTTTATACGCTTTTTCTCCTCCCCCTGAGCCTACCCTAGGTAAACTGGGCTAGCCAGGAGGGCTGTTTGCTTCACCTGAGGTTCTCACTCCGGTTTTCCGACGTTCCTTTGTTCTATTCTTGCAGGCTTCTTTGTCTTTTAGCCACCGCCATTCTGGACTCCTTTTTTCTATTCTGACCACCAAACAGATCCCTGGGTTGGGAAGATCCCCTGGAGGAGGGCATGGCAACACACTCCAGTATTATACCCATGGACAGAGGACCCTGGTGGGCTATGGGGTCCATGGAGCTGCAAAGAGTTGGATATAACTGAGTAACTAAGCATAGCACATTGTAGGTGGTGCTCCCTGGAGGCAGAAAGTGCAGCCTTCCCCATCAAGCACTCTCTCTCCCTCTTGTCTCCCCTTGGCCATCTCCCCCCTGGCACATTCAGGTTCCTTGCATGAGTCTGGGAGATGGTACCTGGGCTTAGAGAAAGGGGTGACCACTGGGAGCTGGGGGAAATGGGAAGACATCCTAAAAGAGAAGGTGCAAAAGAAGAGTAGAGCATTTGGAGAAGGGGAAACTGCGTTTGGGAAGGCCTGGAAGCTCAGACTGGGCCAGAGTACACTTCTTGGTCCTCCATGGAAGCAGAAAGAGCAGAGAAGAGGCTGTGATCCATGTTCATCTGTGTCTGCTCTCCTGTATGGGAGTTGGGCTGATCATTCTTGATCAAAGCCTGGTTAGGTTTGTGCTCCACAAGTTTTATGCTGCCTTCCAGAATATTCTACCCTCTCCCTGTTCTCTCCCCACCTCGGTCTTCCAGCAGTGTTGCTTATCATCCCTTTGAGGGCCTGGTGTTCTTGGAAGCTTGTTCTTTCTCTCATTCTTATTGAAATTCTAATTGTATTGAGAGGAATTTAGGTTGGTTTGACCTGAGATGGGCTTTTAGAAGCCAATGAGGGTGCTTCTCTTCAGATATTTAGCAGTAATTGTCTTATGAAGTGCTCTCAAGTTCACTCTCAGAGAACAAGCCTATAATTTCTATTCAAATAGCTTCTAATGAGATGATGCTTTTGTCAACTTGTGGGGCCAAGTCAGACTGTGGAAAAAATATATATCAGATTCCTTGGCCCTTGCACAAACTCAAAATATACGCCAAATGTGCTTTGGAGCATTTATGGAGGCATGACAGATAGACAGCTAATGTGCGATGGAGGGCATGAGAGGTCTGAGATGCTTTATCTCTGCATCATTCACTTATTCAAGAATCATTTACCAAACACCTGCGTACGTGTG
Organism: Oryx dammah; assembly: GCF_014754425.2. Lineage (NCBI taxonomy): Eukaryota > Metazoa > Chordata > Mammalia > Artiodactyla > Bovidae > Oryx > Oryx dammah. The sequence continues at coordinate 12,666,255 of NW_024070194.1, read as the reverse complement.
TGCCAGCGCTGTGCTATGTGGGGGGCATCAAAGGGTGGATAAGATCTGGATCATGGGGCACAAGAATGAGGCGCAGCCCCATGTGTGTGTGTGGTTGCGTGTGTGTGTGTTTGCTTGTGTGTTCAGTTGCTCAGTCGTGTCCAACTCTTTGCGATCTCATGGACTGTAGCCCATCAAGCTCCTCTGTTCATGGAAGTCTCTAGGCAAGAATGCTGGAGTGGTTGGCCATTTCCTTCTCCAGGGGATCTTCCTGACCCGAGGATTGTACCCACATCTCCAGCATTGGCAGGTGGATTCTTTTCCAATGAGCCCCCAGGGAAGCCTGTGTGTGCCTGGGTAGGTGGTTTCAGTCAGTGCTTCCCCTGACACATACATCTTTCCTTCCAAGCACTTCCAAGGAGATGACTTTACATGCATTTGCATGAGCATTTCATTATATATCTGCCTTTTACGATTTGAAGATGGGACCATCTATGACAGTTTTGTTTGCCATAAATGGATATTCATTAAATACTGAAAGAGTGAGGGGGCTGATCCTTGATATACAATTGTCTCTTTTACCTGTGGTTTCTCTTTCTGCAGTTTCAGTTACCCAACTGCAGTCCAAAAAACAGTAAGTGGAAAATTCTAGAAATAAGCAATTCGTAAGTTTTAAATTGCATACTTCTCTGAGCAGCTGATGAAATCTGATGCCACCCCACTATGTCCTGCCCTGGTTGTGAGTTGTCCCTTTGTCCAGTGGATCCTGCTTGCTGTTCGTCACTTAGTAGCCATCTCAGTTATCAGACACATTTTGTGGTTTTGTGGTGCTTGTGTCCACGTGACCCTTATTTTACTTAATCATGGCCCCCAAGTGCAAGAGTCATGATGCTGGCAATTCAGATATGCCAAAGAGAAGCCTTAAAGTGCTTCTTTTAAAAAGGTGAAAATTCTTGGCTGACTATGGAAAGAAAAAAAATTGTGCTCTGAGGTTGCTAAGACCCATGGTAAAATGAATCTTCTATCTGTGAAATTGTGAAGAAGGAAAAAGAAATTGTGCTCGTTTTGCTGTTACATCCCAAACTGCAAAAGTTATGGCCGTGGTGCACGATAAGTGCTTAGTGAAGATGGAAAAGGCATTAAATTTGGACAGTAAGGTATTTTGAGAGACAGAGAGAGACCGCATTCACATAACTTATTTACAATATACTATTATAATTTTTCTATTTCATCATTAATTATTATTGCTAATCTCTTACTGTGCCTAGTTTTTAAATTATACTTTTATCATAGGAATGTGGGTTTCCCAGGTGGCTCAGTGGTAAAGAATCCACCTGCCAATGCAGCAGACCCAGGTTTGATCCCTGGTTCAGGAAGATCCCCTGGAGAAGGAAATGGCAATCCACTCTAGTGTTCTTGCCTGGACAATTCCATGGACAGAGGAGCCTGGTGGGTTACAGTCCACGGGGTTGCAAAGAGTCAGACATGACAAAGCACGAACACGCACGCGCACACGCAGGAGTGTGTTAATATGTACACAGGGAGAATCGTAGTATATGTATGGTTTGCTGCTCTCTGTGGCCCCAGGCATCTATCAGGGGTCTTAGAGCCTTTACCATGGATAAGAGGGGGGCCATGGAGCCGCTGTACTATCCTGCTTAGCCGGGTGGCCGGGTACCTGAAGAAAGGAGTGGGAAGGATCTGGAATCAGAGTATCCTGGCTGAGGGTCGGGTACAAAGGTGGTGCCGTGGGCAGTAGAAACAGCTTGGTGTGGCCGGATCATGGGGTGGGGGGACTGTGGCGGGAGGAGGGG
>NW_024070194.1:12381267-12664062 GCF_014754425.2 Oryx dammah | reverse complement strand
GGGGAGGGGAGGGGACTGGGGGGGAGGGGAGGGGAGGGGACTGGGGCGGAGGCCACATCCTGCCGGTCTGCCCCGCCTTGTGGTCTTTGTGCTACAGCAGCCTCACCTGCCTTTCTTGGAGTGGGATCTGAGTGGCTAAACTCTAAAGTGTCTGTGTGCCATCCTTCCTTTTGGTCCTGTCACTGCTCCGGCTCATTGCTTAAGGACCCTTCTGCTGATTACCCCTCTCTTTTTATGCTCCTCATCTGGATCAAGTGTTCCCTTAGTTTTGGAAAAGCTGAACAACCAAGGAGGCTCATACAAGAAACACAAGGGCTAGTTCTAGAAAACGTGCTTTTATTAGATGTCAAACAAGATAGAGCTGTGGAAGCTGAGTCCCATGGACTGTTTCTCCCCCCTGCTGGACACACAGGACAGGGGCTTCCTGAGATCTATGGCACCTCGGGCAGGCCACCTCTCTGCCATCCATCTGGTGCTAACAAGATGACCAGTGAGCGCTCATTCTAGCTCTGAGAGTTCACAGGCTTATAAAATATGCATCAGACAAATGCCATCTTCATTTCTCTTCATTTACAGGTATTTTGTTGAAAGCCTGCTTTACCCCCTCTTCTCATAAGGCTCCCAGGGTTAAAGATGTGATCTATCTGTCTGCAGGGCTCCTGGAGCCTTGGGTGGATCTCATAATGCTTCATCTTCCCCACAGCATAACTTGGGCAGTCTTACCAAGAGGCTGGAACCCAAGTCGCTGTGTCCTGAAGCCACAAAGCCATTGCCTTACGGTTTGGTTCCTTTGCGACCTCAGCCGCTCTCACATCTTCCGAGCCCCCCACCAGCCCAGAAATTGCATCAAATGACAGCTCCTGAGTCACTTCACCACCCCCTCTGTCACCATCTCGGCTGACACTCTGTAAAGGAAAACAAGAACAGAGCCTCATTTCTAGTGGCTGCAACAAGACTTTGCTAATTAAAATGAAAAGCTTCAGTTCCCTGGATGAGCAAAGGAGGCGGAGAGACACCTTGAGGAAATCTTTCTCCAAATGAAAGGCCTTCCAGCTGGGCCCCCCTGGAGCCCAGGCCTCCTTCACACAGCAGGGCGTGTGAAATTGGGGTTCAGCAGCCCTACTCCCAATGTCTGATGAGGCCTCAGACCCTTTTCAAGGTACTCCCACCCCTTCATTTCCCTCAGTCCTGGAGCCTCCCATGGGTTCTCAGGCTTCCTCAGACATTCAGTCATTGTGACCAGTCAGCAGGTCTTTGGATCATCCATCAAGGGGCTTCTTTTAGACCCTGCTTCCCACGATGATCACCTGGTGAGAATTTCAAAGGTGCCGATGCTCAGACCTATTAAAAATGAATCCCTACAAGAGGTCTGGTTATTTGCATTTTGTAAGTTTCCCAGGTGATTTGATTGCATGGGGAGGAGTAGGAACTTTTGTTAATCTCATCCAAAAAAGTCTCCTTTCTGGGTTAGGACTCTGAGGACTGGAGAAGGAGATGAAGTTGTCCCTGCCCACACAGCAAGGCAATGGTTTCCTGACTTGCTGACCCTTTCCATGACACGGGGCTGCCCTTTGCTCTGCCTTCCTTCTAGGGCTTTGTCTGTGGATGAAGGAAGATGAAGGGAAGATAGAAGGATGGTCAGCCTGAGAGCCTGGGGTCTGATCTTTCTGAGATTGAATCATGTGAAGTTGTGATACCTGGTTCCGTCTAATAAAGATAAGTTACGTTTGCAAAGCATTTCACAGCTTCCCAGTGCATCATTACATATGTTATCTGGCTTGAACTTTCTACATCCTGATGAGACAGAAGTAATTATTCCTTCATTTCAGGTACAACAGCTGAGGCCCAAAGAGACCAGAGGCAATTATTCAAGCCACACAACATTTTGTGCAGTAGACTTGGAACTAGACTTCAGATTTCCCAGCTCCTGAGTGTGAAGGTCTTGCCACTATATTGGGCTGGAAATGTAAAAAGAGAAGGCTCAATCCAGAAGGCTGGGGTTTAGAGTTGACCCCTATGCATCTAAGCTCCCTTTATCTTATCACATGAATATTGATGGTCTTATCCCAGAGGAATAGAAAGAAGGGATTAACACTTAGTTTACCTGTCTATGGCTGCCTTTCTTCCTTATGCCCTCTTTCTGCCCTATTTCAGCATTCCCAAATCTTCTATTGAAGAAGGTGCATGGCCATGAAGTTCCTTGCATCTTACTTTAAGATATATCTTTTGTAAGAGCAGCCTGGCTTGGTGGTTATGGACACAGACTGCCTAGATCCGAATTTTCAGTTTGCAATTTACCAAATACAAAGCCTGAACAAAAGTTAATGTATTTTTCTCTGCCTTTCTCCCCTTAGTGAAGGTAACAGTGGTGCCTATGCTATAAGATTATAAGGATTAAGAGAATTATAAATTATAAGCACTTATGTTAGTTAAGTATTTATAGAAGCCAATAAACCAATAAATGCTATAGAAACCAATAAACCTCTTGAAGCTAAGCAGGGTCAGGCCTGGTTAGTACTTGGATGGGAAACCAATAAACCCCTGTATTTCAGTGGCTTCACCCAACAAAGGTTAGCTTTTCGCTCAGGCTGAGTGTGATGGGGTCGGGTAACCCTCCGGAGCCCTCCATGCTGGACTCAGTTGACCCAGATTCTCTTCATCTTGTGAAGCATCTCAACACGTGGTTTCCACAGTTTCAAACAGCTCCTGCTGGAAGTGATGGATCTCATCCCCCCCCAGAGCCTATTGGCCAGAATCAGTCACATGTTACAGCGTTAGTAGCTCAGTCGTGTCTGACTCTTGGCAACCCCATGGACTGTAGCCTGCCAGGCTCCTCTGTTCATGGTATTGTCCAGGCAAGAATACTGGACTGGGTAACCATTCCCTTATCCAGAGGATCTTCCTGACCCAGGGATTGAACCCGGGTCTCCTGTATTGCAGGCAGATTCTCAGTGGCTCAGTGATAAAGAATCCTTCTGCCAGTCCAGGAGACATAAGAGACAGTGGGTTTGATCCCTGGGTCAGGAAGATCCCCTGGAGCAGGGAATAGCAACCTGCTCCAGTTTTCCTGCCTGGGAAATTCCATGGACAGAGGAGCCTGGTGGGCTACAGTCCACGGGGTTGCAAAGAGTGAGACATGACTGAGCATGCACATATATGCTCTGCTTCGAAAACAAATTATTTCATTCTGTCAGTCACATGGGCCCCATATAATTTATGAGGGAGCCTTGGAAATGCAGGAACTACTGGGTGAATGCCATTGTCCCTGCTAGTGTATGTCAGTTTTGTTAAATATAAAATTAATATGATTTTTAAAAAGATTCTTTTTTTTATGTTGATAGTTTAATCTTCTTACAGTCTTGTATTTTGTTCCTGTTTATTATTTCTTTTCTCCTGGCTTAAAATTTTATGTCTTTTTATCTTTTTGTGTTTTCCATTCATTTTGTTTTGTTTTGATCACAACCAATAAGAAGCAGTTTGGTGGGGACGGTAGGTGTGAGAAGCCCTGTCAACATCTGGGAGGTCTAGAGGCCACCGTTTTCCTGCCACAGCTTCCTCTTTGGGATTCAGTCAGCTGGTTCTTTCAGAAATCTCACCCTGGGATGCATATGGGATCCACAGCTCAGCCTCCCTGTGGCTTTGATTCTCTTCCTGTAGTTGCATGCTTGAGTTGTTGGAAAGATGTTGCCACTGACAGTTCCTCAAGGCCTGATGCAGGGTGCTATATGTTTTATTTTATTTTAAAAATATTTATTTAACTGCACTGGGTCCTAGTTGTAGCAGGTGGATTCTGTAGTTGCTGCATGCGAACTCTTAGTTGTGGCCTGTGGGATCTGGTTCTCTGACCAGGGATTGAATCCTGGCCCATTGCATTGGGAGCGCAGAGTCTTAGTCACTGGACCACCAGGGAAGTCCCAAGATGCTGAATGTTTTAAAATCCAGGGTTTCTGACATGGGTAGCTTTGCCTTTTGAAGACAATTAGGGAATGCTGGTAGCAAGCCAACCTGGGCAATGGCTAACAGAAGTCCTATTGAGGGGAAGGGCCAACTAGGGCTGACCATTGCTACAGGTACCCACAGGGGGATGCCACCACCAGCCTCCAAGACTCTTATGCTTGAGTTTTCCACCTCCCACCTTGACAGGCCTTGTAGGGTAGGCCCCTTGATCCCCTTCCCTTTAAGAGAAGTGCTCAGCTGGAGCCCTACAAAGAGGGTGCAAACTCTGTGATTTTTTGAAGGGAGTCAGCTGGGAGAGCAAGTGCATTTGTCAGGAAATATGTGGAGCAGAGTGAGCTTGGCTAAGAATTCCAGAACCCGTAAGGAAGTGTAGGGGCCTGGAGTCCTCCTGGGAAAGCAGGCGCTTGGGACATGGGGAAGAGTCAAGGCTGGGATTCTCTGCTTTGGATCCATCTGTCTGAGAGCAGATGTAGATGCTTTTCTGGGATCTCGGGTGTGTGCATGGGGAGTGTCTGTGCAGAGGGATTTCATCAGTCTGTAGAACTAAGACCATAATGACAGCATACCCCACATCACACATCGGGTCTCCCCATCCCCAGGACCTCTCGGCATGGTATTTCTTTCACATAAATGCCTCAACCCCCAGTCCCACAGCAGAACCCATCTCTCTCTCTCTTAAATGTTTATTTGGCTGTGCTGGGTCTTAGTTGCAACAGGCAGGACTTTTAATCTTTGTTGCAGCACGCACACCCCTTAGTTGTGTCGTGTGGGATCTAGTTCCCTGACCAGTGGTCAAACCTGGGCCCCCTGCATTGAGACCATGGAGGGGACCCCCTTGCCACTGGCCCACCAAAAAGTGCCCAGAACCCATCTCTTGCTCAACCCCAGAGAGAGGCATCTCTCCCCGTCTCTTCTTGGAAAAGTGCCAGGGTCATGGGCCCTGTATCACTGTTACTGTGAATTTTCTCTGCTCAGCAGATTCTCCAGTAATCTTCATTGTACCCTTAACCTGTTTCAGACTTTGGACCAGTTGAGCTGGGCTTGTGAGAGTCAAGGTGAACTGCTTCTCAGGGAGTTACGACTTTTATAGATAACTACTTGGCTTGCGTCTTCAGATCCTGTGATCAATCTGGAGTTCGCTCCTTGGAGACAAGGCATTTCTTCTCCACTTACCTGGTTGGGTTTGTAAAGATGTAAATCCTGATGCATTGACTTAAAGAGTAGGTTTTAATATTAATTCCTCCAAGAGGCTTGGAATTTAGAACATTTATCTCATCATATTCATGATTTCTGGTCTTTTATCTCTCCAGTGGCACAGTCTGGGAAAACTGGCCAACATTTTTCTTTCTCCATATATTATGTGGCCCCCATATTTTGTCTTTCTGGTTCTAACAGGACATGAGTTACTTTAGCACATTTCCTGTTGAAGGCAGCCACAGTCTGTCTGGACATATGATGCCCCTCTGTGGATCTTTTAGCTTTTTCATTTATTCTGCCACCGTAGGGCAGTTAGTTGTCTCTGGGGACCTGGGTGTCAAGGCTGTCTGGCTTGCCCCTAGGGCCCTCCTTGGAGCCATTAGTGATGGATGATTGCTCTCACAGGCCACTCTCAGAGAGACAGATGTATTCACCTCCAAGGAAGCTTCCGCACCCAGCTTCTTATTTTGCATAGAACCTGCAGGCTTCTCTGGTGGCTCAGAGAGTGAAGAGTCTGCCTGCCAATGCAGGAGACATTGGTGTGATTCCTGGGTCGGGAAGATCCCTGGAGAAGGAAATGGCAACCCACTCCAGTATTCTTGCCTGGAGAATTCCGTGGACAGAGGAGCCTGGCAAGCTACAGTCCATGGGGTCACAAAGAGTCGGGCATGACTGAATGACGAACACCACTAGTTGCTAGAACCGAATGGTGGAATTTAGCATAAATCCTGGGGGAGGCTTCACCACCATTCCCATCCACAGGTCAGTAGATTAAAATTGGTCCTTCTCTGCTTACTTCCATCTTCAAGTGGGATGTTCTCAACCAAGTAAAGCAATTTCTTTTTCTTTCTTTCTTTTTTTTTTAAGTATTTATTTGCACCAAGACTTAGTTGCAGCATGCAGGATCTTCATTGCAGCATGTGAGATCTTTTAATTGTGGCATGCGAATGAACTCTTGTTGGCAGCTGTGGGATCAAGTTCCCTGACTATGAACTGGGACCCTGCATTGGGAACTTGGAGTCCTAACCACTGGAACACCAGGGAAACCCCCTCTTTTCTTTGATTTTAATCCCTAGAGCAGTGCTCTGGAGCCCATGGGCCCTCATGATTGCCTAGAGAAGTGAGAGGACGCCTAGTAGATGGAAAGACCCAAGACTTTTCAATTTCCTCTGGGGAAGTGTTCAGGGATTGGGGATGGTGGCCAAAGAGGACCTATCTTTATCACTAATGTTCTGTTTATTTTACCAGGAGGGTATATTTATGTATTATTTGTGTGATTAAAAATTAAGTGAATGAATAATCGAACACTTGAGGTGTTAGACTGAACTGCATACAGTCAAATGCACTGAATTGAACTAAACCCAAAAGACAGCAAAAACTCTGGTGACTTGTAAGAGAAGTTTTCCCTCTCATTTTCTCTTGCCTTTGGTCAGTGGAGATTTGATAATATTAAACAAGTTTTATTAAAATTGTATCTTAACAGATGTGAAACTTGTCTTCCTAACGTCTAGTGTGACAAGAAATCCCAAGGAAATGTTCCTTGTTTGTGTTCTTGTTTTGGTACTGCATAGTTTTAATCATTGTAACTCATATCAAAGTTGTTTAGTTATTCTTGTGTTAATTTTTTTTCAGATGAACTTTAAAATGATTTTTTTTCTAGTTACCTATTAAAAGACTCATGGATTTTTTTTTTAATTTTATTTTTACTTTATTTTACTTTACAATACTGTATTGGTTTTGCCATACATTGACATGAATCTGCCACGGGTGTATACAAGCTCCCAATCCTGAATCCCCCTCCCACCTCCCACCCCATATCATCTCTCTGGATCATCCCTGTGCACCAGCCCCAAGCATCCTGTATCCTGTATTGAACATAGACTGGCGCTTTGTTTCTTACATGATAGTATACATGTTTCAATGCCATTCTCCCTAATCATCCCACCCTCTACCTCTACCTCAGAGTCCAAAAGTCCATTCTATACATCTGTGTCTCTTTTGCTGTCTCGCATACAGGGTCATCATTACCATCTTTCTAAATTCCATATATATGTGTCAGTATACTGTATTGGTGTTTTTCTTTCTGGCTTACTTCACTCTGTATAATCGGCTCCAGTTTCATCCATCTCATTAGAACTGATTTAAATGTATTCTTTTTAATGGCTGAGTAATACTCCATTGTGTATATGTACCACAGCTTTCTTATCCATTCATCTGCTGATGGACATCTAGGTGATTTCCATGTCCTGGCTATTATAAACAGTGCTGCAATGAAATTGGGGTACATATGTCTCTTTCAATTCTGGTTTCCTCAGTGTGTATGCAGAGCAGTGGGATTGCGGAATTGAATTTATTCTGTAAATGTTGCTAGAAAGTGGTACTTTAGCTATAGTTATTCTCCCCATTTGCTGCATCTTTTCATTTATTCTCATCTTTTAGGTCCTGAGACAGAATTCTGTAGTTTTCTTTTTGTGGGTCCTGCATGTTTAAGTTTATTCTTAGGTTTTTAGCATTTTGTGCTGCTTTTGTAAATACGATCTTTCTCTCACATTATGTTTTTCTACATAACATATTAGTGAATTCATTAGTTTATTCTTTAGGCATGAATATGTAAACCATTTATTTTGCATACTTGTTTTATAGCCTGTACCTCTACTGAATATCCTTACTTGTTACATTTTTAATTGAAATATAGCTTATATATGATATTATTTTCAGGTGTACTAACAGTGATTTGATATTTGCATACAGTATGAAATGATCCCCATGATATATATTTTATTTCCTCTGTGATCTTTATTATTTCCTTCCTTCTGTGGCCTTTGTCTGTTTTATCTAATTCTTTTAGGTGGTAGTTTAGGTTGAGATTTTTCTGTTTTTTTTTTTTTGCAGAAGGCCTATATTGCTGTGAACTTCCTTCTTAGGACTCCTTTTGCTTCATTCCATCAATTTTGTATGGTTGTGTTTTCCTTTGTCTCAAGGTGTTTTAAAACTTTCCTCCTCGATTTCATCATTGACCCGTTGGTATTTTAACGGCATGTTGTTTCGTCTCCATGTAGCTGTTTTTATTCTGGTTTCTCTTTCTGTGATTAGGTTGTAATTTTATGCTGTTGTGGTCAGAAGAAATGCTTGAAATAATTTCTATCCTCTTAAATTTGTTGATGTTTATTTTGTGTCCTAATATGTGCTTTATCCTAGAGGAAGTTTCATGAATGCTTGAAAAGAAAGTGGTTTCTATTCTGGGGGAGATGTAGTTGCCTGAAAGTATCAATTAAGTCTAACCATTCTGTTGTGTCATTTAGGATCTCTGTTGCCTTATTGATTTTCTGTCTGGAAGATCCGTCCATTGATGTCAGTGGAGTGTTAAGTCAACCACTATTACTGTCTTGGTGTCAGTTCCTCCCTTTGTGTCTGCTGGTATTTACTGCATGTATTTAGGTGCCCCTATATTGGGTGTGTATATGTTAATGAGGGTAAATTCTCTTCCTGTTTTGATCCTTTAATCATTATATAGTGTCCTTCTTTCTCTGTGGTCTTTGTTTTAGTCTATTTTGTTTGATGTGATTTTTCCTACTCCTGCTTTCTGTCATTTCCATTTGCGTGAAATAATCTTTTTCCGTCCCCTCACTCGCAATCTATGTGTGTCCTTTGCCTTAAAGTTGTTCTCTTGTAGGCTCTTGTTTTATTATCTAGTCTTCCGTTCTATATCTTTTGATCGGAGCATTTAGTCCGTTGACATTTAACGTAGCTATTGATAGGTTTGTATGTATTGTCTATTGAAACCTTGTTTTCCATTTGATTTTGTATTTCTTCTTTGTCCTTTGTTTTTTTTTCTTTTTTTTTTGATTTCTTTATTTCTTTCTTTATTTTTTATTTTACTTTACAATTCTGTATTGGTTTTGCCATGCATTGACATGAATCCACCACGGGTGTACATGCGTTCCCAAACATGATCCCCCCTCCCACCCCCCTCCCCACAATATCTCTCTGGGTCATCCCCGTGTACCAGCCCCAAGCGTGCCATATCCTGCATCGGACATAGACTGGCAATTCGATTCTTACATGATATTATACATGTTTCAATGCCATTCTCCCAAATCATCTCACCCTCTCCCTCTCCCTCTGAGTCCAAAAGTCTGCTATACACATCTGTGTCTTTTTTGCTGTCCTGCATACAGGGTCATCATTGCCATCTTTCTAAATTCCATATATATGTGTTGTAAAACAGAAAGAAAAACAAAGGACATACTGAAAAACACCAATACAGTATGTCCTTTGTTTTTCTTTCTGTTTTTCTTTATGTGGTTTGATGGTTTTCTTTTGTATTATGTTTGAGTTCTCTTCTTTTTGTTTTTTGTGGACTTACTGTATGTTTTTGATTGTGGTTACCCTGGTTTTCAAGTATGTTAACCCATTACTATATCTACTTGCTTTAGACTGGTAGTCATATAAGCTCAAACACATTCTAAAAAAAAATCTATCTACGTTTTCTTGTTCTCCTTCCCCATTTTTTATGATTTTGATTTCCTGTTTTACATCTTCATGTTAATCCAAAAAATTTTTTAAATTATTTTTAAAAAATCTATATACTGGCTTCTTTAAGTGGTCTTCAATTCTTTTATATAATTGCTTTTCCTATTATGATGTTCGTATTTGTTTATTTTTTAAAATTTAGAGAAGATCTTTCAATATTTTTTTTAATATAGGTTTAGTATTGCTGCATTCTTTTAGTTTTTGCTTATCTGAGAAATTCTTTATCTCTCCTTCCATTTTTAATGATGATCTTGCTGGGAAGAGTATCCTAGGCTACAGTTTTTCCCTTTGAGGACTTTGAGTCTATCTTGCCACTCCCTTCTGGCCTGCAACTTTTCTGTAGAGAAATCAGCTAATAGTCTTACGGGGCTCTCTTGTAACTAATGCTTTGTTTTTCTCTTGCTGCATTTACAATCCTAACTTTTTCCATTTTAATTATTACATGTCTTAGTACAAGTGTGTTTGAGTTCATCTCATCTTGGACCCTCTGTGCTTCCTGTTCCTGGATATCTGTTTCCTTCTTTAGGTTTGGGAAGTTTTTAGCCATGGTTTTTTCAAATGCACTTTTGATTTCCTTTTTTATCTCTTATCTTTCTGTGATCCCTATTACCTGTAGATTGGCACACTTTGTATTATTTCATAGGTCTAATAGGTTGCTTTCAGTTTTTTCATTTGTCTTTATGTATGCTCATCTGATTGACTTCCATTATTTTATCTCTCAGATTCTTATTTGTTCATCTGTATTATTTAGTAGCTATTTATTGACATTACCTCAGTTTTTATCTTTGCTTTTGAATTGTCTAATTTTTACTGACTTCTCTTTATACTTTCTAGGTTTTGTTTGTTTTTATGATGACCTGCATTTCTTTCAATAGCAGTCTTTAGTTCCTTTCACATTTTCATTCCCTCCTTTTGAACTTGGGGTCTAGTAGACTGGAGAGGTCTGTTTCATTGTTTGATTTTTCAGGGGATTTCTCTTATTCTTTTAACTGGGAGTGGTTCCCCTGCTTTTTCATTTTACTTTTATATCTCTGACTCTGTGAATTTAGGGGAAACAGTTATCTACTGTGGTCTCAAAGGGCTTAGATGTCTTCTAGGCCCTGCTGCAGGTATAAATCTCCTAAAGTCATGCACCTGCTGGGAATCAGCTCAGATTTCAGCCTTGCCTCCACGTGTTGGCAGTCTACCATCTCTTACATGCTGCCAAAGCTTGTAGCAGCTGAGCTGTGCCAGCTGTGAGCACATTGAGAATAAGGTTTCTATAGTGGGACCACACCCCTCCCGTTCTGTTGGTGTTAACAACGGGGGCTCCTAAGGCAGAACTGGGCTCCATCCTGTGCACACGCCCAATTGTAGCCTGCAACACATCCCAAACCCTTCAGGGTGTCTCTGCACAGCCAGACGGAGTCCTCTCCCCAGGTCTGTCCACTGGAGCATGATATCGGCACCCAGCCACTGAGCATGCTGGAAAGGGCAGCGTGGTGGCCGGGACCATCTGTGTTGGTTGCGCTCTGTCCGTGGTTGCTGTACTCTCCTCTGAGCCTCCCTATCCTTGAGTTACTCTTTCAGCCGCCTACCTGTCTCTGGTTTCCCCGCTCTGGTCTACGACAAACAATTGCATCTAAAATGCGAATCCAGCTTAAACAATCCTGCTTTTTTCAGTAGCTCCCATTGCTCCTGGATTAAAATCCAAACTCCTCAGCCTGACAAAACACCCCCTTGCCCCCACCCCATGCCTGCTTAACAATTTCAGCCCCATCTCCTATGCTCCCTCCTATTTCTCCAGCTTTGACTTAGACTTCCTGTCTTCCAGAAATTCACTGGTCATCCAACCTCAGGCTAGGCTCAGTGCATCCCACCTCCAAGGGTTCTGATAGCACTCCGTTCAGTTCAGTCGCTCCATTGTGTCTGACTCTTTGTGACCCCATGGACTGTAGCACGCCAGGCTTCCCTGTCCATCACCAACTCCCAGAGCATACTCAAACTCATGTTCACCAAGTTGGTGATGCCATCCAACCATCTCACCCTCTGTCATCCCCTTCTCCTCCTGCCTTCAATCTTTCCCAGCATCAGGGTCTTTTCCAATGAGTCAGTTCTTTGCCTCAGGTGGCCAAAGTATTGGAGCTTCAGTATCAGTCCTTCCAATGAATATTCAGGACTAATTTCCTTTAGGATTGACTGGTTTGATCTTTTGTAGTAGAGTTTTTTAGAAGAGTTTGAAATAAGGGAGTATGCTGTTTCAGTTTTATTCTTCTTTCTTAAGTTCATTTTGCTATTGGGGAACTTTTGCATTTCTTTACAAAATTTTAAGATTATTTGTTCCTAAAGCAATTGATATTTTGATAGAGATTGCATTGAATCTATCGATTGCCTGGAGTAGTATGTTTGTTTAACAATATTCTTCCAATTCATAGCTTTCCATTTGTTTAGTTGTTTTCAACCTCTTTCATCAGTGTCTTAAAGTTTCCAGAGTACAGATTTACCTCCTTGATTAGATTTTCTGAGTTATTATTATTATTTTTTTTTACAGTATTGTGAATGGTATTGTTTTCTTAATTTATCTTTCTGATACTTGATATTAGTATATATTAGTATACAAAAGTACAACAAATTTCTGTATATTTTGTATCCTGCAAATTTACTGTGAAAGTGAAGTTGCTCAGTCATGTCCAACTCTTTGTGACCCTGTGGACTGTAGCCTAACAGGCTGCTCTGTCCATGGGATTTTCCATGGCAAGAATACTGGAGTGGGTTGCCATTTCCCTGTCCAGGGGATCTTCACAACCCAGGGATTGAACCAGGGTCTCCCACATTGAAGGTAGACACTTTACCGTCTAAGCCACCAGGGAAGTCACATTAATTCTAATACTTTTTGATGGTTTCTTTATATTTTTTCTGTATAGTATCATGCCTGCACATGGTGACAGTTTTACTTCCCCTTTTTCAGTTTGAATGCATTTTATTTCTTTGCGTCTCTGATTGCTGTGACTAGAGCTTCCAATAATATGTTAAATAAAAGTGACAAGAGTGGTTGTGCTTGTCGTGTTCCCAATCTTAGAGGAAATGCTTTCAGCTTTTCACTATTGGTATGATGTTGGTTGTGGTTTTGTCATAAATGACCTTTATTATGTTGAGATATGTTTTCTCTATACCCACTTGATTGAGAGGTTTTATCATAAATCGATGTTGAAATTTGTCAGAGTTTCCTGCATCTTTTGAGATGATGGTCTGATTTCTATTCTTCAGTTTGTTAATGTGGTTATCATCTCTATTTATTCGTGGTTACTGAGACATCCTTGCATCTCTCGGATAAATTCTACTTGATTGTTGTTGTTTTTGTTCAGTTGCTAAGTTCTGTCAGGTACACTAGGCTCTGTCTTCCACCGTCTCCCAGAGTTTGCTCAGATTCGTGTCCATTAAGTCAGGGATGATACCTCATCCTCTGCCTTCACCTTCTCCTTTTGCCTTCAGTCTTTCCCAGCATCAGAGTATTTTCCAAGGAGTTGGCTCTTTGCATCACGTGCCCAAAGTATTGGAGCTGAATCAGTTCCTCCAGTTAATACTCATGGTTTATTTCCTTTGATTGACTCTTTTGACCTCCTTGCAGCCCAAGGGATTCTTGAGAGTCTTCTCCAGCACCACAGTTCAAGAGCATCAATTCTTCATTGTTCAGCCTTCTTTATGGTCCAACTCTCATATCCATACACTACTGGAAAAACCATAGCTTTGATTATATGGACCTTTGTTGGCAAAGTTATGTCTCTGCTTTTTAATATGCTATCTACGTTTGTCATAGCTTTCCTTCCAAGGAGCAAACGTCTTTTAATTTCATGAATGTGGTTACCGTCCACAGTGATTTTGGAGCCCAAGAAAATAAAATCTGTCACTGCTTCCACTTTTCCCCCCTTCTATTTGCCACAAAATAATGGGATCAGATGCCATGATCTTAGTTTTTAATGTTGAATTCTAAACCAGCTTTTTCACTCTCCCTTTTCACCCTCATCAAGAGGCTCTTTAGTTCCTCTTTGCTTTCTGCCATTAGAGTGCTATCATCTGCATATCTGAGGCAATCTTGATTGCCGTGATTGAGCTTGTGATTCATCCACCTGGCATTTTGCATAATGCACTCTGCATATAAGTTAAATAAGCAGGGTGACAATATATAGCCTTGATGTATTCCTTTTCCAGTTTTGAACCAATCCATTGTTCCATGTTCAGTTCTTACTGTTGCTTCTTGACCCTCATACAGGTTTTTCAGGAGATTGATAAGATGGTCTGGTGTTCCCATCTCTAAGAATTTTCCATGGTTTGTTGTGATCCACATAATCAAAGGCTTTAGCATAGTCAGTGAAGCAAAAGTATATGGGTTTCTGAAGCTCCCCTGCTTTTTCCATGATCCAGCAGATGTTGGCAGTTTGATCTCTGGTTCCTCTGTGTCTTAGAAACCCAGCTTATACATGTGGAAGTTCTTGGTTCACATACTACTAAAGCTTAGATAGAAGAATTTTGAGCATAACTTTGCTAGCATGTGAAATGAATGCAATTGTATGGTCGTTTGAACATTCTTTCACATTGTTCTTCTTTGGGACGAGAATGAAAACTGACCTTTTCCAACCACTGTTGAGTTTTCCAAATTTGCCGATGTATTGAGTGTAGCACTTTAACAGTATTGTCTTTTAGGATTTTAAATAGCTCAGCTGGAATTCCATCATCCCCACCAGCTTTGTTCAAGTACTGCTTCCTAAGGCACACTTGCCTTCACACTCCAGGCTATCTGGCTCTAGATGAGTGACCACACCATTGTGGTTGTCTGCGTTGTTAAGACCTTTTTTGTGTAGTTTTTCTGTGTATTCTTGCCACGTCTTCTTAATCTCTTCTCTTTCGAATCAGTCCTATGGTTTCTGTCCTTTATCGTGTCCATCCTTGTATGAAATGTTCCCTTGATATCTCCAGTTTTCTTGAAGAGATCTTTAGTCTTTCCCATTCCATTGTTTTCCTCTGTTTCCTTGGATTTTTCATAAAAGAAGGCCTTTCTATATCTCCTTGATATTCTCTGCAGCTCTGCATTTAATTGAGGATTTCTTTCCTTTTCTCCCTTGCCTTTGCTTCTCTCTTTCCTCTGCTATTTGTAAAGCCTCCTCAGAGAACCACTTAGCCTTCTTGCATTTCCTTTTCTTTGGGATGGTTTTGGTCAATCCTGGTATATAATTCTTTTAATGTTTTGTTGAATTTGTTTTGCTATGATTTGTTGAAGATTTTTGCATCTATGCTTATCAGTGATATCGGCCTATAATTTTCTTTTTATGTGTGTGGCATCTTTGTTTCATTTTGGTATCAGTGTGATACGGGCTTCATAAGATGAGTTCTTAAACATCCCTTCCTCTTCAGTTTTATTGGAATAGTTTTAGAAGGATAGATGTTAACTTTTCCTTAAATGTTTGGTAGAATTAACCTTTGAATCTGTGTCCTGGACTTTTGTTTGTTGGGATTTTTATGTTTGTTTTTAACTGATACAGTTTTGTTACTGGTAATCAGTATGTTTATATTTTCTACTTCTTCCTGCTTTATTCTTGGAATATTGTACATATCTGGGAATTTGCCCATGTCTTCTATTACCCAGGTCATTTATTTTATTGGTGTGTAATTGTAGTAGTCTCATGTTTCTTCCTGTTTCTATGGTGTTACCTGGAACTTTTCCTTCATTTCTGATTTTCTTTATTTGGTCCCTCTCTCTTTTTCTTTACGAGTCTGGCTAAAGATTTATAAATTTTATTTATCTTTTCAAATAATTTTTAATTTCATGGGTCTTTTCTGTTGTTTTTTAGTCTCTATTTCATTTATTTTTGCTCTCATCATAATGATTTCTTTCCTTCTACTAACTTGAGGTTTTGTTTGCTCCTTTTCTCTTTCCTTCAAGTATAATATTAGACTGTTTACTTGTCGTTTTTTTTTAATCATTATAAGCTTCCCTCTTAAAACTGCTTCTGCTGTTTCTCATAAATTTTGGATAGATGCGTTTACATTTTCATTTGTTTCCAGATATTTTTTCCATTTCCTCTTTGATTTCTTCAGTGTCTGTTTGGTTGTTTTTAGCATATTATTGAGACTCCACATTTTTTTTTTTTTTTTTTTTGCAGTTGATTTCTAGCCTCATACTGCTGTGGTAGGAAAAGATGCTTGATATGATTTCAATATTAAACTTATGAAGTCTTGTTTTTTTTTTTTTTTTTTTGCATAGCATGTAATCTATTCTGGAGGCTATTACCAGTATCCTTAAAAATAATGTGTATTCTGCTCTTTTGGAGTGAGCTGTTCTGTGTGGGTATATATATTTTCATCCGTCCAAGGGGTTGTGTCATCTGATCTAAGGGCTGGCAAAGAGTCGGATGCGACTTAGTGACTGAACAACAACATTAGGTGTTATTTCAGGCCAGTGTTTCTTTAATTTTCTATTTGGATGATATGACCATTGATGTAAATGAGGCATTAAAATCTTCTACTATTATATTATTACTGTCAGTTTCCCCCCAGTTTGTTAACATTTTCTTTACATATTTACATATTCTTACACGGGGTGTTATGTTTGCAATTGTTATACTTTCTTGTTGATACATGTAACCATATATATGAGGTACATGATAATTTTAAGTTGATTTCTTATGTTTAAGCACTTCTGATAAACCTTCATTTTGAACATTCTTCCTCACATTGGATGTTTTTTACATATATTACTTTTTTTGTTTTGTGTATCCCTTAGCTACTTACTATGGATATAGATGATTCTACTAGTTTGTCTTTTAACTTTTCTTGTTGTTGTTCAGTAGCTCAGTTGTGTTGTTTTTTGCCCAGTCACTTTTCACCACCCCATGGACTTCACTGTCCATGAAAGCCAGGATTTCCCTGTCCTTTACTATCTCCCAGAATTTGCTCAAGCTCATGTCTATTGAGTCAATGACACCATCCAACCATCTCATCCTCTGTCGTTTCCTTCTCCTGCCCTCAATCTTTCCCAACATCAGGGTCTTTTCCAATGAGTTGGCTCTTTGTATCAGGTACCAAAGTATTGGAGTTTCAGCTTCAGCATCAGTCCTTCCAATGAGTATTCAGGGTTGATTTCCTTTAGGATTGACTAGTTTCATTTCCTTTCTGTCCAGGGGACTCTCAAGAGTCTTCTTCAGCACCACAGCTTGAAGGCATCAATTCTTTGGTGTTTAGCCTTCTTTATGGTCCACCTAATACATCTGTACATGACTGCTGGAAAAACCATAGCTTTGATATATGGACCTTTGTTGGCAACATGAGTCTCTGCTTTTTAATATGCTGTCTAGGTTTGTCATAGCTTTTCTTTCAAGGAGCAAGCATCTTTTAATTTTGTAGCTGCAGTCACCATCCACAGTGATATTGGAGCCCAAGAAAATAAAAAGTCTGTCACTGTTTCCATTGTTTTCCCGTGTATTTGCCATGAAGTTATGGGACCAGATGCCATGATCTTAGTTTTAAGCCAGCTTTTTCACTCTCTTCTTTGACCTTCATCAAGAGACTCTTTAGTTCCTCTTCACTTGCTGCCATTAGGGTGATATCAGCTATATACCTGAGGTTATTGATGTTTCTCCTGGAAATCTTGATTCCAGCTTGTGATTCATCAAGCCTGACATTTTGCATGATATACTCTGCATGTAAGTTAAATAAGCAGGGTGACAACATACAGCCTTGATATACTCCATTCCCAATTTTGAACTAGTCTGCTGTTCCATGTCTGATTCTAACTGTTGCTTCTTGACCTGCATACAGGTTTCTCAGGAGGAGGGTGAGGTGGTCTGGTATTTCCATATCTTTAAGTATTTTCCACAGTTTGTTGTAATTCACACAATCAGAGGCTTTAGTGTAGCCAATGAAGCAGAAGTAGATGTTTTTCTGGGTTTCTCCTGCTTTTTCTATGATCCAACTTGTTGGCAATTTGATTTCAACAAATTGGTTATTGCCTTTTTGCCTCTGATTCCTCTGCCTTTTCTAAATCTAGCTTGTACATCTGAAAGTCCTCAGTTCACATACTGTTGGAGCCTAGCTTGAAGGGTTTTGAGAATTACCTTGCTAGCATGTGAGGTAGCGCAGTTGTGAGGTAGTTTGAACATTCTTTGGCATTGCCTTTCTTTGGGATTGAAATGAAAACTAACCTTTTCCAGTCCTGTGGCCAGTGTTGAGTTTTCCAAACTTGCTAGTATATTAAGTGCAGCACTTTAACAGCACCATATTTTAGGATTTGAAATAGTTCAGCTGGAATTCCATCACCTCTACTAGCTTTGTTTGTAGTAATGCTTCCTAAGTCCCACTTGCCTTCACATTTCAGGGTATCTGGCTCTAGGTGAGTGACCACACCATCATGATTATCCAGGTCATTAAGAACTTTTTTGTACAGTTCTTTGTATTCTTGCCATTTCTTTTTAATCTCTTTTGCTACTGTTAAGATCATACCATTTCTGTCCTTTCTTGTGCCTGTCTTTGCATGAAATGTTCCCTTGGTATCTCTAATTTTCTTGAAGTGATCTCTGGACTTTCCCATTCTGTTGTTTTTCTCTTTTTCTTTAAATTGTTCACTTAATAATGCTTTCCTTTCTTTCCTTGCTATTCTCTGGAACTCTGCATTCAGTTAGGTATATCTTTCTCTTTCGCCTTTTGCTTCTCTTCTTTTCTCAGCTATTTGTGAGGCCTTCTCAGACAACCACTTTGCATTTTTTCATTTGGGGATGGTTTTGGTCACCACCTCCTGCACAGTGTTAAAAACCTCTGTCCATAGTTCTTCAGACATTGTGTCTACCAGATCTAATCCCTTGTATCTATTTGTCACCTCCACTGTATAATCATAAGGGATTTGATGTATATTGTCACCTTGCTTACTTAACTTATATGCATAGTACATCATGAGAAGTGCTGGAATCAAGATTGCCGGGAGACATATCAATAACCTCAGATATGCAGATGACACACAATTATGGCAGAAAGCGAAGAACTAAAGAGCCTCTTGATGAAAGTGAAAGAGGAGAGTGAAAAAGTTGGCTTAAAGCTCAACATTCAGAAAACTAATATCGTGGCATCTGGTCCCATCACTTCATGGCAAATAGATGGGAAAACAATGGAAACAGTGGCAGACTTTATTTCTCTGTGCTGAAAAATCACTGCAGATGGTGATCGCAGCCATGGAATTAAAAGATGCTTGCTCCTTGGAAGAAACGTTATGACCAACCTAGACAGCATATTAAAAAGCAGAGACATTATGTTGCCAACATAGTTCCATCTATTGAAAACTTTGGTTTTTCCGGTAGTCATGTTATGGATGTGAGAGTTGGACTGTAATGAAAGCTGAGCACCAAAGAATTGATGCTTTTGAACTGTGGTGTTGGAGAAGACTCTTGAGAGTCCCTTGGACTGCAAGGAGATCCAACTGGTCCATCCTAAAGGAAATCCGTCCTGAATATTCATTGGAAGGACTGATGCTGAAGGTGAAACTCCAGTACTTTGGCCACCTCTTGCGAAGAGTTGACTCATTGGAAAAGACTCTGATGCTGGGAGGGATTGGGGGCAGGAGGAGAAGAGGACGACAGAGGATGAGATGGCTGGATGGCATCACTGACTTGATGGATGTGAGTCTGAGTGAACTCCGGAAGTTGGTGATGGACAGGGAGGCCTGGCATGCTGTGATTCATGGGGTCACAAAGAGTCAGACATGACTGATCGACTGAACTGAACTGAATTTACCTTGATTCAGGGACCTAACATTCCAGGTTTATATGCAATTTTGTTCTTTACAGCATTGGACTTTACTTCCACCAGCAGACATATCCACAACTGGGCGTCCTTTCTAATGTGGCTCTGTCTCTTCATTCTCTCTGGAGCTATTTCTCTGCTCTTCCCCAGTAGCATATTGGACACCTACCAACCTGGGAGGCTCATCTTTCAGTATCATATCATGGGGTTCTCAAGGCAAGAATACTAAAGTAGGTTGCCATACCCTTCACCAGTGGATCACCTTTTGTCTGGCTCTGACTAGCAGGGACATGCCCTTCAGTGGCTCCAAGTAGCCAGAGGACATGCCCAGCGCCCTAGTTGTCCCTCTGCTTGTCCTCTTGAGCAGGTGAACCTTCATCACCTGCTGGGTGTTGGTCCTCGTGCCCCCTGGGGCCTGGGCAAAGGCTCTGCTGGAGTTGTTGGCTGGAGCCGATTGACGTTGGGGGATGCCCAGGAGTGGATGGCTCTCTGGCCTCTCTGCTGCCACTGGCTGCCCTGGGGCCCATCCACTTCCCTGGAGCCTCGAGGAGCGGGGGGCTCCCCAGCTTCACCGTTGCTTTGTAAGTGGCTGATCTCCTTTTACTGTATGTTTGCCTTTACCAGTGAGATATTTTCCCTTTCATAATTTTCAGTTTTTGTATTTTGAGTTGTGGCCTTTTCTGCTTAGAGAAGTTTATGAAACATTTCTTGTAAAGTCACTTTAGTGGCGCTTAACTCTTTTAGCTTTTGATTTTCCTTAGAGCTCTGTACCTCTTCTTCAAATCTAAATGATAACCTTGCCAGATAGTCTTTGTTGTAGGCTTTTTTTCTTTCATCACTTTGCATACAATATGCCGCTACTTTCTGGCCTGCAGAATATCTTCTGAAAAGCTGGCTGATAACCTTTCAGGATTTCTCTTATATGCAAGTAGTTGCTTTTTTCCTGCTGCTTTTAAGATTTTCTTCTCACTTTTATTTTTTCCATTTTAATGATAATGTGTCTTAGTGTGGACTTTTTGGATTCATTTTATTTGGGGCACTCTGTGCTTCTTGGGACTAGATGTTTGTATCCTTCTCCAGGTTAGGGAATTTTTCAGCTAGTATTTGTTCAGATAAGTTCTCTGCGCCTTTCTCTCTCTTCTTCTTCTGGGATCCTATAATGTGAATGTTAGTATGCTTGATGTGTTAGAGGTCTCTTAGCTATCCTCATTTCTTTTCATTTCTTTTTGCTATTTTCTGTTAAGATTAGGTAATTGCTGGTGCTTTGTCTTCCAGATTGTTGATCAATTCCCTGGTGTGATTGAGTCTACTGCTGATTCCTTCTAGTATATATTTTTTTATTTCACTTATTGTGTCTTTTATCTGTCATCATCATTTTTGTCTTCTTTTACTTTTTTTCTCCTGGCTGTGCCACATGGCTGGCATGATCTTAGTTCCCTGACTAGGGATTGAACCCGGGCCCTGGCAGTGAAAGTACTGAGTCCTAACCCCTGGACCACCAGGGAATTCCCTATCTTGTTCTTCTTTATATTTTCTGATTCTTGGTGCAAGTTTTCTCTGTGTTCATCTGTTCTTTCCTGAGCTCAGTAAGCCTCTTTATAATCATTATCTTGAAACTTTATTGGGCAGATTGCTTATCTCCTGTTTATTTAGTTCTTTCTCGAGATTTTGTCTTGTTCCTTAATTTGGAACGTATTACTCTGTCTCCTCACTTTGCCTAATTCTCTGCGTTTGTTTCTGTGTCTTTGGTAGGTCACTTAGTTTCTTGGTCTTGCAGAAGTGACTTTATGTAGGAGCTGTTCTGTGGGGGCTGGTAGCACACTCCCCTCTGGAAGAGCATACCAAAGCTGTGTGCTCTAGGGGCACCTCTTGTGTGGGCTGCACGGTCCTTCTGTTGTGGTGGGGCTGACAACTGCAGGTCACTGGTAGAGGGGGCTGCCACCCCCCCAGTGACCCAGAGGTCCAGCCTTGTGTGGTGGATGGGGCATTGTCAGATGGCGGGGGTAGGATGCCTGTGCAGAGATTCCCGGGGCTGGTGCTGACCTGCTTTTGAGTGGGGCTGGGTCCCCATGTGGCCGGGTGCACTGCCTGAGGGCCTTGGGGCTAGCGTCAGCCTGCTGGGGGCGAGTAAGTCCCTGGTGATATCAGGCCAGCAGGAAAATTCCAAAATGACACTTGCCAGTGCTGGTGTCATCACGGAAGAAGGAGCACCCCAGAATGGTCTCTGTCCCCAGGAGGAGTCCCAGTTGCTTCCCGCCTCTCTGTCAACAGGTGGATCTGACCCAGATTCTTCAAACTATGGCCTCGGCACTGGGACCCGGAGTGTGTGAGGCTCTGTGTGTGCCCTTTAAGAGTGGGGTCTCTGTTTCCAGTAGCCCTCGGGGTCTCCCTGCTGGATGTCAAAGTCAGATATACTGGGAGCTCGTCTTCCTACTGCAGGTCTCCTGGGCTGGGAAGCCTGATGTGGGGTCAGACCCCTCACCTCTTGGGGAGGACTTCTGCAGCTGTGACATTCCTTCTGTTTGTGGGTCTCCAACCTGGAGGGTGTAGGTCATGACTGTGTTGCCTCTCTGCCCCTCCCACTTAATTCTTTCTTTATATCTTTAGCTGTGGAAAAATCCTGGGAAATCTTTCTGTTAGCCTTCAGGTTGTTCTCAAAGATAGTTGCTGGATAAGTAGTTGGAATTTGTTGTGCCCATGGCAGGAGGTGAGTTCAGGGTCCTTCCTACTTTGCTATCTTGGTCATACCCTTCATCCTTATTACTATTAATAAGCTTGGGGTTACAAGGCATGTAAAATTGATTGTGATAATTTTGAATCATCATTCAAAGTAATTGTGGCAATTTAAAAGCATGCATGCACATTCTTTAGCAGTCCTTTATAGAGGATGAGTGTATATCCTCTTCTTTTAAATCAGGGCTGACCTCAGTGAATCCCCTACAACCAACAGAATCCAACAGAAATGACACTTTGCAAGTTAGAAGGCCATGTCAGCAAAGGTCACTCAGTTTCTACAGAATCTAGGGGAACTCTCATTCTGGGTGAAGGCAGGGGTCACGTAATGAGTCTGCATACCTTGAGACCACCATGCTGGAGAGGTCACACGTAGACACGATAGTTGATAGCCCAACTGACCTCCCAGTCAACGTGCAGCGTCAATAGCAGCCATGTTCTTGAGCTATCCAGGACATTCAGCCCAGTCAAGGCTTAAAGATGACTCCAGCCCTAGTCAACATCTGACTGTAATCACCCTCAGCAGGAATGGCCAGATGACCCCTCCCTGGATTTCTGACCCCCAAAATGATTATTTTGTGCCAATTTGTTACGGTGCAGTGGTAACCAGTACAGCAGCCTCTCCTTTTCTTTTTTCCCCTCATTGCGTTAGCTGCATTGGCATTAGCCCAAAGTATTAAGTAACCGCAATGATATAGGCATGCATGACTCGAATGGAAACATAATTTGCTCTCTTACATAAGACATGGGCTAGTTATATTGGGCATGCTGTAGTGATGCAGAACTCCAAACATTCAGTAGCTAAGTTCCCAGCGTTCTGCAACCCCACGTGGTTCCCAGGTGCGGCTGCCCTCCGTGTGGTGACTCAGTGACCCAGGCTGATGGGGGCTTCCCAGTCCTGTGACTGCACCGTCTGGAATACAAGATCTCCTGGACTGACGAGGGAAGGGAAGAAGATTCTGTAGGCTCTCTCACCAGCAATGAAAGACTTTGGCATAGAATTGATACACATCGTTTCTGCTCAAGTTTATTGGCCAGGACTTGTGAAATAGTCCCACTAATTTCAACGGGGACAGGAAGGTGTAACTCTTCTTTATGCCGGGATGGAATGGAGAAGTAGATATGGGTGAATTCGAGTAATGTCTGCTAGTCACGGTTTTAACTTTTTATGCCCACAAAGTGCCCTACAATAACCAGCTTATGGAGACTATTGCGTTTGATCAGAAATTGATGTTAAATTTTGTCAGTGCCTTTTCAGTCTTTATTAAGGTGACTATATGTCTTGTGTCTTCTAACCTATAGGCTTTCTAATACTGAGTTATTTTTGATCCTTGTATATAGGCCACTTGGATATGATATGTAATTTTTGAAAAGCAGATAACTGTTATATATAATATTAAGTGAAAATATTTGCATTTATAAATGTGACCAGTCTAGAGATTTTAGGAATATATATGTGCTCTTTCAGATTTGATGTCTGTGTTATTGTTTCCTTTTTTGCCTTCTTCTGGAATAGTACACACAACATAAGAATTATTTTTTTGTTGGAAAGTTTGATCAAATTCACTTACCAAATTATCTGTTCTCATGTCTTTTACAAATAAATATCAACTTTTATATTTTTTCCTGTGATAATTGGTCTACTCAGATTTTCTATTTCTTGAGCCAATTTTGTTAATGTTCATACATTTCCAAAATGATCAACTTGATCAAAAATTTAAAATTTACTAGCCAGAGTTATTCAGAGTATCCTTTCACAATGCTATATAATTTCCTCATTGGCTTCTATATCCCTTTGCTATTTCCTTATTTTGAGTATTTGTGTTTTACCTTGATTAAAGTTATCAGCAATTTGTTTTGTTGAATACAGCAACAAAAAAATTATTTTTCTTGGAGTCAGTTACCAAATCCAGTGTTTTTCTGCATTTGTATTTGCTGTAAAATGTCTTCCTTTTCCTGGCAGGGACTTGATTTCATAGGCAGGCACTTTCTCTCATCCCTCAAAGTAAACACTTCTGCTTTGAACTCTTTGCATCTTTTCACATGTCTGGTGTTCTCCTGTTTGCTCATCCTCACAAGGGGAGTTCTGAGCCTGCTCAGAGCTAGGAGCGCCTGGAGAGCACAATGGAAGGGACAAGGGGGAAGAAAAGGAAAGTGAGATTTACTGTTATTATATTTTTTTTGTCCTACTGTTTCAGAAATCTGACCATCTTGGAGGGCGGAGGCTTAGACAGAGCTGGGGATCTCAGCACAGGGGGGATTCAGTGCCCTGAAGAGGTTCATATCTGCATTTAGCATTGTCTGGAACATCCCCCTCCCCCATCTTTCCCTGGAACACGTTTGCTATTAGGAGCTCACTGCCTCTGCGGTGTTTCAGGACTCATGTGCTGCTGAGGCTAAGAGTCAGTGTAGCTGTGGGCTCCCAACTGTGAGCATGGGTCCCCTGACCATGTCCTACCCCATCCCACTGGTCAACCACCCACCACTGTGCTGGTGCTCACAGTAGAGCCCCCGTGGGGCCACTCATGGGCCTTCTCGTCTAATGGGCAAGCTGTTTTCAACAAAAATATGAGATAGCAGAACACCTTTTCCTAAATCTCAGTAGAAAAGTATCATCACATCACATAGGATGATCCTAGTACATGAGCGGAGCCTCTCCCATATAAATCACTTTACAACAAGTCCATTTTTGTCCCTGGATCAAAAAAGCTTCACGGTTGGCAACCCTCTCTGCATGTTGGCAGGGGCCCATCCCAGACTCACAGCTGGAGGATGGAGTGCTGTGTACACAGCTTAAGCCCAGTTTTTCAGTTAGTGTTCCCAGAAACAGAAAGCCTGATGCACAGTTTGATACGGAAGTATGATTCCCAGGAGCAGTGAGGTTAGGGGTGGACATCTGATGAGGGAGGGCAATGTTGCTTGTTCTGGACCATCTGAAAAGTGACCTAAAATAGAAGAGTGAGAGGAGGAAGTATTTGTCTCCAGTCTCTTGTTGGTCAAAAGTGGCTACCCCGCATTTCTGGGTGGCCCTGAATGCTGGGTGGGTTCCTGTGGGCATCTCAGAGGACAGCATCAGAAACAGTGGGGCGGGAATTGAGAAGTGCAGAGGCTGAGACTTGCTGTCACTGTGGGCTGCTCCCAAGTGAGACCTGCAGATCTGCTTGGAAATGCTCATCACAGCCACATAAGAGGAAAGAGGTGAAGTTGAACGTATTTGAAATGACACAGCAGGTGTCTGCTTCACCTGGTCTTGTAGGTACTCAGCAGACGAGCTCCCTCCTCTCCCAGCCTGGCTTTGGGGCACTCTGAACAGATGAGAGTGTGGAGGCTAAAATCCTCAGATGCTTTTCTGCACGTCTCTCCCTGCCATTCTCCCTTCCATGGAGGTCTCTTGTAATGTCATTTCATCTCCCAGGAGATAGACATGGACGAGTGACCAATGTTCTGAGTGCAGACCATCTCAAGCGGTGAACCACTTCCTCTTCTCTGATGCTTCTTTACATCTAGGAGGACGTTTCAATACCATCCACTGATGATGATCCTCATTTTAGCTCCTCGTGTCTGCCTCTCAGGCTTGGCTCAGGGCCAAGCTTCCAGTGTTTACTGTGTATCTGTAGGTATTTTAGAGGAGAGTAGTATGAGCAGTGGTCTCCAGTCCTTTTGGCTTCAGGGACTGGTTTCCTGGGAAGACAGTTTTTCCATGGACCAGGGTAGGGGGATGGTTTGAGGATGTTTTAAGTGCATTACATGTATTGTGCACTTTATTTCTATTATTCTTATATCAGTTCCCCCTCAGATCATCAGGCACTAGATCCTGGAAGCTGGGGACCCCTGAGATGGAGTCAGCCATGATTATAACCTGAAAGGAGAGTGGCTTCTTCATCCTGTGCTGCCCACCCCTTTGGGAGATGGATTCACATTCTGCTGAGGCACATAGAATCATTAGGGTTCTCATCATTCAAAAGGAGATTGGAGTCTTCTTCCTGGCTCAGCTGGCTCATATAAAGCCTGCATCCAAATTCAGCCAACAGCCGAGATAGCATCTTTGCTTGTTATTGTCTGGAATAAGAGTCTCTAGCTTGCAGACACTCGGAGAGGAGAGCAGTGTGTGATTCTCAAGCCATGTAATGCCCCAGATTCTGCAGACCTGCATCTTGCGGAGAACCATGTGCCTGGGCCCCTTCAGTTTGGTCCTCCAGGAAAGGGTTTTCACTGAGTTGTTCTGTGGCATGACACCATCAGCCTTCAGGGAGGGAGCCATGCTGCATTTTGCTAAGGATGTTATTTGAAGCCATTCTTTATTAGGGGGATTCCTGGAAAAAATAACCTCAGCCCCTGTAGCAGAAACACTTTGTTTATGCTGAGCAACTGGTTCATTGTTCCTCTTTGGACACTGAGTTGATTGACTGTGTTCTCCCTCTTGGGTAGACAGGCAGTGCCGAGTTTTTGAACCTCTTGCTCCAGCTGTATGGCAGTCTTTGGGGTATGGTTTTAACCTCAGCATCATCTCATCTGTCCTGCTTTCATTTTTCTGTTCTTCTGGCCTCACCTTTTTATAGAGTTTGTTTTCTTAATATCGAATTTAGAAAATACAGAAAGTCATCAAGAACAAAATTCACCTATGTCCCCTGGAATGAGAAATATTCATTGTTAATAACCGATACAGTCTTTCATTCACTTGTATATATATATATATTTCTGCCTATGCATCTATATTTCTCTTTATGCTTGCCTATCCATCCACACTCCAAATGTCCTTGAGTAACTAGTTCAACTTCATTCCAAGGCCTAATCCATGGACTGTGAAAACTGAAATTCGCCTCAGATTCTGTTACTTTCTTTCTTCTATTTTCCTCTGCCCCTCTCTATCTCCAGACTTTCATTTTGTGGATGTCTTCTGTGTGGGTGCTATATCCCTTCGCCATGGAGGATTGGCCATTTCAGGTTCAGTCCCGTTGCTGGAATTCAAGACAAAGCTACTTAGACCAAATCCTCGTGGAGTTGCGCTTCCTAAAGATTAAGTGGTCAAAATTCTTCTAAAATTAACCAAGAGTGGCTTCCTTACTGGATCTTGCTGGCTTCTTTTGCATTTCCCCTGGTTCTGTTCTCCTTACTCCCCTGTTCCAAGCCCTGCCAAAGAAAAGCAAATGCCCCCTCCTGCCTCTTGCATGGCACCTTGGTGACCTCATGCCATGTCCTCAAGGGTCTGAGGCCTTCTAGGTCCCCTGGAGTTCTGACCAGAGGCGTGAACCCTTGGAATTAGAGGAAGATCTTAGGCTGAATCAGAGGTCCGGACAGAGTCTGACTAAAGTGCTCCGAGATTTGGTGTGGACTCTAGGTCTAGCCAGACAGGAAGGCCTGGTCAGGCCTCCAACAGACATGCAAAGAGAATTGTGTCCCTCTGGCCTATCTCCAGGGTTGGTGCACATGGGGTGGGTGTCCCTGGGGATCCAAGAGCATCACTGTGAGAGTGCCTGAGTCTTTTTTTTTTTTTTTACTGGAGCTGAGTTACTTTACAAACTCGTGTTAGTTTCTACTGTGAGGCAAAGGGAATCAGCTGTACGTGTACATATATCCCCTCTTTCTTGGATTTCCTTCCCATTTAAGTCACCAGAGTACTGAATACAGTTCCCTGTGCTATAGAATAGAGCACCTGAGTCTTGACATGCCCGAATGTTCAGGAGTCCTGGAAAGGTGTAAAAAAAGATAAGGGTATTTAAGCATATTTCCATGGAAATTTGACCACAGCATGTGTTAAGTGAAAAGAAGCCTGTCTCAGAATTTATATATATACATTTCCATATATATATAGATGCCTTTTATATAGAAAATTTATGTACATTTATATATGTATAGAAAGGTCTGGAATGGCAAAAAATATTAACAAGTACCTTTGAGAAGTGGTAGCTTTTACCTCATGCCTCAAACAACTTGATATTGAATTCTTTCAAGGGAGTATATGTTACTTTTATAGTAACTCTTTAAAAGGCATTTCCATTTTGAGGGAAAATGATATGCCTCACAGTAGTTTTACTAGGAGATATGTGAAATTTTTTTCCCCCTTCTAATTTAATTTTCCCAGTATCAGCTATTACATTTTCTGACAAAAGAATAAATAAATACAGCAGGTAGAATAAGTGAGGTTAGCATGACCAAGGACAAAGGGGACAAGGATTAATAGCTGGCTGGCCCCCGGGTTCCCCTCTCAGGACCTGAGCTGGGAAGCACATGTTCTCCAGGCTCTTGGCTAGCCAGGTAGATACTGCATAGAGGCCCCTTGGATTGGAGAACTCTTGCCAGGCTCCCTAAGACTGAGCAAGAACAAAGTGAACCGGGGCTCTGGCCCTATGGCTCACGCGCCCCTTGTGCCTATGTTTGGATACATGCAAAGAACTGGGGAACCAGCCAATAACAAGAGGTTGGTTGCAGGTCTTCCTTCTGCTCACCTGGAAAGCAGAGAGCACTGCCTCACGTGTGTCGGAGGCCGGCAGTCTCACACTCTAGTTTGGGATCTGATTTGGCTTGTCCCCATCTGTCTCCTTCTGAGAGTATATTGAAGATGCTTGCCCAACTCCAGCATGCGTTCCAATCACCTGGAGCACTTGCTAAGCAGGCAGATTCCTGGGGCCCATCCTGGACCTACTCAGTCAGGTTCTGCCTGTTCAGAAGCTTCTCAGGGGAACTGATGTGGGTGGTCTGTGGCTCACACTCTGAGATGATGACGGGGGTAGAGCAAGCACCTGGCACCAACAGTCGGGACATAATCTCCACGTTTATTGCAACATTGAGAAGTAAGGTCTGTGTTAAGAGGTGGGGCATCTTTCCCTGCCTCTTGATTCTGAGTATGCCATGCAACCAGTGTTGTTGAATGGCATGTTACAGACATGACTCAGAACAAGTTGGTGCGCGGACTTTCCCTTTCATGCTTCTGCTATCACCAGGAGAAGCGTACACTGAGGCTAACTTGCTGGTCCCAGGAGGAGGGTGAGAGGCATGAGGAGCAGATATGCACCAGCCAGGGTGGCCTGGGCAAGCCTGGCCCCGAGCAGAGCCCTTGGCTGACATATGAGTGAGCCAGCAGAGATTAGCTGAGCTCAGCCTAGCTCAGACCGCAGTCGACAACCATGAAAGACTGTTACCGAGTTTTGGGTGGTATGTCACACAGCAATAGCTAGCTGATACATTCAGGCAGCTTGTTAGTACTCAGTTCCTGAAATTGTGATTCTGTGTGGTCTTCATTTGTCTGTTGAACAGACTTCCAGTGTGATTCTAATGCCAGCATTCTGTGGATTCCACTTGAGAAAATCTATTTAAGACCCAACTCTTTTATGGTGCAGTATGCAATCATGGAAAATCCCTTAATACTCATGAACCTCAACTATTCTCATCTGAAAGTAAGGGATAATACATATTTCCTGCGTCATTGATGTGACAGTTAAATGAACCTGAAGAAATCCAGTCCAGGGATCCCCCTGGGGTTCCAGTGGTTAAGACTCCACACTCCCAGTGCAGGGGGCATGGGGGTCAGTCCCTGGTTTGGAACTAAGATCCCACATTCATAGGGTGTGTGTGGCCTGAATTTTTTTAATTGAAAAAATAATCTAATCCATAATAGGCTTTTTTCCTTCTCCTCCTTCAACTTGTCTCCACCTTACCCCACCCAACCTCAGGAAGACACCAGTGCGCAGATGTTAGGAAAACATGAATCTCAGGGTCACAGCTTTATTGTATAGATTTTCAACACAGCCATATTACAAACATCATCAGGGAACATTTACAAGAATAAATAAGATGGACTTGCAGGTGTAAAAAGATTACACTTCACTGTAATGTATAGTCAAAAAATATATCTGATATTCATTGACCTGACATTATTTACCTTCTGCTTTTTTAAGCTAGAATTGGAAAGGAAAAAAAAAAAAAACATTGACAGTACAGTGCTGGCTTTTTTTTTTTTAAGTTGATTTATTTTGTTTTCTCTTCTCACACGTGCTTTATCTATCAAACACCCAAACTGTACAAGTGCAGGCCGCTGGGACTCATGGAGGAGGCTGCCGACCGTGTGGAGACTTTGGTCTCATGCAGTATCACGTGCCCGGTGGACATGGAAACGTCAGTCTCCCTGGAGTTGATGGGAACCCCGTGATGGCCCTTCTAGGGCTATGATGGTGTCCAGTAGCCAAGGCAATGCAGATGCCCTGACTCTCTGCCTTTCATTGGCTGGTGAGATGTAGGGTGGAAGGGAAGGTAGGAAGTGCTTTCAAGTCTGATCGCCAGTGTGGGTTAGCCTGGGCTAGTTCAGGGTCTGTCTGGCAATGAAATGGATGTACTGGGGATGAGCCACTGTGCTTTTGCTTTTGCAGTCTGCTCTAGTAGGTCTCAGGTATGGGGAGGGGTGTAGACGTCACCTCTGGAGTTAAGGTGTATGGTACGCAAAGCCCTGCTCTGGGTCCTGCTCGGACCTTTACTGATTCTGCTGTCAGTGATGGCCCTGTGGGCCAGTGGGCCTACACTGTGACTGGTCTCATCAGAGATCTTGGTGGGCATGGGCTGTGTGGCACAGCAGCTGCTCTCTCTGGGTAGACTCTCTTTGGTCATACCCAGCCTGGATGTGTGGCCAGAGAGGCTCTCGGCCCGTGCGGTGTGGGGGGCAGCAGGGGACTGGGGGCTTTAGCTCACACAAGCAAGCACAACGTTTGGCTTTGTGCTCTGCAGGAAGGAAGGCGTTCCAGCAAGGCCCTAGCATCTCACTCATTTGGGGGGAAGAAACCTAAAGGCCATCTCAGCAAAGCTCCTTCTTCCCTTTAAAAGGACGTCTGGCTTTTGCTGGACAGCTGCTAAGATGGGGCAGCTCAGCTTCTCTGGCAGGTAGCAAGTCCTCTCTTAGAGCTATGAAGTTTCACCCACTGGTCCCGGTTCCGCTCATGGGGATGACGATGAGAATTTATCTGAAGGCCTGTGGAGGGTGTGGGCACTGGTATTCTGCTTGACCTGTCAGAAGTCTGATCTGACCTGGGAAGTCACCCCTCTGTCCCTCTGAGCCTTCAGACTGCCCTGGAGGCTTTGGTCCAAAGAACACCTTACACCATTAATCTTCCACAGGAGAGATAGGGGCACCATCGCAAAGCGGACCCACTGGTTTATATTCACAAGTGCAAAGGCACTGAGGTAAGTGTACAGAAACTCAGTTTTGCAATTTTGACAGGTTGCTTCATATTCCCTTTTCTCCTCTGATTCTAAGCATCCCACCCACCAAGGAACCATAAATTAATTACCTTGAGCTCCAGGCCTTCATGCCGATACCATCCTTTCAACACTCCAAGCACCCCAGACTGTCATTCTCTGGGCATTTCTACCAAGAACCAGGGTCCAAATCCCACTGCTCAGAACAGCTCTCAGACACCTATGGAAGTTCAAGGTAACCCAGCCCCAACAGCCTTTTCCTATAGGATGCCCATTCTGAGTCCTACACCTTTGCGTCAGCCGCAGTGACTATCCCAATCTCTTCGATAACTAGGATGCGAAGTCTGTGGTCTCCCATTATGGGCGCTGAATCTGTGTCTTGGGGACCTTTCATGGGTGGATTTGAGGGGGTGCATGTGGCCCCTCTGACCCTTCCCACCTCTTCTGGAGGTAGGTGGGAGGGATGGTCTCTATGCAAGTATCGTATACCAGCCAGAGTCACACGAAAACCTACCTTTGGTCCCCAGGAAACCAGAAGAGTGCACGCATGTGCACAAATATGGCTTAGACATCTCTTTGTGCTTCTGAGGATCATATCCACGGTTCTGAGACACTGGAGCCCCCTCTGCTCTCTGCCACTGATGTCTCTCCTTGCTGTTTCTCAAAGGCAGATCCTGGCTAGATGAAGCCAAGGCTTGCATTTTATCACCGTGAGGCATGTCTCTGTGGACAACTCCAACATGGAACCCTTGCATGGGGACCCAGAAACAAGGCTGAATCTCAGCTGGTTCCCTCCAGCTGGATTCACATTGCTCACTTCCCTGTCATATCTGGCTGTGATTTGGAGCTGGCATCACTGGCTGAGAAGGAGCTCAGACTAGTTAGATGATGGGGGGGAAGGCAAGTCAGGGCCATCCATGAGACTCACATCTCATCTTCCTCCCCGCAGCTTCGGTTGGCCATCCATCCCCAGGGATCTTGGCCCAGCACAGTGTGTTGGCATTATGGTTCAGGATTAGCAGTGAGCTCATCTTACCCTTGGGCTCTCCTGTGTTTTCCAGGGCATTACTCCTGACTCAGCTTGCTGCTGATGCCCCAGGAGAGGCCAGATGCAGGCTAAAGGAAGGTGGTTTTCTTCATCCTGTTCTAAGGCAATGAGGTTCAGGGGAACTACCATCTCCTTCCGTGTCACTGGATCTGGGCTGGGCAGTTATTCCTGCAAAGATGACCTGATATGCTCCTGTTTGCTCCTCCCTGTGCCTCACTTCTCTCTGCAGCATCCTTGCTAGACTGACCCCTCTGCACACAACAGGTATTCACACTGTCTCGAGGAAATGTGGATCACGGCAAGGACACACACCAAAGAGCTAGCTTACAGCGGGGACACAGTGATGAATGAACACAACTGATAAGTCACAGGGAGAATTAATCATCTTTTCTCCCAGAGA
Source organism: Oryx dammah (assembly GCF_014754425.2). NCBI lineage: Eukaryota > Metazoa > Chordata > Mammalia > Artiodactyla > Bovidae > Oryx > Oryx dammah. The sequence goes on along the minus strand of NW_024070194.1, from coordinate 12,631,249 downwards.
GAGACTTGTTCTAAAGCAACATCCTTGTTCCAAGTGGTTCTGCCCAGTCCCTCCCTATTCCCTGTTCTACTGCGTCACAGAGGTGACCACTTTGCCCAGTAGACCCTATGCATTCTTGGTTCTGAGGATTCCCGTTGGGTCCTAATGTCTTGGCTTTGCCTTCCTGGTTTCCTACCCAAAGATCCCCAAATCTGCCTACTTCTGCCAGTCCAAGGCTTCTCTTTCCACATCTTTTCCCACTGATTAGTTGGTTCAACATCCTAAAGCCAGGAAATGACTGGGCTAGATTAGAACTGAAGACTGAGCCCTTTCTACCATAACCCCACGTCTCACCAAGGGAGAGACTGTGCCATAGTAAACTGCGCTTCCTGGTGGCACCCCCTCCAGCGCCCTGTATGACATCCCAGTGAGTCTGCAGACAGGGAGGCTTCCTGCCCCTCGTCTGAAGTGTGTCCTCAGGTTGGGCCAGATTAGCAATCACGTGACTCCATGTGGACAGAGGGCACCACCTTCTAGAGGCCCCAGGATTCAGGAGTCTGCTGAGAAGGACAGTGTCATCTTCTCCTTTCCCTTTAGGGCTTTATGGGCTCAGCCTTTGCCATTCCAGATGGGCATGTCTGTGTAATTACAGTAGATGTCAAAGGTTTCTTTTTTCTAGTATGCAACTGAAGGAGACTTGAGATCAGCCCATGAACAGTGAGGTCAGGGAATCCCCACACCAGGGGCAGGTGGTGAGCCAGGGGGTAGGTGAGCTGGACTTGAGCTTGAGTCTGGCATCGGCTTTAGGAGGGAGCAGCATGGCCAGGCACTGTGCCTCTCAGAGTGGGCGGTCACTCCCTAGGGCCATCGTAGTGAGCGGAGGGGGGCAAAGCCACACGAGGGATCAGGCACATGTGGTTAAAAAAATATTGATATACTCTTGTCAAATCAGGCTAAATTAGCGAAGAATGCAAATACTACGTGAATTGTTAAACATGAAACTGAAGGAGTTTTGAGCTGACTGTTGTCTGCTTTGGGTTTTGCGAGATCTACTGGGCCTTCTTCACTCCAGTCTTGGCTCTTAAGGGTCCCTCCCACCCCCGCCCCCTGCACCCTGTCATGGGAAAATCTGAGACACAATAGTGGAAAGAGACTGTCTTTGAAGTTAAAAGAACCAATTTAAATCCTGGCTCCCTCCTTTACTAGCTGTGGTGTAATGCTTGGCGGGGAGGGGGGCGGTAAGTGATTTCTCCCCTCAGTCTCCTCATCTGTAAAATGGGGACAGTTGAAAGCACGTCTTAGGGGTGTTGGGAGAACTGGGTGAGCTCACATTAGTCTCCAGCACAGGGTCTTCTGGTTGCACAAGATGGGTGATACCCGGCAGGCAGGCCGTGACTTGGGCTCCATCCAAAGAGAAGATGGAAAAGCAAGATGATGCCTCCCATTCCCACAAAGGGAGGCATGCTGTGACCGTCTGGAGGCTCAGGGCCCCTGGCCCCAGGACCTTCACACCAGAAAGGAGGACAGGACAACGAGTTAGGTTACAGCTAGGATACAACTTGAAGATGTGTAGGCCAGACATGCATGCAGGTGGGACAGTTCCTGGCTTCTCGTTAATTCCTTCCATCTCCAAACAGGGTCCACATCGAGGAGGTGAGAACCACGAGGCTTTGTGCTTTTCACAAGTTTCCTTCTCCCCGAAGTCACATTCTAAATTCCTACCATTTGAAATGATAGAAGCCACAGTCATTTCATCTGCCAGCAATTTCACCCCCTCCTGAGCAGAATAAATCCTAGGGCTTATTTGTATTGGAGACCAGCCCCCTCCCCGGCTCCTGTTTTGCACAGATGAGCCCCGGATCTGAGGGAGAAGTATGGAGCAGGCTGACTTCCTGTGCTACAGGCTTCTGGAAGGCTGGGGAGGGCTGGCTAGAGCAGCAGGCTGGAACCGGTGGGCCGGCAGGCCCAGTGGGGTGGGGGCCTGGGGCCAGGGCACAGCCATGAAAGGGAAGAGCAGGCTTGGGGCAGGGCTGCTTTCCTGATTGAGTCGGGGGTCCCTGGGCTTCAAGACAGTCCCGGAGCCCGTGCCGACAGGAGCAGCTTCTGTGAGCTCCTGCCGTGTCCCGTCCTCGGGCCCCGGGGTCTGGCTTGGTCCCCTGCTCTGTGACGTAGCAGAGATCCTGATTTCTTCACAGAAGCTGGGCCTCTGAAAGTACTGTGTATTTTGTTCCAGCAACAAACGATGAGCAGACAGACAAATAGATATGATATTAAAAAGTGTACGCTTAAGGGAATGTGTTCACAGTGTCTGATGAAAGGAAGAGAGGCAGCCCCACTGGCCCCAGAGGGGGCCTCCTCACCACCGAGCTGAGCGCACTGCTCAGAGCTCCTGGGCCCTGCTGCCCACAGGTGCCAAGTCTGCCCTGCGGGTGGGGCTCGCCGCTCCCTCCCCCCTGGCTTGTCTCCTAGCTCAGCGCTGCCAGGCTCAGCGCTGCCAGGCTCTGCTCCAACTGGGCTTGCCTCCCGCCCTCTTGCCCACTCCCAAGGATTCTGCACACCTCTGTGTCTTTGCACGTGTTCTTTTGGCCTGAATTTCCTTCTCTTGGTTGTTCTCCCCGGTGGTGGAAGGGAAGTCACCTCCTCTAACAAGCCCTGCTGTGAGGCTCGAATAACCCTTGATGTTGTATTTAGGTTCAATTTCCCCAGAATACAGTAAGCTCTGAGGGAAACCTGTGCTCCTCATGCCCTGTCTGGGGCCAGACCAGCTTCCAGGACGGCACGTCCTGGATCCCAGGCCACCCCGGGCTGCCAGGTACTGTACCAGAGCACCAGCTAGAGACCCAGGTAGACAGTGTCCCTGGCTCACAGACCTCACAGTCTGAGGGCCCAGGGAGCGGTTTTCACTGGCCAGGGTATGAGATGGGACTAGCTCTCTTGGGGAGCCGGGAATGAGTTACTAAAATACATTTGAAACTCTGAGCTTCCCAGAAACACGGGCATCAGAAAAAACTAGATTGCCATTTGTGGAGTTTGCTGATCAGAAGTTTCTGGCCTTATTTTCCCTCCATAAAATAATTGCTTGGCTATGAAAGGATGACAGTACAGGTCTCACCCTATGATCTGTCTTTTGGAAACCTGGGGAAGATGCCTCAGTGTCTTCAGTTGTAAAATCAGGGTGATCACAGGTGAACAGACTCCCAGGGTGGGGTGGGGGTGGGGTCCAAGAATGTGCCAAGTCTGATATATAGTAGATGCTTAGTCAAAGTCGGCTCCCTGTCATTGACTGACCCACACTTTGGGCAAGATCCCCAGGCCTGATCCCCGAGCTCTGTTTTAAACTGGAGTATCATTGGGTCCACAGTGACCTTTTCTGAGATGGCAGCTGGGTTGCTCTAGGCAGGCATTCAAATTCAGAGCTCTGGGGTATGCCCCTCTGTCAGCCCCAAATGAAACTCCCCTTGCTCTGCCGCTGTGCTGCCCCTGGGTGGGGGGACCTCTTGGGGACCTTGCTAGGGAGATAACAGGCCCAGGAGATTGGTCTTACAGCTACACAACCGAACTTCCCTCCCCACCAGTTTTTGACATCAGAGAATAAGACTTTACACCCTCCAAAAGAAAGTTTCTTTTCACATACACTTTGGAAAATCATCAGTCTTCTCCATCCCTCCCCGAGGAGTCACCGCCCAGGACACACAGGGCCAGCCGGAGCCCTGCCCCGGGAGGCAGTCCAGAGGAAGGCAGCCAGGCTCCCTGCAGTCCCACCCTGCCCCACCGAGCACAAACAAGCCAAGAAAACCTGGATCCCGGACAGCCGCGGACTGGCCGGTGAGTGGCAGAAGGTCAAGGCCCCGGGCTGGGGGAGGGGTACAGAATGGCGCTGGGCTAAGCCCCATGCAGGTGAGGCGGGAGGGTGGGGGCCTCTGCTGTGCACTCGGGAGCATCCCGAGGTCCCAGTGATCTAGACCGGCGGGTGTCTGATGCCAGGGGTCCCGGGAGAAGATGATGGGGGCAGCAGCGCAGTGACCCCACGAGCCCAGTCACATCCCCCTGCACCTGCACAGCCGGCTTGCCGTGAGAGTCACAGACTGGAAAGAGCAAAAGCAAGAGGTCTGGGCGCTGAAAAGTCCGGGCCTTGCTCTGGGTGCACTTCTGCAAAAGACGCCGGGGCCTGTCGGGGTAACCGCCTCCACGGCACCCAGAGACCCTGGGAAGGTGCCAGCCCGCCGTGGACCACAAGGTCGCCAGTCTTCTCCTTGGAGTCAGGCAGGGTGCTGCCCCTGAGCCCAGTTGCTGCCGTTCACAGAAAGGGGGCTTGGCCGCAGCAACCTCTGGACTCTGGCAGGTTCCCCGAGCCGTCGGGCTAGAAGGAACTTAAATATTCCAGCGCCACCTCGTATACAAATTTATACTGGTCCTGAGGAGGGGGAGAGGCAGAGAAGGAGAAGAGATGATGAGCGAGGGATGGAAAGTGCATTTAGTTCAGTGTGGCGAGAATGTTACCTATGTCTGGACTAACAGTCGAGTCAAAATGTCCACGCAGATTCAGATTCAGTCAATCTGGAGTAGGGCTCGAGGGCCTACATTTCTGCCAAGCTCACCCAGGACGCTTCTGCTGGTCTGTGGACCAGCCGTGGAGCAGGCCCTCACTCTCCGTAAGACCACACTTGTCACAGATGTCAAGACTCATGTTAAAGCTCTCAGTGTATGGCACGTCTCTATCTCTGCACCAGGTCTTAACCTTCAGAACTCTGCCACCAAGTTTCTTCCTGTCCTTTTCTTTAGAATATCCTAGCTTGATGCTTTATATGGTAATTATTAGCATAAATTAATGAGAATAGGTTTAAGTAAAGTTAAGTGTTAGTTGCTCAGTTGTGTCTGACTCTTTGCAACCCCATGGACTATAGCCTGCCAGGCTCCACTGTCTGCAGGATTTCCTAGGCAAGAATACTGGAGTGGGTTGCCATTTCCTCCTTCAGAGGATCTTCCCGACTCAGGGATCGAACCCATGTCTCCTGCATTGCAGGCAGCTTCTTTTTACCACCTGAGCCATCAGGGAAATCCAAGAATAGGTTTAGGCCTGAATCAAAAACATAGCACAGAAAAACTGGAATGAACATTTGGGCAATATCTTATGGAAAAAGCTGAATGGATGTTCTGGTCAACTCAGTAATTCACGTTCTACTAACCCATCATCCTGTCCCCTAAACCAGAGTTAGTGACACTTCCCTCTGGAGTGGAAAGAAAGTAACACAGAGCAGTGTGCGCCAAGAGGACTATTTGGATTGCTCTGCAGGAGAGAGGCTGGTGAGGCTGGAGGGGAGGGAAGCAGGTCACGTGGGTGCAGAGGGCGGGACTGCAGGTGCTCAGGGAGCAGCGGCCACTGAAGGTCTTCCCTCCGGGATGCTCTTTGGTTCAGGTCCAGGGAACCACCGGCAGCCCCTGGCTCTCGGAGGACAGGCTCGGCCACTCACCAGGGTCTCCACCATGTTAGCCTTGTTGTTCCGTAAGGTCTTCACGATGTGGAACACGTCGATGATGTTCTGCTGCTGGATCATCTCACACACACTGCAGATGGCGCAGAAGGTTCCGCTGCGGCCTCCCCCATTCCTAAACACAGAGGAAGGAGGTGAGCAGACTCCTGGGTACCCCTCAGGCACCTGCTGAGCCCAAGGCCATGTCTGCAGCAGTGGGGGTTGGGGGGGGGGTGGCTGCCCGCCCTGGCAAATGCAAGGGAAGGTGGTGGTAGAAAGCCCAAGCCATAGTTGAGTCCCATCTGTGCCATGAACCTGCTTTGACCTTGGGCATGTCACTTCCTGTGTCTGAGCGCCAGGTTCTTCATTCATATTATGAAGGGGACAGCCTTGGAAAGTTCACTTAGCTTGATGTTTCCTTGGTTCCAGGAGCATGTGACCATCACCCATGGCACATGGACCCAAACCCCCAAGGCAGACAGATAAGAGTGTCTCTGGACATGTGCTGCCTGCTTCCTTGTCCAAAAGGATGCTCTGGGTCCACCCGCACACCCAGTGAAGACAACGGAAGGTTGCGTGTGCTTTTACTTCCAGTTCTTCCCATCCACTAAGGACAACGCTACCAGACACAGCTCTGTGAGCCTCGGGTCAGCCAGACTGGGTTTCAGGTGGGGCTGGGATGGGTGTGAGATGCTGCGTCCTGAGAGCGATGCCTCATCTCTATTTTCTGAATCAGAACATCTTGCGTAACTCGGGATGCATAAATAGAGATACGGGGCTCTCGGCAGGGTCATCCCTCCATCGCACCTTCCCTCTGAGGCCCCGTAAGTCATCCTCATGGACACACCCCTCCAGCTCTTTACAGAAAATCTCTCTAGGAATCTGCCAGGCTTGGAACTCCTGGGTGTGTTGCCAAGAGGAACTAATGATTTCATGTAATGGTCTGAGCCTAAAGAACATCTGGATGGAAACTGTCAACCTCCCAGATGTTTCATCCGCAGGACACACAACGGCCAGATGTTTCAGGTGCAGACAGTCGCCCTCCCTTCATTGGCCAGCACCTGTACTTCGGTGTCTGTTTCAGCATCTCTGCCCTCTAAGGATGATGCCAAGGTCCCTGTGGATGGGAGAACACCCCTGTGCCTTCCTACAGCTCAAACTGCTGGTCACCTTGGCGAAGGAAGACACAAATAAAAAGGTACTCCTGCAAAAAAAAAAGCAGGCTAAGAAACAATCCCACGGGCAAGAGTGGGCAGGGACCTCCCCTGCTTCACACCTCTCCCTTAAGCGCTCCAGTCTTCCTGACACATGTGCACTGCCTGTTTGAAAGAGTTCCTGGTTTTGAAACAACTGAGCTCAGTTCTGGGCTAAGATGTTATTAATGACTCTACCCGCTCCAGAAACACTGTTCTGGAACACGGAAGATCTTGATTCAACTTCCTTTGTAAAGAATGAGGCCCTCGTATCACAATTCTAAGAAGCAAAGGGAATGCCTGTGAATAGGATGTCCCACAGATAGCTTTATGGCTGCACCCCTAGTCCACGAAAGGACTGTGATGCCTTGATGCACTCCTGTTGGCCCACAGGGTGTGTGGTATGGCCCGGACTCCTAAGACAGTATTTGCGGCCAGCGGCACCAAGGATGCCCTGTTGCCCCCCGCCCCCTTGCCCCGGCGGCCCTCCCCGCCATACTCACAGGCAGTGGACCACAGCGCGCCCCTCCCGCCCGTCGCACTGCTCCTGCCACTTCTCCAGCCGCCGGACCACCTTGAGCAGAGAGCGCTTGGAGGGGGGCGTGTCCCGGTAGGCGGGCCAGCCGATGTACTGGAGGTGCTGGACTATACGGTACCCGTCCTGGGGCTGAGGACAGAGAGGCTGTCAGGGGTGGTCTGCTGGGGGTGCAGCACCACAGTGGCAGATGGAATAAATGGGGTCTAAGCCGTAACGTCCTCATGGTGAGAGTCACACGCCATCCCCACGCCCGCTTCTGTGAGCTGATTCTCCTGTTCCGACTGCCCTGGGTCCCTCTTCTACCTGAAAAACTTCTATGCAGTCTTCAAAACCCAACTCAGGTGTCCCTTTTTCTAGGAAAGCCTCCCTGAATAGTGGGCGGGACTCTTCTCTCTCCTTGCTGTTCATGTGCCAAAACACAGTTTGCTTTCCCGTGAGTGAATTCTGAGAGGACAGGAACTGAATTATCTTCACCCTGAGCCTCCAGGAAAGACCATGGTCGCTTTAGTCAGTCTCCATTTAGTTGGCCCCTCATCTCTTCCCTCCCGCCCAATAACTCCTTCACCCAGCAGTGAATTCCTCATGAAAGAAACTTGTTTCCCAACTTACTTCCCAGCTAGCCCAAAGCTTACTGGACCCACTCAAAGGGTGCATCAACTCATGCCCATACTGTGTGACACGGCAGGGAAGTGCCGTGCTCTGAGTTTTGTCTACACAGCAGCCAGCGTGTCAGGGAACAGGCAGATGGCTGGCTGGGTGCCCCCAGTGCGGCTGTGTGTGGAGCCAGAACTGGCAGAGGCATCACTTCCCCGAGGACGGGCGAATCAGGAGAGCCCAGCACCGACTCCGGCAGGGTCCTCCCCAGCAGCATCCATCTGTTCGGAAGGAGGAGCCCAGGACGCAGCAGCGGCTGGACACTCACCCGAGCCATGTTACAGATGCGGAATATCCTGTGGATGACGTCTTCATCGATGTCTGCCGAGACGAACTCCACCTGGATAGGCCCGTAGCACCCTGATGTCTTCTCAGGCCAGTACTGCATGCAGAGCTGAGGCAAGGAGAGGGATTGGGGCGGGGCATTGGTCTCACTTATCCCCAAGCCTGAGGGACACACTGGCTAGAAAGGTAGAGTGCTGTGTAGGAAATCAGGCTTAGCTTTCCCACTGGGCAACAGCCCCCATTTTTTTGGGGGGGGGAGCGGTTTGAAAAGTCAGAGCTCTGAACACAGAAATACTGGGCTTAAACATCTTTGCTGTGCTGATTTCAAACCATCTGTTAGGCTTGCCGGGCCTCAGTTTTCCCCATCTGTAAAATGGGGAGAATACAGGCTACCTTGACACGCTGCTGTCAGGATTAGACAGAACACTGAGGGAAGGGCAGCTACCAGTTCTCTCCATTCTGGGAAAACCTCCATAGCATTCATTTCATCATCAGATCATGAGGAGATTTACATATAGATGTAGGTTTTGACATCAGACGGGCTTGGGTCCAAGTGCAGTCTCTGCTGCTTACTAGCTGTGTAACACAGTTTTCTTGTCTGTAAAATGGGGCTAATTATGCTTACCTTGCACCAAGAGCTATGTTACATTAGCTCTTGTAACATGGTACTGTGGTGCTGAGAGATCTTGGCTGCTATTTTTCCTTTTTGGGGGGGGGATTGGAAATTAGAACCTGCAGCGGGGAGCAAAAAGCAGTTGTTTTTTTCTCACCTTGAGATGACACTTCTCAGCAGAGGTTGCTTTGTCACCCAGGGGACATTTTTGATGGTCAAAGATGTCCATCTAATGAGTAGAGGTCAGGATGCCACTAAATACCCTCTAGTGTCTGTGATGGTGTTCTGGAGAGGAATCTGGCCCCAGGTCTCATAGTGCAGAGACAGAGAGAGTCTGGTCTAAGAGCCTAAACTGTCTCTTAAGTTGGTAGTGTCATCAAGAGTAAGAGACGGACGCTTGACGCCACTGGATGACTTTAGTTCAGGAAAGAATGTTAAGGTTGGTGGCAGGGCCTGTGGCTCAGAGAAGGGCGAAGCCTGATCCCTCAACTCCTGGTTCCCAAGGGGCATAGATGCCCACAGCAACTCCCAGGTGTGACCAGAGATGGACACGGTCCAGGGCACAGAGGAGAGCTAAGATTGGGCTGCAGGCTCACTGGGACCTCCCCAGCATGGACGAAGAGGCCATGTTTTAGAAAGCCTTTTCATCTGAGGACTGCCCAGAAGATGTAGCTGAGACTCACAGACCCATCAAAGGTTTGGAGATGCAGGAGTCTCAGTGGGGTCTGCCTCGGCCTCGGCTGGGCTTGCAGACGAGGAGCTAAATGGGCAGAGGGGACCCACAGCAACCCCAGCAATCTGGTGGCCTCCTCACAGCCACCACGGAGGCAGGCATTTCCTGAAAGTGATCAGTTTTTCTTTTGCTGACAGCCAACTCACCTTGGGCATCACATGCAAAACCTTGTTTGATTCTATCCTTCCTCCAGAACTAGAGCCAGCATGGATGAGTCGGGGGGAGAGAGGAGAAGAACAAGTCTCCCAGCTGTGGGGCCCAGACTCCAGCTTAGGGATACCCTTTGTTCATACACACCATGGCCCACTAGCCAAGCCTGGGCAGCTGTCTGAGTCTGTAAAGGAAGTTTAGGTATATTCGCCATTTACATATTTTCTATGGTTTCTTTCAAGCTCTAACGGTAGATCTGAGTAGTAGTGACAGAGAGCACAGAGCCCACAAAACCTAAACTATTTCCTATCTTTTTCTTTCTGCAGAGAACACTGCCAACCCTTGTCCTATAGGGTTGTTTTCAGGATAAAGAGAACACACGCGGGAAGAAAGCCCTTGGCAGGGTGCCAGCACCCACTACATTCCAGTGATTCGAATCATTCTCGAACCTTGCAGTGTTCAACAAAAATAACAGTAATGATCATAGCTAATGTACAGATTTGAAGAAGTCTTCCTCTTATCACCCCTCTTAAACAGCAAAGGTAAGCAAGGTTAAGTTTCATGATGCAATGGTGCCTGGCTTTCCCGGCGTCCCCACTGGCTGCTAATTAAGAATATTGAGAAAGGGTATGTATGTGTAGGTGGAAGTGCTGGACACAGTGGCCTTTGTGGCTGGACAGTCATCTGCTGAGCTGTGCAGTAATGACAAATGCACAACTTGAACTTCATTTCTCTTTGCCATTGGCTCTTCTGCCCTGCAACCTTCACAGTAATGAGGGACCGGTACAGATAAGTCTGTGGCTGGCTGGAGAAATCAGAATTAATCAGAACTGCCAATTTAAAAAAAAATAATTGCCTTTATTACCTGCTTTGAATTGTGCCTTGCCAGAGGTTGGCTGTGATCCTGACATGAGCTCCATGGGTCTGAAGTGTCAAGGAAAGTCTATTATCTCCAATATTCTCAGTCTGGAGAGAATGTGGGATGATTTGTCTCTTTTAATAAGATTTCCAGACCAATTTCTCAAACTAATAGATTCTACTCTGCCTCAAACAAGACTCCTATATTTTGGGACACATCTCTGCATTTGATTTTCCAGGTCATTCTCCGTCTTGCCCAGAGGCCTGGGGAAGGTTGCAGGGTCCTTCTGATGCTGCACTGGAGCTGGCCTTTCACTTGAGTTCCCTAATCTGTGAGTCCAAATCAGCAGTGGCGTGGGTGATGCTCAGCTGGGTGATGGGTGGGCAGATGTGGTGTCTAAGCTGTCAGAGGTCATCAGGGTCTCCCCCAGCCTGTGATGCTGCACCTAACCTAGCCGTGGGAGATGGGAGTGGCAATGAGGTGAGCCAGTGCACTGTTCCCAGTGGCCTTTGGGGGGCTGGGAAATGATCCTCATCATGTAAGAAATGCCCTCTAAGGTTCAGCTCAAGACCGTCTTGTGTCCAAGTGCTGGGGTTGTGCCTCAGTGGGTACCACCATTTTGGCCTGTGAATGCAGTTAGCAGAAGGTTAATGGGGCTCCTGGTTGAAGCACCCGGGTTCAAATCCCAGCCCTGTCACTCTCTAGTTGAGTGATTTGGCCAAACCTTTAGCTTCTCCAGGTTAAGTGATGAATGGCTGTGAACCTGAATGTGCCTACTTAGCACAAGAATCTGTGACTAGTGAGCACTCAATGGGAGCTGTAACTATTAGGTGGTGTGGGAGAGGGTCACTCAAAACAAGATGGCTAAAGTAAAGGGTCTTTTCTTTTCCACTTAGCAGTCTGTATGAAAGCTTCTCTTTAGGATAATACTCAAAGGACTGCCCCTGTGAAAATTCCTGACCAGCCAGCCTGATGGAGCAGCAGGGACAGATGGTGTCTGGGATAGGTTCTGGGAACTGTTCTGCATGTCAAAGGGGAGAGGCCTGTGGGTTGTTCTAGAGAGGGACCCAGGGGTGGAAGAGGAAAAATAGGAGCATAAGAGAGCCAGTGAAAGGGCTGAAGGTGAGTCAGGGTGTCATCTGACTGCCCCTGCTCCTAAACATTAAGTAAATTTATAATAACATGCTCACAGGCCATGCATTCACAGGCCAAAATGGTGGTACCCACTGAGGCACAACCCCAGCACTTGGACACAGGACGGTCTTGAGCTGAACCTTAGAGGACATTTCTCACATGATGAGGATCATTCACCCAGTATGCTCAGTGTACGTGGCTTTCTTGTAGACGTCAGCGGGAAGCTGAGCTTTGCTCCCTTGGTGACTTAAGAGTGGAGCTGAGGCCAGACCATGAGTACATAAGCATCAACAGTTTATAGGACAGCGACTCAGACAGTGGTATAGAAAGACCCTGAACTCCTCTCCTGAGCACACCAAAATCACAACTATCTGCAGAACCACCACCAGGGGAAAAGACTGGGACCTACCAGAAAGATCTTCTACAACTAAAGACACAGAGAAGGACTCACAATGAAAAGAGGCAGAATGGGTGAACTGGGATATAATCAAATCCCATACCCACAAACTGGAGAATAATTATACTGTAGAGGTTCTCTCACTGCAGTGAGAGTTCTGAGTCCCATGTTGGACTCCCCAGCCTGAGGGTCTGGGAAGACAATCCCCAGAGCATTTCTCTTTGAAGGCCAATGGGGCTTGACTGGGAGTCCCACAGGACTAGAGACCTCACTCTTAAAGGGCCCACACACGACCTCACATGCACTGGGTTGCAAGGCCAAAGGCGGGCGGCAGCCATCCTGGGGAACATTTTGTTGTGAGAACACTGCTGCTGCCATCCTGGCTCATCAGCCCCACTCAAAAGCCTGTAGATGCCAGTGCGCCTCAGGCCAAACAACTGAACAGGTGAGGACACAGACCCATCCCTTTTTCTGCAGGAAGCCCAAATTAGCTTCTAGACCAGTCTCACCCACGAGGGGACAAACACCAGATGCAAGAAAACTATGATCCCACAGCCTGTGGGCCCTGCCCTGACCCTACCCACTAGCAGGCCAATGCAAGCTTTGGGGTACTCAGAACCCTATACCCAACTATGTCAGGAACTGCGCCCTCCCCGCCCCCAGCCTCAAACTTGAAAGAAGCTTGGGCATCCCTGGGCTCTGCAGCCAGGAACTAGCTCTGCCAATGGGTAGGTAACAGCCTGAGAATTTTCAAGACCCTGACTCCAGCCACCAGTGAGCCAGCACTAGCCCAGAGGACCCCCCTAGGGTTCTGTCGCCTCATGACTAAATAGCCTAACTAGCAGCTAGTGAGGACAGTTTAAGAGACCTCTGGGACAACACTGAGTGCATTAATATTCACATTATAGGGATCCCAGGAGGAGGAAAAAAGAGGGCATGAGAAAATATTTGAAGACACAATAGCTAAACACTTCCCTAACCTTGGAAAGGAAACAGTTACCCCAGTCTAGGAAGAGCAGAGCCCCTGCAGCACTAACCCAAAGAGGAACGTATCAAGGCACGCTGTAATTCAAATGACAAAAAGAGTGTTAACACCGGCAAGGGAAAGACAACAGAAAGGAAGTTCCTATGAGGCTGTCAGCTGACTTTTCTGTAGAAACTCTGCTGGCCACAAGCGCGTGGCATGATGTATTTAAAGCGATAAAGGGAAAAACCTGCAGCCAAGAATACTTTACCCAGCAAGGTTCTCATTCAGATTTGATGGAGAATGCAAAAACTTTACAGAAAGCCAAAACCTGAAAGAGATCAGTGTCATCAAACCAGCTTTACAACAAATGTTAAAGAATCTCTAGGAGAAAAAGAAATGGCTTCAACAAGAAACAAGAACGTTACAAAATGCAAAAGCTCACCAGTAAAGGCAAATATACATAAAGGTAGGCAGTCAGCCCCACACAAAGCCATTAGGGAGGATTAAAGTAGTAAAACCATCTATATCCGTAATAAGCAGTTAAAAGATACACAAAGCAATATAAAATATATCAAAAACAGTAGTCACGAGGGGAGGAGAGTACAAATGTAGGGTTTTAAAAGTGCATTTGAAATCAAGGGATCGTCAACTTAATCACACATAGACTATTATATAAACAGTGCATGCTACTGCTAAGTCGCTTCAGTCGTGCCCGACTCCTATCGACCCCACAGACAGCAGCCCACCAGGCTCCCCCATCCCTGGGATTCTCCAGGCAAGAACACTGGAGTGGGTTGCCATGTCGTTCTCCAATGCATGAAAGTGAAAGTGAAGACAATCAGTTGTGTCTGACTCCTAGCGACCCCATAGACTGCAGCCCACCAGGCTCCTCCACCCATGGGTTTTTACAGGCAAGAATACTGGAGTGGGATGCCATTGCCTTCTCCAATAAAAAGCGCATAGTAACCACAAACCAAAAATCTATAATATATACACACAAAAAAAGAAAAAAGAGTCCAAACGTAACACTAAAGATAGTCATCAAATTATGAGAGAAGAGAACAAAAGGGGGAAAAAAACCTATAAAAACAAATCCAAAATAATTAAAAAGGCAATAAAAACATACATATTGATAATTACCTTAAATGTAAATGCACTAACTGCTCTAACCAAAAGGCATAGACTGAAGGCATACAAAATAAGACTCCTATACATACTACCTACAGGAGACTCCCATCTGATCTAGAGACACATACAGACTAAAAGTGAGGGGATGGAAAACGGTACTCCATGCCAATGGAAATCAAAAGAAATCCAGAGTAGCAATACTTACATCAGACAAAATACTTTGAAGACTGTTACAATATACAAAGAAGGGCACAACATAATGATCAAGGGGTCAATCCAAGAAGAATATACAACAGTTGTAAATATGCACCCAACACAGAAGCATCTAAGTATAACATAAATATGAACAGACACAAAAGGAGAAATTGACAGTAACACAATAATTGTGGGGGACTTTAACAGTCCCGTTAATGGGCAGATGATACAGACAGAAAATCAGTAAGGAAACACAGTCCTTAAATGACACCTTAGACCGAATATATTTAATTAACAGATAGAGAGCATTCCATCCAAAAGCAGCACAACATAGATTGTATTCAAGTGCCTGTGGAATGCTCTCCTGCATTGCAGGCAGATTCTTTACCAGCTGCGCCACAAGGGAAGCCCAGGATAGAGCTCCAGGATAGAGCACACGCTAGACCACAAACAAACTCAGTAACTTTAAGAAAGTTTAAATCATATCAAGCGTCTGTTCCCACCACAACACTATGTGAGACTAGAAATCAACTAGAAGAAAAACTGCAAAAAACACAAGCACATGGAGGCTAACTAATATGCTACTAAAGAACCAATGGGTCACTGAAGAAATCAGAGAGGAAATAAATATCTAGAGAAAAAGGAAAAGAAGATGGTCCAAAACTTATGGGACACAGAAAAAAGCAACACTCAGAGAGTGGTTTTTAGTGATACAAACTTAGCTGAGGAAACAAGAACAATCTTAAATAAACAACCTAACCTTATACCTAAAGAAACTAGAGAAAGAACAAACCCCCAAAATTATCAATAGGAGAATGAAAGAAATCATAAGGATCAGAGCAGAAATAGAGACTTAAATTTTCAATGAAACTAAAGCTGGTTTTTTTGAAAAGATAAAACTGGTAAAACTTGAGCCAGACTCATCAAGAAAAAAAAAAAAAAAGGGAGATGGCCCAAATCAAAATCAGAAATGAAAAAAGTTACAACTGACACCACAGGAATACAAAGGATCCAAAAAAAAAAAATTACTATGAACAATAACATGCCAATAAAATGTACAACCTAGAATAAATGGCCAAATTATTAGAAAGGTACAATCTCCCAAGACCGAGCTAGGAAGAAACACAAAGTATGAACAGACCAGTTACCAGTAATGAAATTGAGGCAGTAATTAAAAAACGCCCAGCAAACAGAATTCCAGGACCAGATGGCTTCACAGTTGACTTTTATCAAACATTTTAGAGAAGAGTTAATATCTGTCCTTCTGAAACTATTCGAAAAAACTGCAGAGGAAAGAAAACTTCTGAACTCATTCTATAAGGGTAGCATCATCTTGATACCAAAACCAGACAAAGATATCACAGAAGACAAAAAACACTCAGGTCAATATCATTGATTAAATGTATATGCAAAAATCCTCAACAAAATACTAGTAAACCAAATCCAATGATACATTAAAAGGATCATACACCATGATTAAGTAGGATTTATCTCAGGGATGGAAGGATGTTTTTTGATATCTGCAAGTCAATCCGTGGGATACACCACATAAACAACTGAAGAGGAGAAACCACATGATCATCTCAATCGATGCAGAAAAAGCTTTTTCAACACTCCCACTTATGATAAAAACTCTCCAGTAAGTAGGCATAGAAGGAACATACCTCAACATAATAAAGGCCGTATAGGACAAACCCACAGCTAACATCACGCTCAGCAGTGAAAAACTGAAAATATTTCCTCTAAGGTGAGGAGCAAGACAATGCCCACTCTTTCCACGCTTATTCATCACAGTATTGGAAATCGTAGCCATGGCAATCAAGAGAAGAAAAAGAAAATCAAAATTGGAAAAGAAGAAGTAAAAACTGTCACTGTGTGCAGATGACTATGTGGTATCACCTACACGTGGAATCCAAAAAATACAACAAGCTAGTGAATATAAGGAAAAAGAAGTCTCACGGACATACAGAACAAACTACTGGTTACCAATAGGTGGGGGAGTGGGAGGGTCCAAGTGTTGGGTGTAAGATAGGCCCAAGGATGTATTATGGGGAATCTAGCCAGCATTTCGTAATAACTGTAAATGGAAAACAACCTTTAAAATTCTGTAGGTTGAGTTGTACCATTGTTTTTTAGATTCCATGTATACATGATACAATATGGTATTTGTCTCTCTCTGGACTCACTCAGTATGACAGTCTCTAGGCCCATCCATGCTCCTGCAAATGGCATTATTTCTTTCTTTTTGATGGCTGAGTAATAACAGAAGCAGAGTCACAAACGTAGAAAACAACTTATGTACGAAGGGGCCAAGGGCAGGAGGGATGAACTGGGAGACTGACATTATATACACTACTATACATAAAATAATAACTAGTGAGTACCTACTGTACAGCACAAGGAACTCTACTCAGTACTCTGTAATGACCTATATCGAAAAAGAATCTACAACAGAGTGGATATGTGTGTTTGTATAAGCGACTCACTTTTGCTGTATAGCAGACACTAACACAGCATTGTAAATCAACTATATTCCAATAAAATTAATTAAAATATTTCACCCAAAAAAGTTACATAAAAAATTTAAATTTACAAAAGAAACAAACGGTTATAGAAACTCGGGGAGAAGAGTTTATGGTTTCTTCAGGCCCTGGAAATAGGGGTTTCAAAGAAGCCCACTTGCTTCTTTAAACCCACCAGGACCCAGCTGACCTGGGGTCACAGATACACTCAGAAACACTGTGGTATTCTATTCCTTAGATGGGAAGTTTTGAAGTGGCTATGTCTCCATGGTAGAGTCCTTAGCCCAGCCTCTTCCTGCCTTGATCCCAGGGCTCGCCTCTCTTTCTTACCCATCCCTCTGGGAGGAGTGGTGCTGTCTGCCCATAGGGAGGGCCTCGCCACTGCAAATGCACTCGGGTGGGCTGATGACCACACCTGGGGGGCCGGGGAGGGAAGCTGGTGCAGCACAGCTGCTGCTGATTGTGAAATGGCTGTGCTTCTCCTGGAAAAGCAGAGGGACTTTTGCTATTTATTGTCAGAACAAGTTAAACCAAGCGAAAGTCATGAAGCCTGTGTGGACAGTCCTGAACAGCTGCCATGCATTATTCCACCTAGTGACTTCCACTGCTGCTTGGGCCACGGAAAGATGTCCTACGGGGGTGCGTGTTCACACGTGAAATCTAACAAACATGAAGGTCGCCTCTCAGTTAGACATCATTTTCTTGCTGATGGAATCAGAAAGCTTGTTAGACGCTGAAATAAACATGTTCTGATGATTTAAATCTAGCAATATGGGCCTATTTTTGGAATAAACAATCCTCAAGTGTATTTCTGTGCACCTCAGTTATGACTTTCATTAATTAATAAGTAGTTTGATAAAATGGAAAAGCCAAGTAATACAGCTTCCAGAAATGAAAGCCTGTATTATCAAGGTCCTTGTGATCCATAAGAGGGTATCAAATCCCAGGCCACCTAAAGGTGAAATGAATTACTAGTATTTTTAACAGAAAAGTGTGTTACCTAAATTGGTTTTGAAATTCAGATAAGTAATGATGAAACTTCCTAAAATAAATTCCACAAAGAGAGCAAAACATATTATTGGGTTTAATACTGTGGCCAGTAAGGAAGAGAGACCATTAGGGACGAGGAGGATGTGAGGGCAGGAGAGAGAAAAGCATCTGGGCCGTAATCAGAGCACATGTGCCCCTCCTCCTCCGTCCACCTTGCCATTCACAAGAGAAATACTGCAATTCCATGTAGTAGGTGGAAACTCACTCTTATGACAGGTGCATCAGAGCTTGTTTATTGGAAGGAAGCAGGGAGTTTAGGAAAATGTCTACAGAGGAAGGTACGGTGGAAGGCAAAGGTTCAGAAAGAGATAACAAAGAGATGGCTGAATTCCTCAGCTTAATAAGGGAACGGCTTTCGGGGGAGGAGGAGTGGAAAATCGGGAGGAGGGAAGAGGGAGAGAGAAGGTAGAGGGAGGAAAAAAGTGGTTTGGGCAACAGGGTTGGGGGAAGACATGCTGCTGGCCAAGCATGAGGAGCGAGGTGGGGTTTAAGAATGAGGATGTGTCAGACTTCCCTGCTGGGCCAGTGGTTGAGAATCTGCCTACCAATGCAGGGGACACAGCTTTGATCCTGGGTCTGGGAAAATTCCACATACCTTGGGGCAACTAAGCCCATGTGCCCTACAGCGGTGCTCCACAACAAGAGAAGCCACTCTAATGAGAAGCCCACGCACGGCAGCTAGAGGGAGCCTGCACAGCCTCAAACTACAACACAAATGGAAGGGACGAGGACGCACGATGATCAGCCTTCAGCCACGGGCTCCGCTGGGACATGAACCCCACGCTGCCACTAGTAGAGTTTGAGCTGGATCTCAGAAGTGGACGTGAACACAGAACCCCCTTGGGATGCCCGGAAATCCTGGGGGTGCACAGTGGGCTTTCCCACAAAACAGGGAAGAGGAAACAAAGCCCATCTGATGTAAACCTTCAAAGATAGAGTGGGTTTGGCTGCCATCTGAGGTATACGAGTTTCATAGGTGATAACATCGAGACTTCAACAAGTTAAGAGACTGGCTTAAGGTGACATGGCAAGTGCGTGGCAAGGCTAGGACTTGAACTCAGGTCTCTTGACCCCGGACTCCTTATTCTTGTTCCAGTGCGTTTAGAGACAGAAATATGGCCCCTTGCAAAGGTCAGACCTGAGACTTGCAGAGACATAGACTTGGGGGTTGTGTGTATTTTGGTGGCATGTGAGGCTGTGTTTTTACAAGCCGAGATAAAAATGCCGCTAGAAGTGCTTGCTATTTGCCTTCCAGGCACAATGACAGGAAAAGATATCTCTGAAACATCACCCCCGCTTTTTTCCTGGGAGGATGACAAGCTTGCCTCTCTCACTTCTAGAAGCTTGGTGGGAATGCATGTCCTCGGTGCCCACCCCCTCACCTTTGCACCCAGATTTGCATCTCATGAAGTCTCAGATTTCCCCCTGTGGGAGTTCAGAGCTGGGCGATGCAGCTCTTACACAAGCTGGGCTCTTGCTTGCTTTAAACTGAGACACATTCCTTCCTGCTCCGTATACCCAGGTACCAGCGAGCCGGTGCTTATCAGGTCCCGGGGCCCTGGAAGCCCTGTTGTTTAGATGGTGGTGAAAGATGGTGAAGACTTTCACCACCCCTGGCAGGGGGCCCTGGGCCTGGGTCGGGGTGGCTGTGGGAATCTGGACAAAGCCTGCCTGGGCCTCAGCTTCCTGACCTGCAAAATGAGAGGAAGGGGGCCTGGTCAGACCAGTGGATTTCACAGTGACAGCCGTGAAGTTGGCAGGAACAGCCCAATGAGCTATCTCCAAGATCTTCAAAAGCCAAAGGGGGGTCACACCATTGTCTTCATGGAGGACACCAAGACTCTGGTTTTAGAGCGCCTGATTGTCTTAGAGCTACAGTCTGCGGATCAGAGATTCATTGAGACCCTTTTGATTGTGGAAAAGATACAGGAAGATGAACAAATTATTAATTAGTAAATATAGTTTGGAAAATAAAGACTTACAGAGTGGCAGGTCTTTGGAGGGAATACGTAGGTAATATTGTAAGGTGTTTATAAAATCTCTAAGATTTCAGCGAGGTAAAGTGTACTCCCTAGAATTAGCGACAAGTAAAATACTGAGAGGCTCAGAGGATCCTCAAGCAGAGCCAATAAAATGAACAGAACATTCAAGCATGCCAAAGCCCTATGAGTCTGAGCAAATTCTGGGAGACAGTAAAGGACAGGGAAGCTTGGCATGCTGCAGTCCACAGGGTTGCAGTCGGACGTGACCTAGTGACAGGAAAAGCCCCAGCACTTACTCTATGGAAACAAGGGAAGTGAGGCTGGGGCCTGTTGACCCTACCCCTGCCTCTGGGCTGATGGAGGGGTGTGCTGGTCATCCCCTGCTGGTTCCTCCCATGCTCCCCACAGCACTTGGGGGCAGTGGGACAGGCTGCCTGGACCTGGCTCTCCCATCCCTTTTGCCTCCAGCTCAGTTTCTCCCTGTGGCTTGAGGGTCCTGGTGTCATAGTTTCAGCTGAAGATGTCTCCAACCTGTCTGATGCCCAAGGGAGTCTGGGAGGCAGACATTACTTCACTAGACCAGCCGCTCCATGGGTAATGGGGATTTTTTTGTGCCTGTTTTGTGCACTGCTGTGTCTAGGGTAGTGTTCAGCACGTGGAAGTTTCACCATAAATGTATGTTGACGAGTGCCTGATTGAGTGTGGCCCAGAAAGCCTGTTCCTGCACCTTAAGAGACCCCCCTCTGGCTCTGCAAGCCTCCTGCTGCTGGAGGGATGGTCATCTGCCTTCTTCTTGGCTCTCCCACCCTGCTCCTGATGGACCCTGACTCAGACATGGACTTCTCCAGCTCAAGCCACAGTCCCGTACCCCAGGCTGATTCTGGATTTCCCCGGGATTTCAGTCTCATACTCTGGGTGGGCTCTGAGCCCCACACCTCCTGGTCTGAATTTCTGTTTTCAGTTTTGCTATCTTAGCTTCCCAGGGCAGCTATACTGAATGACTACACATGCAGTAGCTTAGAGCCACACACATTTCTTAACTGCGGGTTAGAAGTCTGAAATGAGTCTTACAGGGTTACAGTCAAGGCGTCTGCTGAGCTGTCTGTGTTCCTTTCTGGCATCCCAGGGGAGAGGCCAGTCCTCATCTCCAGTCTTGGCAGCTGCCAGCATCCCTCAACTTGTGGCCCCATCACTCTAATTCCTACTCCCATCACCACGATCTATTCTTGACTCTCATCCTCCTGTGTCCCGAAAGACTCTAACAGCAGACCCACCTGGATAACCCAGGGTAACCCAGGACAATCCACGTATTTCAGGATCCTTAACTTCACCATACATGACCACAGGAAAAACCATAGCCTTGATTAGACGGACCTTAGTCGGCAAAGTAATGTCCCTGCTTTTGAATATGCTATCTAGGTTGGTCATAACTTTTCTTCCAAGGAGTAAGAGTCTTTTAATTTCATGGCTGCAGTCACCATCTGCAGTGATCTTGGAGCCCCCAAAAATAAAGTCTGACACTGTTTCCACTGTTTCCCCATCTATTTCCCATGAAGTGATGGGACCAGATGCCATGATCTTCGTTTTCTGAATGTTGAGCTTTAAGCCAACTGTTTCACTCTCCTCTTTCACTTTCATCAAGAGGCTTTTTAGCTCCTCTTCACTTTCTGCCATAAGGGTGGTGTCATCTGCATATCTGAGGTTATTGATACTTCTCCCGGCAATCTTGATTCCAGCTTGTGTTTCTTCCAGTCCAGCATTTTTCATGAGGTACTCTGCATATAAGTCAAATAAGCAGGGTGACAATATACAGCCTTGACGTACACCTTTTCCTATTTGGAACCAGTCTGTTGTTCCATATCCAGTTCTAACTGTTGCTTCCTGACCTGCATACAGATTTATCAAGAGGCAGGTCAGGTGGTCTGGTATTCCCATCTCTTTCAGAATTTTCCACAGTTTATTGTGATCCACACAGTCAAAGGCTTTGGCATAGTTAATAAAGCAGAAATAGATGTTTTTTCTGGAACTCTCTTGCCTTTTCCATGATCCAGCAGATGTTGGCAATTTGATCTCTGGTTCCTCTGCCTTTTCTAAAACCAGCTTGAACATCAGGAAGTTCACGGTTCATGTATTGCTGAAGCCTGGCTTGGAGAATTTTGAGCATTACTTTACTAGCGTGTGAGATGAGTGCAATTGTGCGGTAGTTTGAACATTCTTTGGCATTGCCTTTCTTTGGGATTGGAATGAAAACTCACTTTTTCCAGTCCTGTGCCCACTGCTGAGTTTTCCAAATTGGCTGGCATATTGAGTGCAGCACTTTCACAGCATCATCTTTCAGGATTTGAAATAGCTCAACTGGAATTCCATCACCTCCACTAGCTTTGTTTGTAGTGATGCTTTCTCAGGCCCACTTGACTTCACATTCCAGGATGTCTGGCTCTGGATGAGTGATCACATCATCATGATATCTGGGTCGTGAAGATCTTTTTTGTACAGTTCTTCCGTGTATTCTTGCCACCTCTTCTTAATATCTTCTGCTTCTGTTAGGTCCATACCATTTCTGTCCTTTATCGAGCCCATCTTTGCATGAAATGTTCCCTTGGTATCTCTAATTTTCTTGAAGAGATCTCTAGTCTTTCCCATTTTGTTCTTTTCCTCTATTTCTTTGCATTGATCGCTGAAGAAGGCTTTCTTATCTCTTCTTGCTATTCTTTGGAACTCTGCATTCAGATGCTTATATCTTTCCTTTTCTCCTTTGCTTTTCACCTCTCTTCTTTTCACAGCTATTTGTAAGGCCTCCCCAGACAGCCATTTTGCTTTTTTGCATTTCTTTTCCATGGGGATGGCCTTGATCCCTGTCTCCTGTACAATGTCACAAACCTCATTCCATAGTTCATCAGGCACTCTATCTATCAGATCTAGGCCCTTAAATCTATTTCTCACTTCCACTGTATAATCATAAGGGTTTTTCCTGTGGTCATGTATGGATGTGAGAGTTGGACTGTGAAGAAGGCTGAGCGCCAAAGAATGGATGCTTTTGAACTGTGGTGTTGGAGAAGACTCTTGAGAGTCCCTTGGACTGCAAGGAGATCCAACCAGTCCATTCTGAAGGAGATCAACCCTGGGATTTCTTTGGAGGGAATGATGCTGAAGCTGAAACTCCAGTACTTTGGCCACCTCATGCAAAGAGTTGACTCAGTTGAAAAGACCCTGATGCTGGGAGGGATTGGGGGCAGGAGGAGAAGGGGACGACCGAGGATGGGATGGCTGGATGGCATCACGGACTCGATGGACATGAGTCTGGGTGAACTCCGGGAGATGGTGATGGACAGGGAGGCCTGGCGTGCTGCGATTCATGGGGTTGCAAAGAGTCGGACACGACTGAGCGACTGAAATGAACTGAACTGAACTTCACCATATCTGCAAAGTCTTGCTTACCATGTAAGATAACAAGTTCACACAGTTAGGGATTTGGATGTGGACATCTTCAGGGCGGGGCAACAGTCTGCCTACCACATGGACCCTGCCCACAGCGGGCCACTGAGGGTTTCCTGAGCTTTCTGAACCACATGGTGGGTGCGGCCTGGCCATGAAGAGGGCATCTCTCTGGTGTCTGTTCCCCATGGACTCTGGTCTAACTGTAGAGCCCACAAAGATGGAAGAGATCTTGTCAATGTACTGGGTGTGACTGAAGAGGTTCTGCCTGACCTGCCCATCAGAAACCACAGCATCATTCGCTAGATGTTGTGGTTAAGATACTGCCAGACTAATCTGACCACAGCCCTTTGGAGTCCCAAAGAGCTTTAAAAAAAAAAAATCTCTAAGATCAATGAAATTGCTTTGGGAGTCTTTATCTCAAGCCCCCACTGCTCATAATTATCTTTGAACGGCAGCCACTATGGAGAATGGAAAGACCTGTGGCTGGGGGTGGCTGGCTCAATGCCACGGTATAGGATTCTGAGTGGAAGCAGACAGATTGGACCAGTGGTGCAAGAAAGTAAAGCACTTGGGAATCTCATCCTCTGTGCTACCTTATTTAGCTACAGAGAGTCAGCAACACATGCTCTTACCAGTTGGTCTAGTCAAACCTCAAGATGTGGCACTGGTCCTCTCGGGAGCGATCTAACAGTGCTTGGGACCTGGGGCAGACCTGTCCTTGTTGCCAGACTGGCCAGAGCCACCATAGGCTGCCTTGGCATGGGCATGCTGGTGACAAACGTGGATGCCACTTCAAAGCACCGCCCCGCCAGGTGCTGAGGGCAGCTTTTCTGACGCTCACGCTGTGTCATTGTTTATTTTCGCAAGGCGCCCAGCTGTTGTGGTGATGATATTTATATCAATAAGTGCTCCATTCATCTGCTGATTTCAGGGGAGGCTTGCCAGCTGCATATGGCAGCCAACCTCAGGGCACTTCTGAGCCTGATGTCTGTGCATTTACAGACTCAGCTCTCAAAGCCTGCACCGACAGCTGGGGCTGAAAGATCTTCATTCACTCGAGAGCCAACCTTGAACAAGGGGGTCCTACAGCCAGTGACCTCGCCCCTCTTGCTTTCTTAAATATCCTGAAGTGAGGTGCTTTGAAACTCCTCCTCTGTGCCTGGCCTCTGGCTTTGCAAAAAGAAGTGTTGGAAGAAGGGTCCTGCTTCCCTCATGCTTTCACGGGTTCATGTGTCACTCTTTTAGGCAAAGGAATAGGGTGGTGATGCCTTCTGACTCTGGAACTCTGCAGGGGTCTTTGTTCTATGGGAATCTGTTATATTTCATGCTTATCTCAGATCCAGACCTTCCATTGTTTGGGTCCTAAACTGTGGTGTCATCCTTGCTTCTTCTCTCTCTCAATCCAGCAGGATATTTTGTTGGGCTTATGTTCAGGATATACCCAGAATCCACTCCGCTGCTACCGCCCAGGCGCAAGCCAGCATCACCTGTCACCTGGAGCACAGCAGGGGTCTCCTCTCTGTCCTCTGCTTCCACCCTTAGCAGCCACCCTCCCCCTTTCTGGCAACTTTCACCACAGTAGCCAGAGAGAAGCTGTGTTAAAAAGTCAAATTACTTTTCCAAGTCCCTCCTCCCGCTCAGAACTTGTTGATGGCTTCTCATTTGTTTCAGAGTAAACTCACAAATCCTTCCTGTGGCCTCAGCCCACCAAGACCCCCAGGGCCTGGCCCTGCTGTGTCTCTCTCACTGGCTTCTGTGCTGCCCCAGGTGCAGTGGCCTGGTCTGCTCCTCCATCATACACCCCTGGTGCGGGTCGTCCCCCTGCTTGGGATGCTCTTCCCTGAGATGGGCACGGGGGTGCATTCTTGAACCTCGTCGAGCTCTGTGCTCAGCTGTGACCTTCTAAATGCAGCCCACCTTCATCACTCAATTACAGGTGCAGCCCACGCCCCAAACCAGCCTCATCCCCGCCCTCTTATCTTTCTTTTTCCGCACACTTGCTACCTGTCACATATAATTAAGGCCGTTACAGAGTGCCTGCTATTTACTGCCTCCCCTGCTTTAGAATACAAGTTGCACAAGAGATGGGCATTTTCTGTTTTGCTTTCTCTGTCATGTTAATCCAAGCACCGAGAATAGCTTCTGGCAAATAGCAGCTACTGGACAGATGTGGACGGAATGAGTGGACGCTCTCCTGAAGAAACGACTCCTGCATGCACGTCTCAAGTTGTGCTCAGCTCTGTCCCCACTACAGCTGACCCTCGAGCAACACAGGTCTAAACGGCTCGGGTCCATTTTTACGCAGATTTTTCAACAGTAAGTAATATAGGGTCGCAAAGAGTCAGACACGATTGAGCACGCACACAAAGGATCCACAGTTGGTTGAATCCATGGGATGTGGAATCGCGGATATGGAGGAACCTCAGAAGCAGAGTAACCATGGATATGGAGTAACCATGAAGACGGAGGAGCTGCATCACAGAGGAACCCTGTTCTTGGAGGACTGACTATAAATTATAAGTGAATTTTTGCTTGCATGGATGATTGACACCCCTAACTTCTGAGCTGTTCAAGTTGTAATCAGCTCCCCTCCCTGTCTTCCCAAACTTCCTGCTGCCTCTCCCACTCCTCCCCACCTTCCCCATCTTGGCCAGTCACATCCCAGAGGCCTGAGGCCCACGCTAGAACCCATCACCATCCATGACTTCTCATTTCTCTCTCTCATCCAACAGCTCCCTAAACCTGTAGACCTCAACCCTGGAAACCTCTCCACATCCGATCCTAATTCTCCTGCCTCCTGCCAGCCACTTCCTCAGTTCAGGTCACCCCCTGCATCTTCCGCACGTTTACAACCACCCCCTCCCGAGTCTCCTGGTCTCCAGGTTTTCCCCAGGTCCTGTTTGCAAGCAGGAGTTCTGCCTGCGCCCCACGCCTGCGTAAACTCTGCGGTGCCTCTCCTCCCTGCGCAGCAAGGACTTTCCACTTGTGCTCCCAGGCACACCAGGGGCTCCACAAAAGCACCAGCGTGGCCAACTTTCCTGACTGGGCCTCAGGAAGCCCAAAGACTGGTGTGGGTGGAGCTCCCGACCCCACCCCTGCCTCACTGGGTCATACCTGTTTCTAAGGTTGGGTGTGCATGAAAACTTCCATTCTCAGAAAGGATGTTATTGCTTATGGAGTAAAAGTCTGATGTTTACCATGCTGCAGGCCAAGACCCCCACCGCAAGGGCAGCCCTCTGCAAGCTGGCCTGGCTATATTTTTCAGCATCACCACTCTCACCTCCTCCTGACATACCCCCTGCCCCACCACGCTGCCCCCGAAGCCGTCCTGCAGACAGGTGGACACGGTGACCCCACCAGGCCTTTGCCCTTGCTGTCCTGCTGCTCGGAACACCCTTTCCTGGCGACTTCATCCCCCACATGCTGGATCTCTGCTGTCTTCTTCAAGGCCAAAGTCACCTTCCTTCTGAAGTCTTCCCTCACCCTCTGGGCAGAATTAATTGCTCCCTGTTCCCAGCCAGCAAGGCACTAGGCGGCTGACCTCTATTAGACCGCTGCCACATGGCGGGGGGACAGTTTGCTCCTCTGACTCTGCGGCGGGACTGTGAGCTCCTGGAGGGCTGAGACCACAGCGCAGGCCCATTTTTACCCTCTCCCCACACCAGGCCTGCCCAAGGCGAGTGCTTATAGGGAGCCCTCTGAGTTACTCTGGGCTCCTTCGAGACAAGAGTAAGGGGATGGGATTGCTTTTGAAAACCCTCAAAGGCCATCATCACCCCCTCCACCCAGAAATGGCTGCCCTGCCATTGGGGTGTGAGCCCCAGAAGCTGCCCCCCGACCTGTGTCTGACGTCCCAAGTGTGGATATATGCTGGAGGCACACGGTGCTTGCAGCTGACATACACGCAGAGGAGCTAAGGCCCAGAGGCTGCTGGGACACAAGGCTCACCCAGGACAAAGCCAGGCCTCGGTGAGGTGACTAGGGGCAAAGGGTCCATGGTTCAAGCCCCAGGCTTTGTTAGGCTGCGTCAGAGAGCAGGGGAGTGGTCGACTGCGGCCAGGAGTCAGTCTGCAGGCCTGGAGGTGCTCAGAGCTGGGGGAGGGGGTAGCCTTCTCTGCGCTCTGCGTGATTTGGAGCAAGGCTCTCACCAGCACAGAGGAGGGTGGAACAAGAGTCTGGTCCTGGGAAGCTTGGGGGCTGGACAAAGCCCATAGACAGGGGAAGTCACTGCTGGAACTGGGGGGCGCTGGCAGGGGATCCCCAGTGTCTGCCAGAAGTTGAGCAGACTGGCTTGGTGCTCCCTGCCAGACAGAGCCCACTGGAGGGCACCTGGGTTGGGCAGAGGCAGCAGAGGGCTGTCCCTCCAATCCTTGGGCACGGCTGCCCTAACACGCCTGAGCACCCCGGCCTGGGCCAGGCATTCTCTTACCTGGGCAGTATCCAGCTCATTCAGCATCACCACAGAGGAGCAGTTATAATCGAACACCAGCCTCCAGAAGTCTGCCACAGTGTTGGGGAGAGGGTGTTGCGTGACCACGAAGGCGGCAGGCTGCTTGTGGCTCTGAAAAGAATGACACAGGCCTTGTGAAATATACACCCGTCAGCAATGTTCTGACGAGGAAGCAGCCCAGGAGGCTGCCAGAGGCCCCTGAGTCTGCCAGAGAGATGACACAAAGCCCCCGCCCGTTCTTATCTCTGGGTGCCCTGGTGGCAAAGGGGACCTTCTCGTAATGAACTCATTCTCCTCCCAACTCAGACATTTCATTGGCAAGGTGTCACTCGGGAGGGGGATTTTCCAAATAAATTATTTATGTCTTAGAGCTCAGCAAAGAATCACCATTACAATATGAAAGATCCTGGATGCATATTTGCTCTGCTGGCCAAAACACTTCCTGGGATAAAAGGGATATTTTGTGCCCCTGGGAGGGGAGCGTGGCTCAGTCCAGAGAGCCTCCTGAAGAGGCTTATGGTTCAAGAGGTTCACTTCTGCCCAAGGCTTGAATGAGGGCTGAGGTGGCCTGGCGGAAGGTGGGCATGGTGTCCTGTGAGCCAATGGGGCAGTGAAGGTACCCAGGTTTTAGAATCAGGCAGACCAGGTTCAAACCCAGCTTTGCCAGTTGCACATTATAAACCACCCATTCATCCGTGTATCTAGCCAGCCATGCATTCATTCAAGAGCATTTATAGAGTGACTTTTTAAAATCAGTGCTGTGCACTGGCAAGCTATTAGATCGCTCCAGATCTCAGGTTCTTCAACTGGAAGATGAGATTCATAACTCCAAAGTCATGACTGTGGTGCAGGCTGAAAAGATATGCAGATGAAAAGAGCAGCGATGAGCCAGCTATGAGCCCGCCGGTGGGCGGAAACATCCCTCACTTGGTTCTTCATCCTTGGCTTTAGTATCGAGGCCAACACACTAGATGCCTGGTACAGGTCCAGAAACAACTGAAAAGACTCAGTCCTGGGTTATGTCTGGGGAACTGAGGCCCAGAGAAAACGGACTGGGTGAGTCTGGACTACATCTGAAGCGTTACCTGGGTGCTAGTTATTGCAGTATCTGTAAGAAGGTGTTTGAAAAGATTGGGGAGTGTGTCTGCTTGGTTGATGGTTTGTAGAACCTGAGAAGTAACCCATATTCTCAGCAAGCTTTCTTGAACCATGGTTTGTGCCTGTTTTCAGTGGAGTTACAAACCAGCAGGAGGATGGTGAGGGGAAGAGTTTGCACATTGCAACCAGGGAAAAATCTCTGGCAAAAACCTCTGCCAAATAGGAAACTTAAAGCACTTTCTATTGTTCTGTCGTCTCCTGGTGTCCTGGGAGCAAAGAAAATGCCTTGAAATTGTGGACGCCATAGATGCACTATGGGGTCTTGTCGCCAAGGGCTTTCTCCTACCAGTGGGTCTAGGAGAACCGAATCTAGAGAAATGAATACAGAGTTTCCCCCAAAGCCAGGCTCCAGCTGCAGACAGCTGGTCTGCAGACATTTCGAGACAGGAGAAAGAATCTAGGCTTTGAGAGTCAAAAGTCTTGGGGTTCAGACCCCTGGCTCCACCCTTTCTGAACTAGCTGACCTGCAGATAGTCATGGAAATTCTCTGATCTTCACTACCTCATTCTCTGACCATGGAAAGACGGGGACAATCATACCCAAATACAGGACGAGACAGTCTATGTCCAGGGTCTGACGTGCTGCCCAACACTCAGTGAATGTTAGTTTTCTTTCCTTTCTCCCTGTCTCTGTGATAAATGCTCTATTAGGCCAGCACGCCTGACAAAGCCTTATCTGAAAATATGTTCGAGATCCGTGCTCCTGCCGGGTTTCGGGGATCAGCCGGCAATCCATTTCATGGATAACATCATCCTTTACCAGGGGAAACATTAAAAATTAACCCAGAGGACTTCATATTTTTCTGCTAGGAGCAAAGCTGCCATGGTTACCAGATAATGCACAGACTGTGCTGGAATACAGATAAGGACTTTTTTTTTTTTCCCTGTAAGAAAGGCAAAGACCCCAGTGATGGCTCACAAGAGAAATGCCCTGTGGACAAAGAGAATACAATCAGCATCAGAGCCTGGCAGAAGGCATTTGACTCCAGGCAGCATCTAACCTACTAAGCAGAGGCCAGGAGCGTGCTTGATCCTTGGAAGAGGAAGGCAGGGAGGGGGAGTTGGGACAAGTGGGAGACAAAGCTGGGAAGAGCTTGGAGGTGTGGGTGCACCCCCGACCCCATCTCTCACCTCATGTGCACACATCTGCACATGCGTGTGCGCACACGCACACACACGCGCACACACGCTCACACACACATGCATAACTGATCTCGGAAGACTCCAAGCTAAAGCCAGAGGTCTTGCCTCCACATCCACCTGTTTTATCTGATTGAGCAAGCAAGACTCCCTGCTTCTGGACCCAGAGCCAGGTTTCCATGGAGGACTTGGGCACCCTGTGGGCACAGGCTGGGGAAGGCCCCCCAGAGCTGAGATAGGCACTGACTTCTAGTCATCCCTCTGCTTCCAACACTTAGGATGCTTGGGGAGAAAGTTCCAGAGAATCAGGGGATCAGAGAGTTGGTTGGCCTTGACCTCAGGAGAAAGTACCCCATGTTCCTTCCTGTTCTAAGTAAGATGGAGGTTCATGTGGGCTGGATGGACATCTATTTCAGGCATAGATGAGGAGAAGGGCCTGGAAGGCTTATGTTGTTCTTGGTCTGGAATCTTGGGAGGCAAGATGTCTGTGTCTTACTGGATCAAGCAAACTGAGGGGAGGCTCAAAGAACAAATTCTAAAATGTAAGATAGGAGTCCTAGGTTCTGGCTTTGCGACTAGTGCTCTGCGAGTCTTTGAGCGAGTCTCTCTCTCTCTGGCCTGTTTCCTTTGCTGGAAAGTGTGTGGATGAGACCAGATGATACATGCTTCCTTCCTGCTGCAAACATCTCTATACCCAGAACTGGAGGGGTGACAACCGGAAGTCGCTGGAGGACCCAGGAGAGGTGTGTTCGAGTCAGGAGCACAGACCCACTGCGGGAGGAACACGACCCCTCATCCCAAACCAGACCTTCTGGGACTTGACGCTGAGAAAGCAGGAGGCAGGGCCGCTAACAGAACACTAGGAACCTGGCTGGCGTGCAGAATGTTTCCTGAGCTTCAGGCTGCCAAGTCGGCTTGTAGGTAGCAGGAAGGGGGACTGGTCAGGTCTGTGGCCTCACTGTCCTGTCATGGGACTCACTTTAAGCTTCTGATCTATTCTTTCCAGGATCTTTATAAATGCAAAGCAGTTAAAAGCACAGCGCTTAGATACAGATTTGTACCAGAGCCTTCAGGGGGAGAAATGTCTTTGGGACCAACAAGATCAGAAGGAGAGGCTGACTGGAGTCGAGGTGGGGGGTGGAGGAGGAGTCAGGGCCCATCCTCCCAGGCCGCAGTTGCCTCCCCCTCAGGAAGAAGCTTTTCCCAGGAATGCCAGCCAGGAGCTTTCCCCGGCAGGGCTCAGCTTACGTCCATCAGTGCGGCGTTGATGTAGTTGCTGGATTCTCCATCCACCGAGATGAGGAAGGGCAGGCAGCGGTCCAGAGGCAGGACGTCCATGCTCCGATTCTTATCATGGTTCCGGGGCAGCAGTCCGATGCTGCAGTCCTCAGGCCGGACACGAGGAGTCACAATGTTGAGGGTCTGAGGGGTGCAAAGCAGATCGGCAGCCATGGCTTAGACAGTCTCCCTTGAACAAACTCAGCCTGACCTCCCTCCATCGATCCTCCAAGCCTGCCCTCCAGACCCTTTCCCAGGACTGTTCTCGTCCGTGGTGATGTTCTGTCTTCTCCTCCTGGCTGATCTGGGCCCCGGGGGCTGAGAGCCTCTGCCAGGGGCTGGGGCATGCCTCCGCAGGGCCAAAATTGCAGGGATGGCATACCCTTGTGGGGGCTCAGACCCAGTCTCTGAACACCTGCCCATCATTTGGCCTAAGTTACTCCTCTCAGCCATCCTGCGTGAAACAGAGGTCACAAGGTGGGGCGTGGGAGTAGGGAATCCCATAATGACTTTTAAGCCTCACTTGGAGTGTCACAGACTGAGGGGAGGGATTTTGCCAGCATGCCCCTGAGACAGAATGTGTGAGAATGGAAGGATGCTTAGATGAGTTGCCCAGGATGGGTGAGGGACCCCCTGGGAGGGAGCTCCAGCATGTGTACAAAATTTCAGGGCTTGTGTTTGGCAGAGTAAGTCCGGCAAGTGTGGGACCAGAACTGAACGGCCCCAACCAACAGACTGGATGCTCTGGGCAACACCAGGGCTCTGAGCGCCCCACCCTTCCCCATCAGTGCTCAGACTCTACTTGCAATCAACCGAGTCTACTTGTTGGAAGCAGCCCTAGACGCTGGCCAGGCTGGGGGATCTGCCCACGGAACCAGGGACCCGCTTTGGCCCCTTTAGTCCCGAAGTGTCCCTCTTCCCCCGGCCTGGTCTCAGCTCCTGTTGCCCAGACCCGACCCTGACCCTGACCTCGGGACAACGGGCTGGGCTCTGGTTTCGCCTCACTCCGTGAAGTGCAGGCCTCCAGCCCGAAGCCGTCACCATCCTGGGCTCCAAGGGGCATCTGCTCTGCCTGAGCTGCGCCCTCGGGTGACGCTTTGCAAAGTTTAATGTGCATCTGAATCACCCAGAGATACTGGTAAATCACACACTCTCGTTTAGTCGGCCCGGATGGGACCCAAGATTCTGCGTCTCGAACAAGCTCCCAGGTGAAGCTGACGCCACTCGTCTTGAGACCCCAGTGTTGAATTGTGAGGATCGAGGACACGTTCCAATTGTACAGAAATATTGAGACAACCTAAGTCCTTCCAGGGATGAAAGAGCATGAAAT
Source organism: Oryx dammah (assembly GCF_014754425.2). Classification (NCBI taxonomy): domain Eukaryota; kingdom Metazoa; phylum Chordata; class Mammalia; order Artiodactyla; family Bovidae; genus Oryx; species Oryx dammah. The sequence continues at coordinate 12,598,606 of NW_024070194.1, read as the reverse complement.
TCACACCTGCGTGTCTCCACCCAGCCTGGACTAGAGCTAAGTAAGACCTTAGTTCCAGAACACAGTGTTTTTTTAAGTAAAAAACCAAAAAAAAAAAAAAAGAAAAGAAAAGAAAGAAAACAATAACCAGGTGTCAGCAGCCACTGAGTGACCGGCCGGGGAGTAGCTGCTCATGGCTGTGCATTTTCTGTTCTGAAATTCCTTCTCGGCTGCAGACACTGGAAGGATACAGACACAGCTGTTCCTGCAAGGAAAGTCCCGGGACTGCGCTCAGCGGCACTGAAGCTGGCTGGGTCACGGAGCCTGGGATGTGCTCGTACCTGAAACTCGTCTTTGATCTGGCTGGAGTTGGTCTGGGGGTCCAGCCTGCTGATGTTGTAATAGAGGGAGCGGAACTCGCACACCGGGATGGCCGTGTTGCCGCAGAGACACGCTTCCAGGATGGCGTCATGCACGAACACATACTGTTCCTGCCGGGTGGAGCGGGCAGAGTCAGGGTACTGGGGGAGAAGTGGGGCCTGGAGCTTGCTGTCCACAGTCCGCCCTGCGCCTCTCAGGGGTGGGCGTGACTCATGCTGCAGAATCACTGTTTTCTGCCCGACGACCTAAAGGGCCAAGGACTGTGTTTCCTGGTAGCTCTCTGAGCTGCGCTGAGTTTTGCTCCCTGTGTAAGAGTCCCTGTTTAAAATTAGAAACTTCTGGAAAGGGGCTAATTGTGTCCAGCCCGTGGCCCATCCTTTCACCTCTCCCTACTGAAGGCTGCTCACTGCAAATCCTCCAAGGTTCATGCTGAGGGCCTTTATTTCTGGCCCTGGAGGGCACACCTGGGCTGTGTGTGCAGGACAAGCCAGCAGGCCTGAACAGTTCCTGCCCTGGGAAGGAGGCCTCAAGCAATGCCAGGTGGAGACTTGGGGGTGAATGCCTGCGTTCCCTGTCTCTTGGATGGGAGACCTGAAGAGCTGCTCCTCACCATCTCATAGTTCCCCCAGCAGGACTGGGCTCCAGCTGTCCACAGGGTCAAACACCTTGTAAAATACTTTCACAGTGTTAAAGAGCTTGTCTTTCAGTTCCCCACTTGCTGACCCAGAAGCCTTGGGATCGGCCCCCAGGTAAACCACTGGCGCTCCACTCTTGGCCTCAGGCTCTGCTCTGGAAGCGCGGGTCACCCCCCTCTGCCAGCCCAGCTCTTTGCACCTGCCCCAATCCTCCTGGACACCATCCCCCTTCTCTACGCCTTCAAGGTTTCATTCCCTCGGAAGAGTCTGCTCCAAGCCCACCAGGCAGAAGCTGGTGCTGTTACTTCCAGGCCCCTAACAAACATTTGTTGAGTGATTCTTCTGCAGGAATGGCCCATCTCTTCATCTGAAATGTTTACCAGAGGCAACATGATGCTTTTATTAGAACGTCTGTCTCCTCCACCTGATAGCAGAGGCCGTGATGTGTCTAAGGCCAGGCAGTGGACTGCCTTCCAAGTGCACGAACCTCGGGGCAGATAAAGCAGCCTCGCCAAGAAGCCTGCAGCTGGCCTGTGGGAGCTGGCTCGGAGCCCGCAGCAGGGTCCTAGGGTCTAACAGCCTGTAAGTGAGGAGACTGCCCGCAGAGCCAGTGGTGACCGGCCAGACCCAGGGCCGTGGGGGGATTTCTCCCTGCAGGCTGACGATGGATGCAGCTATCTGCCCCAGCTCTGCCGCCTGGGCACCTACAGCTGCATTAGAACCAGAATATGGGGAGACCAGGGCTGCCAGGAGTAGGGTTGGCAGAAAAGGCTTCCTAGGGAGACGGTGCGGTTCAGGGGAAAGCACATGGGCCTTGGGGTCACCGGGTCCCAAGTCCTACCACTATGTGGCTATGTGAAGCTTTGGGGACACCGTTTCTCAGTTTCTTCATCTATAAAATGGGGGTACTAGCAGGAGCTACCCCTTAGGGTTGTTGTAAGGAGCAGAAAGAATACCCTGGGGTGATGCCTGGCACAAAGTAGGAGCTTGGCAATAAAGATGAACCCCTTCCCTGTCCCTCATATCTGGGGCTCTCCATCAGGTACCCCTGGAGGCCCGCCTCTCCCTTGCGGGCAGGGGTTGTGTGTTCTCTCTCTTGGAGTCCCTGGAGCCTGGCTCAGGAACTCAGTAACTTTACCGAGTGAGCCATTCCTGCACGGCCTCATGTGATACTCAGCACACAGTAAGCATTCAGTCAATGCCAGCCTTTCCTTCTCTCTCTTCTCCTTCACCCAAGGCAGGGACCCTATTCAGAGAATGCCTGAAACTTGCCATTCAGTCATTGCTTAGATGCCCTCAGAGATGGGACCGCCAGCACCTTCCTCACTGGTGGGAGTCCTCGACCTGGGGGACCTCAGGCTGGCAGGGTTGTCCTGGCTTCTGTGACGTTCTCACCATAGCCAGCCACGTATCCGGCCCCTCCCGTTTCTCCCATGCCCAGGTCTCTTTCTGTAGGATGCCTCCAGCCCTGGCTCCTCCTTGGCCAGGGCTGTAGGTGGCCAGGCCAGCCTCCGCCCTGGGACTCACCTCCGTCTGCACCAGGTTGACCCTCTGGGCCCGGAGCTCACGCACGCAGTTGAAGATGTCCACCACCCCTTCGTTCTCGGCCATGTCGAGCATGGTGTCGATGGCGATGAAGCAGCCGGTCCTTCCGGCTCCAGCACTGCAAGAGAGTACAGGGGTCTGCGTTAGGGACTCTAGGGTGGGGCTAGCTCTGTCCTTGAGGACCCTGCAGACAGGCAGTATGCTGCACAGGTCAGACAGAACGCTCTGTCTGGGATTCAGACAGAATCCCAGTGTTGGCGGGAGACCCTGAGCAAGTGACTAAACTGAGCCTCAGCTCTCTCTTTTGAACAGGCTGCCTGGTTTCTATGAGCCTTAGTTTTCTCACATGTAACACTCCTTCCTACGGGGTGCTTGGGAGGACTGATCTGTTCATTTCAGCTTCACATAGCAATTAAGCGCTTACTCTTTGGGGTCAGACCCTTCGGATCAAATCCTGACTTGACCACTTACTAGCTGTGTGACCTTGAGTAAATGACTTAATCTCTCTGGGTTTCAATACCCTCATCCATAGAACGAGGCTGATAATAATGGCGTTAATAGCATAATACATGTAAATTGCATGAAATTATGTTGAAAAAGCACAATGCGTGCAAATTGCTTCACCCTGTGCCTGGCTACACAGCCATTTCTCATAAGTGGTTGCTACTTCTAGTCAACAAATATTTATTGAGCACTGGATGCTGGGCTCACGAGCAGAGATGCAAAGATGAGTCAGACATGATTCTTTCCCTGAAGGGCTAATAGTCTGGGGAGGGGACAGCATGGAGATGCAGAGAAGAGTAATATTTTTAAGTGCTTACTATATGTCTGGAATTCTCTTAGGTACATAATGTACCACTCAGTGTGTGTTAGTCGCTCAGTTGTGTTCGACTCTTTGTGACCTTGTGGACTGTAGCCCACCAGGCTCCTCTGTCCATGGAATTCTCCAGGCAAGTATACTGGAGTGGGTGGCCATTTCCTTCTCCAGGGGATCTTCCCAACCCAGGGATCGAACCTAGGTCTCCTGTACTGTAGGCAGATTTTTTACCATCTGAGCCACCAGGGAAGCCCACAAGCTATATGTTGGCCAACCCATCTAATCGTCAGGACAGCCTTGGGACTGGGTACCACCTGCTCAGGTGTGACAGGGTGGGTTGCTATGGAGACACAGACATGTGGCATCATGCAAAGAGGGCCTGATAAACAGTTGCCACTGTCTCCCTTTCTTCCTGGTGCCTCTGCTCTGGCTGCTCTCTGGGATACGGGACTTGTTCAGGTGACCAGTCGTGTCCAACTGTTTGTGACCCCATGGACTGCAGCACGCCAGGCCTCCCCGTCCTTCACCGTCTTCCGGAGCTTGCTCAAATTCATGTCCATTGAGTCAATGATGCCATCCAGCCATTGAGGGTGAACATTTTACCGCCCTTGGATTGTCATGAGATGTAAAGCAGAGATATATGCAGAATGCTTCGGGTCCAGAGGGTGATCAGTATGCCTTCCTAATCCTCAGTGGCCTCATCTGCGAAACGGGGTTTCTGATTCACACTCTGCTGTTGTGATAAAGGCACACGAACACTGCCTGAGAAAGGGGCTCTGAGGCAGCTGTAGCCCATAGCGCCTCTCCTTGATCCGGCTCCAGACCTTGAGTGGCGTGGGTGCTGTTAGGGCAGAAGTAACCTGCACACAATTAAGAGCACGCAGGGTCTGTAAAGATGGACTGGGTCCAAGGTCACACTGGAAAAGAGGCGCTGGGAGGGAGGGAGTGAGCACGCCGGCCTTCAGGTCCGGACATCTGCCCTCCTCTGACTCCGGATGCCCTTGACACGACGCTGCATCTCCATCCAGGAGGATTCTCAGACGTGCCTGTCATTCCCAATGTGACTTTCTGGGTCAGAGCTGAAAATATCCCTTTTCCATAATAAGGTAAAACCTGACACTGTCCATTTTCTCTCTATGAAGGATCCTGTAGGCCAGTAACTGATTTTTAAAATAACAGAAATGAAGAAAAGCATACTTCCAGGGGGCACCCCAAACCATACCAAGGGGCTGAGGGGGAGCATCTGGGGGAAAATCGTGTTTAATACCCTGGTTCTGCCATTTCATACCTGTGCGACCCAAACAAAGCATCTACCTTCTCAGTGCCTTGGTTTTCTCATCTGTAAAATGGAAATGATAACAAGGCCACCTCTCAAGGCTGGGTGAGAAGTAAATGAAGTGACGTGGGTGAAGTGCACGTGGAGCAGATGCTGTCAGAGCCAAGGCCGTGCCCTCAGGGCAACAGCAATAATGAGACAAGCGGCTACTGCTACTATTACTGTGGTTGTTTAGACCTCAGGACCCTGGTCTCAGCAGAAAGGGCTGGGCAGAGGGGACACAGGCAGGGTACACTTAAAGCAAAGAATAAAGGCCACTGGAGCACCCCCTTGCCGAGACAGCAGAGTGGCAGAGGCGTCCTTGCTTGGGGGGGCTTTCACTCACCTGCAATGGACCACTATGGGCCCGGCTTCCGGGGGGTTGAGGAACTTGACCTGGCGGACGAAGCCCAGGAGGCCGGTGGCGTAGCAGGGGACGCCGTGGTCGGGCCAGCTGGTGAAGTGGAAGAGCCGGAGCTCCCGGATCTCGTGGTAGCCTTTCTGAGGAGAGAATGGGCCCCTGTTCCTCCAGCTGCTGCCCTGCTCTCTGCCCTCCGCAGCACCCACAGTGAGCCCCAACGCCACGAGTAGCCACATCCAGCCTCCCTGCTGTCAGGGAGGACAAGGCCCTCTGAGGGATGATAGTTGTTGCAGGGATTCCACGTCTGCCACGTCTGGGAATTCGGGGAGTACATATGGTAAACTGACCGCTCCAGGTCAGCCCTGCAGGACTTCTCAGGGTCTGAGCTGTGCTGATGCACACACTGAGTTCCCAAGGGCTCTGATAACACCACGCTGTTTGCCCACAGGACCCTCTTTTGATAAATGCTTTATGGGACTTGTATTCAGCAGGACAGATTCAGAAAGAGGGCAGCCTTTGACTCCATGTTCAAGCTGTTTCCTGGGGAACATGAGGCCTTTCGGTGTCAGAGGACTTGTGTTCTTCAGTTCTCCAGTCTTGTCTACCACAGTCTCCATGACTTTCAAAGTCAGAAAGGCAGACTTCTTTATGAACTAGATTCTTATTGGGGATGATAAAATATGAAACAAAGGAAAGCAGAACTTCTCTGGCTGATGGGGACAGTGGGGCCTCATGCGGTCATCCCCTCCTGCTTCAGGCTACAGGGTGGTTCTCACTAGTCTGGTCAAATGCCCCCTAACTGCCTCTCTCTACTTAGCAATCTCCTGCAGATATTAGAGGCACTGAATAGGAAGGGTATTTGATGGTTCATTTTTCCAAGATAGTCAGCGTGGGTTATCTGTGCCCAGCCTTATGTTAGGCACTAGGAAGGTGGAAATAAAACCATAGTCCCTGTCCCTGGAACAGAGCATGTTGTAATGGGGGAGACAGGCCCCAAAGTGGACCTTTAATTCCATTGAAGTACAGAAAGGAGTGTGTAACCCCATTAGGGAGAGGAGAAATCAGAGAAGGCTTCCTGAAGGAAGGGGTGCCTGAGTCTTGAAACATATTAACAGTGAAAATATATGGCTGATGTTTATGAAGCATCAACTATGTGCCTGTTATTTTTCTGATGAGTTCAACGTATTCATTCATTTAATCCTCATATCATCATCCCTATTTTAGGGATGAGGAAAGTGGGGCTAAAGCAAGGTTAAGGAATGTGTCCAAGGTTGCACAACCAGTAAGCTGTAAAGTTACAATCTAAAGCCTGGCTGTCTGGCTCCACAGTCTGTCCTCCTAATGTTATGATACACTGAGGCCTGAGTGATACACAGTGAAGAGATGGAGGGATTCTGAGGCAAAGAAGCAGCTGGGGCAAAGGTCCAGGGACAGGACTTAGGCTAGTACATGAACGGAATCACAAACATCCCAGAGCAGCTCCAGAGGAGAGTGGAAGACAGGCAATGATGGGCAGCGGGGTCTAGGGAATGGGAAGCTGGGCGGGGGTTTGATCCTGAAAGGCTGTGTATTCCACTTTAAGACCTCCAGACTTTATCCTAGAGGCACTGGGGAGCCTTAGTCGGACCTAATCCCAGAGGCACTGGGGAGCCGTGGGGAGGATTCCCAGGTGGCAGCACAGAAGGGGAAGGGCATCACCAGACGGGCACTTGGAGAGGATCACGGCAGCTGCTAGTGGAGGATGGGTATGGTGGGGTGAGTCAGGGGGCTGGCCCACCAAGATGCTCTTTCCTGGGCCAGTGTACCCATCCCCAGCTCCCTTGACCTTGGCTGTGAACAGCTCACAGTTACCCCTGCTTCACAGAGTTGCCCTCAGTTATACAGGAGCCATGCCCCTTGGGAGCAGGCGATGGGCAGCTGGCATTCAGTAACTAAGTGACTTGGTCAGTTTGCCCAGGGCTGAGGGGTTTCCCAGGGTATGGGACTTTCAATGCTAACGCCAGGGTGGTCCCAGGGCAAACCAGGATGATGGTTTACCTTCGTGGATCTGCAGTGCAGTTAGGCTTAGTGTACAGTTCTCAAAGCATTGACATCCCAATGCTTTTGCATCCTCAGTCCTGTGGCCACTTGGGTCATCAATATTGGTGATTTTATAAAATGGCAACTATGGTTTTGACAACTAAAATGACTCCAGACACTGGTGGGACGGAGTTATCCCCAGTTGAGAATCACAGGTCCAGAACATGTCAAGGTTTTCTTTCCCCTCCAGACTCTGCGTGAGTCTCCCCCTGCCTGGGATGACACTCCTCCTGCTCTTCCCTTGGCTGGCGTTCTCGCCCTTCACTGCCTGCTTAAATGCCTTCTCCTTCAGGAAGCCCTCTCTGGCCACGTCATCCTCCCGTGGATTTCTGGTTCCCCCCTTGGCATGTTTCCTCTGTGACTTTTATCACTGCATGTCCTTATTCTATCCCTTAATCTAGTGAATTCCATTTGTCCTCCCTGCTAGGGGTGAGGTCCTCTGGAGCAGGGTCCACGTCTATGCTGACTCCTGATCTCCCCCTGGTGCCCAGTACAGGATGGGGGCAGAGCAGCCCCTCGGTCACCACGAGTCCTGAATGAGCAAACAAGCTGGCTGGCGTGGGGGGCAGGCTGTGCACAGCCGCAGGGCCGCTCACCTTCTGGACGGTGAAGGTGCGGATGATGTACTCCGCCAGGGGCTCTGTTTCGATCAGGGTGACTTTGATGTCTCCGTAGACCTCCGTGTCATCAGGCCAGTAGCGCACACACTTCACCTGTAGGAAAAGACAGGGACAGTACGAGTGAGCGGATACCAAGTATGAGTGGCCGTCTCATCGGGCCTTCCCGTCCTAACAAACTCAAGGGCGACCTCAGTGGACTTGCAGTCAAGGGGTTCCCAGCTGGCCAAGTGAAACTGTTAAGTTGCTCAGTCATGTCCGACTCTTTGTGATCCCATGGACTGTAGCCTGCCAGGCTCCTCTGTCCATGGGATTTTCCAGGCAAGAATACTGGAGTTGGTTGCTATGCCCTTCTCCAGGGGATCTTCCTGACCAGGGATCGAACCTGTCTCCTGCATTGCAGGCAGATTCCTTACCAACTGAGCCACCAGGGAGGCCCTCCCAGCTGGGCAGGAGGGCTGGGGAGGGGCAAAATGCACAGGGACAGGCTGGCTCCTGGAAGAGCCGGAGGTGTGGGGAATAAACGGGGTACCTTCCTTGGCAGAGTTCCTGGTACTTTTCAAACCCATGATCACACTAAGAGATCAACTAGATCTGGGTGAGCCCTCCCCATGATACAGGTGAGCATCACACTCAAACTGGGAGGTTTGGTGACTCGTCCAAGGTCACATGGCCAGTTTTCTGCCTTTGGCAGAGTCCTCTTTCTGCAATAGGCTGGGGCAGCTGAGTAATATCAGCACAGATGAGAATAAAAGGTGGGAAACAGTGCAGAGGTGGAAGCGGACGTAGCTGGGAGAGGGACGTTAAAACTATGAGGTGCGGCTTGTGGGCCTTAAGGAGAAAGGCTCGTGGCTGGGCAAAGGAAGGAAGGTGCTGGGCTCTGAAGGAAGACATTTGCCACTGCGCTCTGCCCCGCGCGTGGGTGCAGACGCTGTGAACAAGCGACTCCCACACCTGGCTGTGAGTCGCATGCCGCCGGAGGAGAAAGAGATGGTTTTCCCCTTAAAAGAACAAAAGTATTACCATTCCAGGGGACGCCGCGCGGCCCAGAGTGGCATTTCCCACAGTGTGTCCCGCTGGGTGCTGATAGGTGTTAGGTAAAAAAAAAAAAAAAGAAAAAAAGAAACAAAAACAAACAAAAACAGGTTTTGTGGTCAAATGAGTTTGGGAAATGCTGGATTAAACAAAGTTAAATAGGCCGCTTTTGCTACAGGACTGCTCAGCTGCTTGAATGTGCTAACGCTAACATCTTTGCAATTTCTCTGAAAGGGGCGAAGCGTCCACAGCATTTCCCAAACGTATTTAACCATGGAACCCTCTGCTAGCTAAGCATCCTGCAGACTAGCAGCCCATGGAACCCACTTAGGGAAATGCTGGTTCAGTGCCACAGGGTGTGGAGGCAAATGCATGCACTGTCTGTTCTAACACTGTGTAGCTGTGCAGCTTCCAGGAAGTCCTGAGACCTCTCTGAGCCTCAGCTTCCTGTGATGAATGGTAGCTGACATGTCTAACGGCTTTTACTCCCTCTAGCCCTGCTGTCTAAGTCTTCTATGAATGCTTTACACAGATTAATGACTGGTCACCATACTCTGATGAAGTAGATATTATTATTGGCCCTATTTGTTTTACAGATGAGGAATCAGAAGCAGAGGGAACCTAAGAAAATTGCTCAGGATCAACTGTCAGTAAGGGTGGGGGAGCCAGGATGCAAAGCCAGGCCCTCTGAATAATGACCAGGAACATCATCCCGGACGACTGCTGGGAGGATAAAGTGACACAATGCATATCCCGTGTCTGGCAGAGAACTTGGCTCCTTCTCGGAACTCCATGAAGAGATGGCTCTCCTGTCCCTTCCCCCAGTCAAATTAGACTCATAATCAAGGAAATCTGTCTCCAGCGGGGACATCTGTAGAACAGGCTAGAATGTGCCTCCGAATTCTTAAATCCTGGGCTGGATGTGTGGTCCACAGTAGCTGCTCCCTGGGCCAGAGTCACTGGGGAGTGGTCTTGATCATGACCTCTAGAATGAGAGTCAATAGTCAAGAGACAGTGGCTAGGTTCTGTCTCAATGACTTTATGGCAGTTACCCCCCCCCCTTGGACTCTGTTCCCTCATCTGTAAAACTGGGGAATGGACTCAATAAGAGTGGGCTCAAGAACAAAGTCTCTTCCAGCCCTAAACTCCTATTAGGCCATGAGATATCCACAACCGTGAATTACAACTGACAGCCCAGATCCTCCCCCTGCCCATTATCTTGGAGGCTGGGACTCCTTTAATTTTACTGGATTATCTGCTTCTTTCCAAAACAAAAACTTACCTGCGCACTCTTTAGTTAGCGCATGTGATAAGTAAAGAGACATTCTTAATTCTAGCGTCTGTGCACCCTGCCTTTAAACCCAGCAGTCCACCCACACCACAGTGCAGTCCCATTTTTAAGCCTTAGGGGTCGCTAAGGAGCACAGAGGAGAGAGTCAAGATGAACAGAGTAAGAGAGCTAGGTCTGGACCCTGAAGCATGTCAAAGTTTCGAGGAACAGAGGGTCAGATGCTGCTGAGACCGAGTGCCAGGAGAAGAGAGAGATGGCCGTGGATGTGTCGACATGAGGGATGCTGCAGACACCGCCTGATGCTGGGATGGAGGGGGTGGAAGAGAACGGAAGTGAAGAAGCAGAACCTGTGTGGGGGTCTTCAGAGTTGGGCGGAAAAGTAGGGACAAGAGGAAGCAGTTTTGTTTGCTTGTTTTCCATTTTTAAGGGGGAAGGTACTCAGGATGTTTGTATGCTGAGGAAAATGATCTAGCAATGGGAAAAAATTACTTCCCAAGTGAGAGGGGAAGGATGAGAAATTTTTGAGCGGAGTCTGCGATTCGGGGCACTAGGATTGCCTTTGAAAGGGCGAGAGTCATTTCTTTTATCATATGAGGCTGGGCCGTAAGAAAGAGCCAACTGTCTACCATTGAAGGTCAACAGAAACAGGCAGGTCTTGTGGTCTAGCCCAATAATAGAGGGGAAGAACGAGAAGATGGTTGTAGATACTAGTAGAATGCAGCTTTGCAGTGTGAAGATGAGAGTTCACATCTGATGGCTGTGATTTCCTCAGTCTACGAGATGACAGCATCAGCAGAGCGTGAGGGTGGAGAAAGGGGTGGGGGTGGGGTTTGAAGGGTAGAGACCTTCATTCCTCGAGTGTGAACAGGAGGGAGGGTTTCTCCCTCGTAGGGGCCATGAGGGTGAAATGCGGAACGAGAGGCGCTTGGAACAGAGATGCTGGGCAGTGGCTCGCCAGCCAGCATCCCCTATCTAGGCACCGTGGGAGGGGCTTACCCTGCCCACTTCCACGAGGTTTGTGACCATGACGATGCTGGCCGAGTTCTCCTGCCAGATCATTCTCCAGAAGTCCTTTACAGTCTCCTGCATGGGACCTGCCAACAGAGGACGGGACAGGGTCAAAGGCTGAAACTGCCAGGAAACAGACAAGAGGCTTGTCCCTCACGGCTGCTCAGTGAAGGCTCTGGGTGGGTGAATCACAGTGAGGTCAGGCTTCCCTGTCGGACACCCAAGTAGCTGAGACTGGGGCATGAGAACAGCCACCTCCGACGTGCAGGGTCTGCATGCCCGCAGCGTCTCCTCTTCACTGTCCCCCTGCTCAGATTCCTCCCAGAGGCTCCACTTTCCTACCAACCCACCATCTTGTATTCGGGGTAAATAACATAGCTGAAGGGAATTTTCAAAAATTGGGCTATAGATCCTCAGTGAGAGATGGGAAGGAAATTGAGGTGAGAGTGAGGTGAGAGGGCAGAGGAGCCACCAGGAGTCAGATGCTGAGGACACAAACCGAAGAGGCCCAATTCTCAGCTTGACAAATGCATCTGACTGGAGCCTGGGCAGAAAGCAGGACAAAAAGGGAAAAAGAAATGGGAGATAGGATCTGAGCGTCCAAAGCAATTTCCTTGGAAATTTCTCTTTTAATGTCCTGGGCCTTCAACGTTTTTAAAATTACAAGAGTAATACATCCTTTTGATACAAAATTTGGAATGCCATTTCTCTATATAATTATATTTGTATGTATTTATTATAAGAAGCATTGTATCTACTACAGGCATTTCTCCATGCCCTTAAAAATTCTCACCATGAAATTTTTCATAGCTGCATAATTTTCCATAATATAGAAGTATCACACTTTAACCAATCTAACAATTGCTGGGCACTGGAGATTTTTCACTTGTTTTCCTAGCAGATAACACTATGAAGGGTAGGTATCTTTATATACGTCATTGCCCACATATGTAATCGCCCACAGGATTTCCTCCCAGAACACTTTGAGAGGGAGAGTAATTCTTAGATCTTCTGATAACACCCTAGTAAGCTGCTTTCTAGGGGAGTCGGCCTCCTGTTTCTTCTAGGTGTTCAGCCATCGAGGAGATAAGGCACCGTCAGCTCCAGTTGGGGATGGTGGATATTGATGGCATGTGCCTGGAGCCAATGCTTTTGGTCCAGGGCCCATCTCTCTTGACCATTTCCCAGTGACACCTCCCTCCTTTCTCCCTTACGTCTCTCCCCCACTTCCACTGCTGAACCTGTCACCTCCTTCCTTCCCAAACAAACAAATGGGCAACCTAAAGACCTCTGGAGCCTCTCCAGCCCTGCTCCTATGTAATGTCTTGGCTGGTGGAAGCTTTTTCCACTCCCCCCATGTAAGGCAAGGGCTCTTACCTTGAGTTGCGATATAGTGCCGAGGTCGATGGTACCCCTGGATGAGAAGAGAAAAGCACAGTGAAGGGCCTAGTCTAAGCTTGCGAATGGCACAGTACTAACAGTTATCCTTTCCAAGGCTTGGTTTCCTTATAAACAAAATGAGGCTAGCATTAGACATTTCCCAGACAAGTGGCGAAGATTAAATAAGCTCATGCTGAGTCAACTGCTAAATGTTAGCTGTTCTTATGGTTCCTTGTGAGGCGCCCCAGACAGGCTTGCCTTGGAGCCATGGACTGGGAGCCAAGACTGGATGAGCATCAGCTGCGGCCAGGCACACCCAGAAAGAGGTGGAGAAGGAATTTTCAGGTTTCTGTGGGACATCACCCACCACCAAGCCTTTCCTGAGCTGTGATTGCATGCAGAACACTGGGCAAGGCCCCAGAGGGCACCAGAGAGAAAACAACAGTTGCACTGCGGACTCCTTGCATGAGTAACAGTTAGAAAAAGAGAGCTGGGAAGGCTGCCGCACTGCCTCTCTGCCACATGGCTGGGCTTGGAACGGAAGCTCCTTTCACGGAGAGGGCCCCAGGTGGGTGTGACCCAGAGACTGACAAAGCCATTTTCTAATTCAGAGATATTTTCCCGTACATTTCAGGGTCTTCAGTAGACCCTGCTGGGCTCTGATGTGGGGCACTCTGGTGCCTCATCAGCCTAATCATTGGGGAGAGGTTGAGGATGACTTTCTCTTCTGTCTGGGCATGGACTACATGGAGGGTCCCCTTCCTTGTTACAGAGAGGAAATGTATCATATTGGGTAAAAGTTCAAGTTTTGGAGACAGATCTGTATTTCATACATGACATTGAACATAATCAGTAATAACTGAATGACTAAATGAGCAAACAAATACATGAATGGGTACGTCTAAAAGATATAGATGCCAAATAAGGAGGCTGTTGGTGGAAAGGTTGTTGGAAAGTCCTGAAATTCCACTTTTAATCTCAGGAGAAAACAAGTCATAACGTTTAATGAACAAATAAACCGTCAGTCCCAACCCAAGGCCAGCGTCATGGGTACAATGCTTGGATTAACCACCAGGAATCAATCCGCCCAACCTAGACTCTGTATGAGTGGTCCTATCTTCTTAGGAAAGTTGTCAGCTTCTTGCGGACAAATAATGACTCCTAAGTTTTTTTTTTTTTAATTTAAATTTATTTATTTTAATTGGAGACTAATTACTTTGTCTGTGGAGCCTAGGACAGCGTGAAACCCAGAGTGAATGCCCAATAATCCAGCTCTTGAGAGAGACCAACCAGGATGGCAGCATATAATTATTAGAGATATGCAAACCAACACCACACACCAGTCAGAATGGTCTACACTTAAAAAAGTCTACAAGTAACACATCCTCGAGAGGGTGTGGAGAGAAGAGAAGAGTCCCACACTGTTGATGGGAATGTAAACTGGAGCAAGCCACCGTGCAGAACAGTATGGAGGTTCCTCGAAAAACTAAAAATAGAGTTGCCATAGGATCCAGCAATCCCACACCTGGACACATATCCAGACAAAGCTATAATTCAAAGAGTGCGTTCATAGCAGCACTATTTACAATAGCCAAGACATGGAAACAACGTCTGCGGACAGAAGAACGGATAAAGAAAATGTGGTACCTTTAGACAGTGGAATACCACTCAGCCATACAAAAGAACAAAATAATGCCATTTTCAGCGACTTTGATGCACCTAGAGGTTATCATACTAAGCGAAGTAAGTCAGTGAAAGTCGCTCAGTCGTGTCTGATTCTTCGCGACCCCATTGACTATACAGTCCGTGGAGCTCTCCAGGCCGGAATACCAGAGTGGGTAGCCATACCCTTCTCCAGGGGATCTTCCCAACCCAGGGATTGAACCCAGGTCTCCCTCATGGCAGGCGGATTCTTTACCAGCTGAGCCACAAGGGAGGCCCGAAGTAAGTCAGAGAGAGACTAATACTATGTGATATCACATATGTGGCATCCAAAATAGATACAAATCAGCATATCTACAAAACAGAAAGAGACTCACAGACATAGAGCACAGACTCGTAGTTGCCGGGGGGCAGGGGGTGGGGGAGGATGGACTGGGAGTCTGGGATGAGCAGATGCAAACTTGTATTTATGCATATAGAAACAACAAGGCCCTACTGCCCAGGAGGCGCTGGCGGCAGAGAATCTGCCTGCCAGTGCAGAGACGCAAGAGAGGTGCGTTTGATCCCTGGGTCAGGAAGATCCTTTGGAGTAGGAGATAGCACCCCACGCCACTATTCTTGGCTGGAAAATTCCATGGGCAGAGGAACCTGGCCAGCTACAGTCCATGGGGCGCACACACACACACAGTAGAGCACAGGGAACGACATTCAATATCCTGTGACAAACTATAATGGAAAATAATATGAAAAAGAACAGCAAGAGTTGTATAGCTGAGTCACTGTGCTGTGCAGCAGAAATGAACACCAGCATAGTAACGCAACGATACTTCAATAAAATAAATGTTTAAAAAAGAAAGAAAAGTAGCATAGCATGGTGGTTATGCGCTCAGACTCTGAATTTAATAGCCTGGGTGTGAATGCTGGCTCTGTTCCTTATAGGCTGTGTGGTCTGGGGCAGGTTACTTAACCTCCTGGGCCTTAATTGATTGTTGCTGTTAAACGGGGATAACAGCGTTTACATTATAGCCTTGTGGTTAGGATTGAGTGAGTTAATAGATGACCGTTACCATGGTCAGACAGCAGTCTAGAGTTTAACATATATGCCGGTGCTATTATTATTTTACTGTTTGTCTGGAAAGCATTTATCGAGTGCCTACCATGATTCAAAGTCTGCATTGGCCGTGAGGGATTCTGAGATCCTTCTGATCCTTCCCTCCTCTCTGCTCTCCCTCCAGAGGTAGTAACTGAGGCCCTCTCTGAGCTGTGAGAGGTGAGGAGGACAATGAGAGGCACAGAGAGCTCTGTTCCTCCCAGTCAAGACCACCCATGCTCTTCAGGATCACAGGAGGGACAGACTCTGGGAGTTTTCCTGAGCAGGTCTGGGACTAGAAAATAGTGCCCTGGAGCATGGAAAGATGGGGTCTCTCAAGCCTGTGGCCTTCTGTCATCCCCACCATCATTCCTTCTTACAGCCCCCGTCCTTCCTGATCTGGGCCAAGGCCTCGTGCTGGCCTCCCTGCCTCCTACCTTCCCATCTGGTCCCACAGCCCATCTGCTTCCTGCCAGGGTGAACGTCCCAATGCCCATCTGATTATTATTATTATTTCTCTGCTTAAAAGCCTGCAGTGGCTCCCTGCTGCCTGTATAATAACGTCCAGATGCTTTAGCATGGGGCTGATCACCTGTCTCCATCCTTGTCTCCAGACTCATTCCCAGCTGTCCTTCTTGAGGCCCTTCCAGGTACCCTATGTCCCCAGCTTTGCACACTGCACTTCAAATGAACCTTCTTTCCTCCTGAGCGGTCCTGCGGGGCTTGGGAGATGCCCAATCAACACCCTCATAATGTATGTTACAGTAAGTTTTTTTTATTTTAATACTTTCTCTTTCTGGGCCACTGGATAGGCTACCCAGAGCTGGGTGCAGCTTTTTCAGCAAAGGATGGTTGTGGCATATGTGCATGAACACATCTTTTGAGGTGCGCTTAGGGTACTCCTTTAATGCCCCAGTTGGCAGACAAAAGGTAAAGACAAAATGCATGGAATCTGGACGATTCCAACGCACTTCCCTGATGGCTCAGATGATAAAGAATCTGCCTGCAATGCAGGAGACCTGAGTTTGATCCCTGGGTCAGAAAAATCCCCTGGAGAAGGGAAAGGCAACCCACGTCAGTATTCTTGCCTGGAGAATTCCAAGGACAGAGGAGCCTGGCGGGCAATGGTCCATGTGGGTGGCAAAAGGGTCAGACACGACTGAGCGACTAACACTCTCACTTCACTCGCAATGCACTTCAGCATCAGTGGGGTGGAATCCTGAGCAAGGCTCTCACGCTTCGCTTGTGGAGGTTAGATGACTTGGGTTCACTATTTTGTTCATTCATTTAGTCACTCAGTCCTTCAATATTCAAGCAACAGGTATTAACTGAGCATCTACTACTCTGTACAAGGCCCTAGAGATACAAAAGTGGACCAGATGAATGTGGGCTCAGGTTCTAAGCAGCTTGTAGACGTCAACAAGCTGAGATAAGGGCCACCAAGGAAAAGATCTAGGGCTCTGGGGAGCCCCGCCGGGGAGTGGACTCAACCAGGGAGGCCAGAGAAGTGTTCTCTGTGAGCTCACTGCAGTTGAACGGGCCTCTTAAGCCTGGTTTGCCCATCTCAACACCCCTGTGGTTCCCACTTCATCCCTGAAGCAATATTCTCAGCTTTCCTCCCACTCTGCCCATGCTTATTGCCTGTCATGTTTCCATCCACAGGTCTTGGCGCCGGCCCTTCCCTGGGACCGTGTCAGCTGTGTCTGTCGCCACATAACCCAGAGGTTTGCTCTCCCCTCCCATCTAGGCTTCTGCTGGGACAGCAGTCACTTCTGCAGACAGTCCATCCCGACACCTTTGTTTTTTTTTGGGGGGGGGGCGGGCTGCTTTCTCTGCTTTACTTTTCTTCAGGGCACTTAACACCAAAGTCTTTGTTTATTTACATGCTTAGCGTCTGTTTGCCCAATTGAATGAGAGCTCCAGCAGGGCAGGGCTGTAATGGGCTGGCTCATGGCTGTGTCCCCAGCATGGAGAAGTCTGCCTTGGCCATCACCTTGATAAATGCAGATGGAATGAACGCCTGCCTGCTGCGTGCCTGACCACACATGGCGCCCGAGTCCAGAGACCCTCTCTGGCATCCTGGAACCCATATAGTCCCCTGAAAGAAAACGTGCCAATGACTGGACTCTAGCAATTGGAGATAAAAGGAAATGGACTGCTCATTCGGGGCTCCTCCAGGGATCTGCCAAGAGCTGGTACAGAAACTTCCTAACCTTAAAAGAACTTTGAGTTCACTGAAGTCCCACCTACACAGCACACAGATCAACTGCAAACCTGCGCTGGGCCTGCCTCCATCTGTCTGTGAGCAATGGGAAAGAGGTTTGCATCCAAAACACATTTATCTCACTCTGCACTCATGCATCTGTTACTTACTGGGGACCCAGATATGATATTTATTTCCAGACTGGTAATTTATAACGGATTCAAGTGGCCAATGCATCCTCGGGTGTGAAACAAGCCTGCCAGTGGGCTGGGAGCAGAGGCCTCTGGAGGCCTAGACAGGGCTGCCCCTTCAGCTCGTTATCCAGGTGGAGTTGTCTTAGTACATCGTCAAGATCCAACTGGATAAATGATTCCAGCATGGGCAGTCAGCCCTCTGGAGGGCTGCATTTCTGGCTGGGTGGAAACTCGGGCCAAGGGATGAGACCGAGAGCTACCCAGGGCAAAGCCTGCCAGGCATCCCCACAGTGACCCTGGGAATTGTGACTCTGCTGGAGTAGAGAGTAGGCCCACACCTGGTGCAGTTCCCACCCCCCCCAACCCTGAACTGCTCACACTGTGCAGAAAGCCTGGGCTTGGTGTCTTCCCTGTCCCTCCACTGACTCTCTGTTCCCTTCCATGACCTGCTCGTGACAGAGGCTGTGTCTATCTAGACCTCTACGGAAGCTCCAGGCCCAGCTCCTGACCACACGCAGGCCCTTTGTTAGCCAGGGTCTGGGGTGGGCGGATCTAGGGACCACGCCAGGTGTTTCAGAAAGAGGGAATTCAGTGCAGGGGGCTGGTTATACAGGTGATGGTGGAGCTGAGATGCAAAACAGAGAACAGTGGGCTGCCCAGAGATCGGCAATAGCAAGAGGCTGTGGCCACCCCCAGAACCAGCAGGTAAAATGGGAGACAGAGAAGCCGCCAGAGCCCAGGAGCTGGGGCCACCTTGTTGAGGCTGGACCACCCTGGTGGTCCTGGTGGATGGAGCTGGAGCCACTGCTGGAGCTGCCACCCCAGGAAGCAAGAGAGGTAGAGAAATATGATGGCTTCTCCCTTCCTCTCACCCTCCTATCTCCCATCGCACCTTCCTTAAAGGGGTCAGCTCTCTCTCCTCTCTGTAACCCACGCCTCCCCCTCACCTACCTCCCTCTGCCCACATACACACCAGCAATGCAAAGCAGAACGGGGAAAGACATGGTGCCAGGAGCCAGCATGAGGAACTCCACCCGTGGCAAAGGTCATGAGGAAGGAGGCTCGGCATTACGCAAAGGTGAGATCGAGCCTCAGGAGAGCCCCTGTTCCCAAGCATCTACCCCCAAAACCAGAGTGCCTACTTTACTGTTTTATGCTCTCACCTATACCTCTGACTTTACGGGGGCTGACCCCCCTCCCCCACCTCTCTTGGAGAAGGAGTTAACTTGCAGCTACAGTTAATAAAAATTCCTGGGCGTGACAAGAGTGTTTCAACTTACAAACTCCTCTGAAGGTTCTCTAGCCTGCCTGAGCAGTTTCGTCTGGCCACATGTGATTGTTTACAGCCTCCCAACTGTGAGAGGCACAAGATGCTTTAAACTTTCTATATACAGATTCTTTTGAGAAGTTACAAAATTATTAGTATAGTATTAGTGGGTTGATTAGAAATTATATTGGTGAAGGGTTTTTCATTTGTTGAGCCAATATTTGCTGCTAAATCTCCATACTCCCTGCCCTTATAATGAATATAACTAGCATATAGGAGAAATAAGTATTAACCTTTAAGATTAATCATGTTAAACCTTAGGCTAAGTAAATTCCTTTCTTGATTGTAACCCACTACACCCTCACCCTATAGGAATGCAACTTTATTTGGAGGGTGGCGTCTGGTTTAAGAAAAAATCACCCCTGGAAAAAATAAGTTTTCTGGTTGACTGACCGTATCAGAAAGGGCCATAAAATGTCAGCAGGCCTCATGGCCAGAAGATGATGTAAAACCCCTAAGACCTTTGTATAATTTTATATGAAACACCTGATTTTGACAAGGGTCAGGTCTGCTGACTCCGCCTGACTCTGTATTCATCCCCATGTATAACAAAAAGTATATAAGCAAACCTGAAAATAAAGAAAACAGATCCGTTTCTGGAAAGACTGATTCCCCCGTGTCGTTTCTTTCTTGTTCTCCATTTTTCTGGCAGAATTCCCATCTGGAGTGTGGGTACTCACTAAGCCTAATTTTGCTAATTTTGCCTGGGCTTCTAAGATCTGACCAGGGAGGCCTCAGTGCCTCCTCTCCTTCTGGAGAACGGGAAAGACGCCTGTGGCCTACGTAGGTGGTGCAAGCTTCTTGTCTCGAAGCTTTATTGGTATCCCATGTAAACCAAGTTATTCAGCCTCTTTTTCTCCACTAATTTTCCGACTACACTATTCCTTTGTAATCTCTCTTTATACTTTTATTTTCTTATTTTTATTTATTTTTTTAAATCTCTCTTTATACTTTTAATTAAATAGCTTTTTCCTAGGACACCGATTCCATCTCCCCTTTGAATTACCCTGGATCCATGGGGGCTGGACCCTGGCAACATGGAATAGATCAGGCAGCAAAAGGTAAATGTCTAAGGTGAGGCTTAATGCATATTTGTTGAATCAGTGAATCATCTGGCTCAGCTTAGATTACGGGAAATTCTAAAGCCTGCCACAGTACCTTATCGCTTGGCTATAAAAACACCTGGGAGTCAGAAGGGCCAGGGACGAACTCTGAGCCTTTCGTCAAGGTTCCTGGGCCTCCCAGCTGAGGCCTCGAGAAGCCTGGCTTGCATCAGTCATGCTGGGATGTCTCTCTGGCCCCAGTGACCATGCTTCCCTTTTACAAACTCGCTCTATTCCGTGTACACCTGTCTCGGCTCCTATTGTATTTAGTCCCTTCCTCCATGTTCTCTGGAACACTGAAGCGGCCCCTTTCCTAACTGAGGGTCTTAGTCCCAAACCCTCTTCTCTCTCATCTGCCTTAACCTCAGTAATAGATAAGCCATCCCACATCTCAGCTTTGAACCAGTCACCTCCTTGATCAAACACTTTCCACAGCTTCCTCTTGCCTACAAAATAAAGTCCGACTTCCTATGTTTGATCACAAACTATCCATGATCCAGCAACAACCTTATTTTTCTCTATTCTCATTACAGAGTCTCTGCTCCCCTCACACTTTGCTGTGCCATATCTTCTGCCACATCTCAGCTTGTGCAGTTCTTTGGCCAGAGGCCCATCTCCCCCTTCTTTGATTTTAAATTCTACCTGTGCTTAAGGCTTTGGTTCACATTGCACTTTGCATTCCTGATGGAAGGGTGACTTTCCACCCCCAACTCTGAATCCCTGTGGCATTTTATCTGAACTTATGACACTCACTTTCTAGTTTGCCCTGGAATTATTGATGTGCACAGCTTATCTTCCTGCTAAGGTTTTAGAAGGTAGAGACCATGGCATTTTTAGCTTTCTGGTTCCCATAGCATCCAACTCTGAAATTTTCATTACATAAATGGCTGTACCTTCAAATGAATGAATGAACAGGCAAACAGACACACACACACAAGAATTAATGGGACTTCCCTGAGGTATAGCAGTTAAGAATTTGCCTGTTAAAGCAGGGGACACGGGTTTGATATCTGGTCTGGGAACATTTCACATGCCATGGGGCAAGCAAGTCCACATATCACTGCTACTGAAGGCTGTGAACCCTAGAGCCTGGGGTCTGCAACAAGAAGAGTCACCGCAATGAGAAGCCCCCAAAGTATGACTAGACCATAGCCCCTGCTTGCTGCATCTAGAGAAAGCCTCTGCACAGCAACAAAGATCCAGTACAGCAAACAAATATAGAAATAAAATGTTTTAAAAATTGAAGAATTAGTGGGTGAATGAACAAGCCTGGCAGTCACTCTAGCCAGCCTGAAAATGGGTACATCTTTAGATGGATGATAACTTGGGTTACACGAGTCACAGGGAGGAGCCAGACCCTGTGGACTTGCTCTAGGAGGGCCACTGTCTAGGGGACTGGCTGTGGGGAGAGTCACAGATTTGAGTCTGCTGCAGCCTGCCTAGAACCCAGCCCCCCAGCCCCGTGGAGAGCCTCACATCGATGTAGTTGGCGTTGATATAGTCGGAGTGTGGGTCTCCATCCAGAACTAGAAGTCTCACTCGAGAATGGTCGTCTGCAGAGAGAGCAGAAAACAAGGGTGTGAGTGTCAGAGGGCTTTGGGCGAGGAGCCAGCTCTGCCTGCTTCCGAGCTACCATCTATCTATTGGCACACACCAGGCATCATGCCAGTGACATACACATTCTCCTGGAACCCCTAGCATCACCCTCAGTTATTATTCTCATTCACAGACGAGGAAGTTGAGGCTCAGGGAGATTACTCTGCCTTACAAAGGGCCCATATATGCTCCTCTTTTTTCTCACCTGCCCTTCTGGTTCTGGTTTTGTCATTACTTACTGGGGAGTCACCTGGCTCTTTAAATCTTAGCGATTTTGTCATTAAAAGCAGGTAGAGATGCCTTCTGCAGAGGACAATGCAGGAAAGACCACATGGAAACACTCTGGAAGTGTCTCGGGAAGTGCGATCAGGATTAATCTGCTCCATTTTCATGCTTTCTTAAAACCAGCAAATGTATCTATTTCTTACGCGTGTACAAATGCTTTCCTTTTGCCTCTTGGAGTATTATTGCAAACAGATTGTCAGCCACATATTGTTATCAATACTATCATTCCAGTGAAGCTGACTAAGTCATTATAGCAGAGGTCATCAATAACTAAAAATCGTGTTACAGAGAATACCATTTCAAACACAATCTAGGCATAAACAAGATGTGGAGGCTTTAGTCAATGGCACGCTTACTTCAAATAACACCAAATAAAAACAATTAAGGAAAAAAAAAAACCTTCCTCAGCAGAAGAATTAGGCTAATCCTTTACAGTTAATTCAAGTGAGCTCCGACACGCTAAAAGACACACAAACAGAATGTCCGGGTTGGGTCTGGTGAGGGGGAGAGGCTCAGCTTGCTGTCCCCATCACTGGGTTCACATCACTGAATGTTGCTGCATCCACTGGCAGGGCTGGGGTTCCCAAAGGTGGACTGGGGAGCTCTGGGGACCCACAGGGGTCTGTGGGGATCAAGGAAGTCGGGTCAGCTTATCCTGCGGGCCTTTTCCAGAACTCTGCAGTTTATAAGCATATCTGCTACTACAAACTGGAAACCCCAAGAACAGGGACACGACATGTTTTGCTCCCTGTTCTATCTTCTGCACAGGTACTTGATAAGTACTCGGGGAGCAGATGAATGGATTACCTCTCTGGACTCTCACAGCGACCTGGGAGAGAAGCAGGATGGATGCTGTTAACCTTTGTTACAAATGAGGAAACTGAGGCTCCCAAGCACTGAAGGGCCACATGGTCAGTGGATGGTGGAGCCTAGAAGAGTGAGGTTCTCTTAACTCTGAGCTCAGACACTCCTGATTCTCAAGAGGAGTCTAAGCAGGATAGGAGTAAGCACTTCAAGGGTACTTGTGCTTAGTCACTCAGTGTGTCTCTTTGCGACCCCAAGGGGACTGTAGCCTGCCAGACTCCTCTGTCCATGAGATTTCCCAGGCAAGAATCCTGGAGTGGGTTGCCATTTCCTTCTCCACGGGTGCATAGCAGAGGCATTAACGACAGTGAAGTGGTTACCTAGGTGATGGAAGGGTTGAGAGGCCAAAGGGAGGAGGGAGGAGTAATTCGGAAATAAACACTCACAAGAAGACACTGCCTCCCCAGGGAGGTGGGACAGAGGGAGGAAGCGAGGGCCCCAGAGCCCGAGGAGGGGGGCACCTGTGGGAGCTGGAGCTGCGGTGGCCTCTCTGGTGGGAGCTGGAGAAAAGGAAGAGACTCCCTGGCTGTTCAGGAAGGTACCTGTGATGGGGACAGAGGGGAGAGATACCCCGGTTTTCTCCTTTCTCCCGCCTTACAATCTCCAACACGAGTGCCTATCACTGGCCAAACCGAGCTAGTGGCCAGCTGACAAGAGGTGGTGAGAAACGCAACCTGAGGGGTCAGTTCCCTATGATGGAAGGTTGAGCAGGAGAAGGCAAAGAATGGGCTCCAGGATGAACAAGCAGGCCGGGGCTACCACCCTACATCTGTTCATTCATTAACTAAATAATCGATTCAAAAATTATTCACTGAGGGCTTCCGTGGTAGTCCAGTGGTTAAGAATCTGCCTGTCAATGCAGGGGACACAGGTTCAATCCCACATACCACAGGGCAACTAAGCCCGAGCACCACAACCATGAAACCCTGCAAAGCAAAGCTCACACACGGCAACTAGAGAAAGCCCGTGTGCAGCAGTGAAGACCCAGCACAGCCATAAATAAAATAATAGACATTCAGTGAGCCTAACCGCTATAAAAAATGATTCGCTGAGCATCCGTTGTGTGCCAGGCACTGTGCTAGACACTGAGCTACACTGGATGCCGCATTTCTTACTCCCTGTAGGGAGGAGTTTCCGTGGAAACAACCGAGGCAGGGAAGGAGGTGTAAGTTATCCCTGTGGGTAAGTGGGACAGTGGGGTGTGATGTGGGGAAGGAATTTGCAGCTAATCTTTCTGGAGTGTATGGCAGACACTGAAGGTTTTACAATCATATATTTCCCCAAATAGCTCTACAGACTATTATGCTAATATCACTCTTATATGCTAATATTGCAATGACGTAATATTCTCCCCATTTCACAGATGAAGAAACTGGGGCTCATAGAGGTTAAGCAAGTTTCCAATGTTACACAGTTTGCAAGTGGCAAAGCTGGGATTCTCTCAGGACTGTCTGACCTTGAATCTCTGCTCTGTCCACACAATGTCCTGTTCCTGGACTTTTACCATCTTGCAGGCACTGGAGTCTGTGCAAGGGTCTGGTCCCCAGCTCCTGCAGTGGGATTTCCTGGGGGACATCCACCCAGTGGGGCTTCAAACAAGGTCCAGCATCTGACTCTGCGCTCAGACTGGTAAACCTTATTACCAGTGGCTACAAAAAAACTACAAGCCTCAAAAAAGTGAAAAATGCAATATGTGTTTTCACTCATTGGTCTCACTAATGACTTACTGATTCAAAAATCTCCTTTATTTATTGAGTTATGCCTGCCCTTGGGATCTATAGCACTGCGAACAGAGGTTTAGAATGTTGAAAGGGTATTTCCTTTAATATAAAATGGAATTTAAAGTCTGAAAGCAAACATGATTTAAAAAGAAACAGAAACATTTCTTTTAGCTATCTGTTCTTAAAGATGAGCAGGTATTTGTCAGTATCACCCCTTCATTTATTAAGAACAAGTTCGGAGATTTTGTGGCTTGTCTGTTGGCTAAGACTCCCAACGCAGGGGGCCCAGGTTCGATCCCTGGTCAGAGAACAGGATCCCACATGCTGCAAATAAGAGTTCTCATGCTGCAATTAAAAATCCTACAGGCTGCAACAAAGATGAAACACTCATGTGCTGCAAGCAAGACCTGGCACCGCCAAATAAACAGCTTTGGGAAGTGATATGAGGCCATGAGGCACTGAAAGTGAGACTTGACCAATGGACAATGAAGAAGGGTCTTTCCATCAGAGAGAACAAATGCAAGAGTGACAGCAGGGGTCCTGGAAAAGCAAGCAGATTGGATGAGCTACAAACAGGGATTCTTGTCCTGTGAACATGCAGTGGGTGGGGATTCAGTTCAGTTCAGTCGCTCAGTCGTGTCCGACTCTGCGACCACATGAATCACAGCACGCCAGGCCTCCCTGTCCATCACCATCTCCCAGAGTTCACTCAAATTCACGTCCATTGAGTCGGTGATGCCATCCAGCCATCTCATCCTTGGTCGTCCCCTTCTCCTCCTGCCCCCAATCCCGCCCAGCATCACAGTCTTTTCCAATGAGTCAACTCTTCACATGAGGTGGCCAAAGTACTGGAGTTTCAGCTTTAGCATCAGTCCTTCCAAAGTACACCCAGGGCTGATCTCCTTCAGAATGGACTGGTTGGATCTCCTTGCAGTCCAAGGGACTCTCAAGAGTCTTCTCCAACACCACAGTTCAAAAGCATCAATTTGTCGGCACTCAGCTTTCTTCACCATCCAACTCTCACATCCATACATGACCACTGGAAAAACCATAGCCTTGCCTAGACGGACCTTAGTCAGCAAAGTAATGTCTCTGCTTTTGAATATGCTATCTAGGTTGGTCATAACTTTCCTTCCAAGGAGTAAGTGTCTTTTAATTTCATGGCTGCAGTCACCATTCGCAGTGATTTTGGAGCCCCAAAAATAAAGTTTGATGCTGTTTCCACTATTTCCCCATCTATTTCCCATGAAGTGATAGGACCAGATGCCATGATCTTAGTTTTCTGAATGTTGAGCTTTAAGCCAATTTTTTCACTCTCCTCTTTCACTTTTATCAAGAGGCTTTTTAGTTCCTCTTCACTTTCTGCCATAAGGGTACTGTCATCTGCATATCTGAGGTTATTGGTCTTTCTCCTGGCAATCTTGATTCCAGCTTGTGCTTCTTCCAGCCCAGCGTTTCTCATGATGTACTCTGCATATAAGTTAAATAAGCTGGGTGACAATATACAGCCTTGATGTACTCCTTTTCCTATTTGGAACCAGTCTGTTGTTCCATGTCCAGTTCTAACTGTTGCTTCCTGACCTGCATGTAGGTTTCTCAAGAGGCAGGTCAGGTGCTCTGGTATTCCCATCTCTTTCAGAATTTTCCACAGTTTATTGTGACCCACACAGTCAAAGGCTTTGGCATAGTCAATAATGCAGAAATAGATGTTTTTCTGGAACTCTCTTGCTTTTATGATGATCCAGTGGACGTTGGCAATTTGATCTCTGGTTCCTCTGCCTTTTCTAAAACCAGCTTGAACATCAGGAAGTTCACGGTTCACGTATTGCTGAAGCCTGGCTTGGAGAATTTTGAGCATTACTTTACTAGCATGTGAGATGAGTGCACTTGTGCAGTAGTTTGAACATTCTTTGGCATTGCCTTTCTTTGGGATTGGAATGAAAACTCACCTTTTCCAGTCCTGTGGCCACTGCTGAGTTTTCCAAATTTGCTGGCATATTGAGTGCAGCACTTTCACAGCATCATCCTTCAGGATTTGAAATAGCTCAACTGGAATTCCATCACCTCCACTAGCTTTGTTTGTAGTGATGCTTTCTAAGGCCCACTTGACTTCACATTCTAGGATGTCTGGCTCTAGGTGAGTGATCATACCATCATGATTATCTGGGTCGTGAAGATCTTTTTTTGTACAGTTCTTCTGTGTATTCTTGCCACCTCTTCTCAATATCTTCTGCTTCTGTTAGGTCCATACCATTTCTGTCCTTTATCAAGCCCATCTTTGCATGAAATGTTCTGTTGGTATCTCTAATTTTCTTGAAAAGATCTCTAGTCTTTCCCCTTCTATTGTTTTCCTTTATTTCTTTGCATTGATCGCTGAAGAAGGCTTTCTTATCTCTTCTCGCTATTCTTTGGAACTCTGCATTCAGATGCTTATATCTTTCTTTTTCTCCTTTGTTTTTTGCTTCTCTTCTTTTCACAGCTATTTGTAAGGCCTCCCCAGACAGCCATTTTGCTTTTTTGCATTTCTTTTCCATGGGGATGGTCTTTATCCCTGTCTCCTGTACAATGTCACGAACGTCTGTCCATAGTTCATCAGGCACTCTATCAGATCTAGGCCCTTAAATCTATTTCTCACTTCCACTGTATAGTCATAAGGGGTTTGATTTAGGTCATACCTGAATGGTCTGGTGGTTTTCCCTACTTTATTCAATTTAAGTCTGAATTTGGCAATAAGGAGTTTATGATCTGAGCCACAGTCAGCTGGGTGGGTGGGGATTAGCAGCCAGATAAGCAGCAGAGGAGGTGGGTGCTGCTTAGGCTACAGAGGGCCTTTTATTCCCTATTCAGGTGCTTAGGTGCAAGTCAGCAAGCCAGGCTCTGCAGAGCATCCAGAGACTCTTTTCTGAGGCAGTGGGACCATACTTTAGTACAAAATGATCAAGGTTTATTCTCACACGGCTATCCCGTGGCAAGCAGGACAGCAGACTTGGTAATGGGCGGTTTGAAGCTAGCAGCCAGTTCTGGGGGTAGATCTTAGTTCCATCACTTGGCAAGTCCATTGGTCTCCCTAAGCCTTGGATTCCTTAGCAAAATGCTATACAGCTCCAAGAATATTGGGAGGATTAAATGAGAAAATGCAGGCGTGAAAAGTGTGAGGATGTTAAGAGAATGAAAAGACAAGCCACAGATTGGGAGAAAATATTTGAAAAAGACCATCTGATGAAAGCCTTGTATACACAGTATACAAAGAACTCTTAAAACTCAACAATAAGAAAACGGCCTAATTAAAAAATGGGGAAAAGATCTGAAAAGAAAGCTCATCAAAAAGGATGTACAGACAAAAGGTGAGCAAATGAAAAGATGTTCAGTATCATATGTAATTTGTTGTTGGTCCTGTTCAATTACTAAGTTGTGTCTGACTCTTTGTGACCTCATGGACTGCAGCATGCCAGGCTTCCTTGTCCTTCATTTTCTCCTGGAGTTTCCTCAAACTCGTTTTCATTGAGTCAGTGATACTATCTAACCATCTCATCCTCGGCTGGCCCTTTCTCCTTTTCCCTTCAATCTTTCCCAGCATATGTCACTGGGAACCAAAAACTTAAAAACCAAGAGGCTACCTCTATACACCTACCAGCATGGCCAAAATTCAGAATCCTGATAACACCAAATGCTGGTGAGGATGTGGAGCCACTGGAATGCTCATTCATTGCTGATGGGAAAGCACAATCTATACAGCCAGTCTGGAAGACAGTTTGGCAATTTCTTCTAAAACTAAACACACTCTTATCATATGATCCAACAATTTCTGTCTGGCATTTGCCCAAACTCACTGTCCACACAAAACCTGCACATGAATGGGTATTGCAGGTTTACTCACAAGTGCCAAAATCTAGAAATAAACAAGATGTGTTTCAACAGGTAAATGGATAAGCAAGTCATGGTACATCCGAACGATGGGACAGTCTTCTAATATAAAGAAATGAATTCTTAAGGCGTGCAAAGATATGGAGGAAATATAAATGCACACTGCTCCGTGAAAAAGCCAGCCTGAAAGCCTTCATACTGTATGGCTCCAACTCTGTAATATTCTGGGGGAGGAAAAACTACAGAGGCAGTAAAAAGATCCATGGTTTCCAGGGACCTTTGGGGAGAGATGAATAGGTGGAGCACAGAGGGTATTTAGGGCAGTGAAACCTCTGCAGGATCCTTTACTGGTGGATACCTGTCATCATACATTGTTCATATCCTACAGAACTGCACAGTACAGGGTGGATTCAAATGTGAAGGATGGACTTCAGCTAATAATAATGGATCGATTTTGTTTCACCATTGTAACAAATGTGTCACACTGATGCAAGATGTTAAAAACAGGGGGAACTGAATGTGGGAGGGAGGGAGGGGGTGGGTAGAGAGGAACTCTGGACATTCGGCTTAATTTTTCTGAACCTAAAACTGCTCTTTAAAAAAGAGAAGTGTGACGACGGTGCCTGGTATGCAGCAGGTGCTTGATAAATGATGGCTCTGGGCTGGATGTGAGGTGGGCAGTGAGCTGATGGCAGAGGTGGTTAGAAACTTTATGCTTCCTATTTGTCCTTCTGTACAAAATGTCAATCCATCTTTCTGCAGAGGCAGAGTTATTGTGTGTATTCATGAAAGGGCAGAATTCAGCTATGGGTCCACCAGAAAGGCATTGCAAGGAGTAGCACTGCCCTCATGGTTTATTTATTCCTTCTGCGAGATGCTAATATTATTCTGTGTCTCCTTCCCCTTCTAACTTTATATAATTAGAAGGGTAAAAAATTGTGTTTATCCAGACGTACATGGAGAAAGATGGGGCAGCCAGCAATGTAAAGGAATTTATACAAAGTAATTTACAAGCAGCCCAGAACGTTCATTATGCTTTATCTATATTTTGCAAGCTTGAAAAACAGCTAATCTGGTACTCCTTGTTTGATATTCAAGACGAGAGAGGAAGTCACATAGAGGAGAAACAAGCTCCTCAGTGGTGATGCAAGAGGAACTGCAAGAGCCTGGCCAGGAGGTGAAGGGCCAGCTCTGGCTCAAGGGGAGGAAAAAACCAGTGGAAGGTTTTTTACTTCCAGTGGAAGGAAGACATAACTGGAAAGCCATGGAGATCCAAAGAGCACCCCAACCCCGTGCCCCAACACAACTCAAGAGGAACAAAAACACTGTCCCTCTAGAATCAACTTGTTCCTTGTGGTTTTAGGACAAAGCCCAGCGGGAGGTCGTAGAAGTTTAACAAATAGCTCTCTGGAGAAAGCGGCGGCCCTGATCTGTAGCATCTGCTGACTTCTGTGATATAAGTACTCCCACCATGTCTGATATCAAGCTGCCAACATGGCATCAACGAGCTCACAGAATTCCTGAAAATTTCCCCATCAGCCCCAGGACACCACTGACCTGATCATACCGCACAGTGCTTTGCATGATCAGAGGGTTTGGGGCCTGTTTCCCACTCCAGCCCCAGGCCTCCCTCCCCACATATTACCCTTCTTTCTGTTGCTTAAATGCATGACGTCTGCTCTGACGACAGGGCCTTTGCACGTGTTAAGGGACACCCTCAACCCCACAAGGCTGGCAACATCTCACTCTTCAGCTCTCAGCTCAGTCTTCCTTTCTCAGGAAGCCTTCTGTGATCTTTCCATCTTACACTCTGACAGCTTCCTGTACTTGTCTTCAGAGCTCTTAGGACAGTTGTATTTCTGAGACTATGGGACTAACCCATGGCTCTCCTCCACACCCTATTTAAGAAAGGGCACCCCATTTACTAAACCCTCTACAGGGTACGGCACAAAGTAGGTGTTCAACAATTATCTGTTCGATATATGAATTATACTGTGTTTGAAAGGCTGAGAACCACAAAGGGGCTGGGTCCTTTGCTTTTAGCCATACAATTGATTTTAGGTAACTTGGCTTGAGTTCCGGGCTCTTCCCTGAATGCAAGGCTGGCATAGTAAGCCTGGATCCTGGCTCAAATTCTTCCTCTCCTTGTAGCTGACCCTCACCCCACCTGCAGACCCAGGATTGGCTGCCAGCTGTTGCCTTCAGTAGGAGAGAGGCAGGGGACAGGCAGGCTCTGAAGACAGACCTGAGGTGTATCGCTAATTCTATCACCTGAGGCAGCTGACTTACTTTCCCCGAGCCTCACATCACCCAATGAATCATCAAAACTCTCTCCACCTCTGGAAACTCGTAAGGATGAAAAGCAGTAAGAAATGAAAGTACCTGCTGTATTTTAAGAGCTCAATGCAAACATGTAAATTCAGTTTTATTATTGTTTTAGACCAGTGGTTTTCAAAATAGCCAATAACATCAATGATACCTGGGAACTCTTTAGAAATGCCAATACTTGAGTTCCAGCCCAGACCCACCGAATCAGAAACTCTGGGATGGGGATGAGTAATTTGCATTTTAATAAGCCCTCCAGGAGATTCTACTGTACACTCAGGTGTGAATGTACAGACCATTCAATGTTCAGTTATTTAACACAGGGGTGCTGTGGCACTTCAATATGTCTTGGGCAAGACGAAAATATCTTACTGAAACTGGCCCATGAGACTAGAGACTCACCTGCGTTGCGTGTAAGGTACAAAAGTTTATCTTTGTGAAATGTGTAAGATGTTCCAGGTACTATTCTAGAAGCCTATGGATGCCATGCCATTTGATTCTCATTTTATGGATGAGGAAAATCAAGGCTCCAAGAAGTTGAATAACTTAAAGAGAAGGTGTAAGGTTGAGAGCTTCCTTATAAAGTGGTAGGGACCCGACCCCTCCAACCCCCACCACTGAGACCCACTGTCTCCACACCCCCTCTATGCCAGTTCTGACTCTGACACCATCCCATCTCACTGTGTGCCCCGCTGCCCCCCGCCTCTGGCCAGGGGAGAGGGCTCAGTTTCCTTGTCTGCATGGCACTAACTCTTAAAAACAAACCACAACTCCTCCTCTCTTCCTCCACCATCAAAGGTAACCCAATAAATCAGTCTTCTCAAGTCATATCCACTTAAGAGAGAATCGCTTCAGAGCGGTGGAGCTGGCGAGAGATTATCACTTGGATACAAGATGCTCTTTTTTCCCCTGTCTTCTGGGCACTGAGGAAGGTAAAGAAAAGGTGCGATTTTTCAGAGAAAAGAGATTTGACTCATTACAATGAATTGTGGACCTGAAAAATCATTTCTTAGAAGCAGTGGAAATGTTAATGCCATCATCTTGCACGAGTGGAGAGGGAGGAGGCAGGTAATTTTGCCGAGACTGCCTGGGTATCCCATTGAAGCTAAAGGTCTGCACACTCAATCTTGATTGAATTACCATTATCAGAGGAGAGAGGGTGGCCTGGGTACCACAGGGAAACATTTGGTGCACCTCCCAGGGCTGCCAGTTCCCTGTTGGCTGGGGCTGGACGGCTCCCTTCTGCAGGGCCCTGTGGGGAGCTGTGCTGATGGATGAAACCTTTGGGGCTGTGGAGGGGGCTTAAGGACAGATGAGCAGAGAACCGAGAGAAGTTAGAGGGACAGTGGCCTAACTGATGACTTTGTGGCTTCATTCCAAGCAGAGTGTCCAGCCTACACTCCATGAAGGGGATCTTCTGAAGAAAGGAAGGGAGGTTTCTGATCTAGATTCCTTCAGAAGCAGAATCAGAGACAAAGATGGAGTGTAAGAACTTCATCTAGGAGATGATCCCAGGAAACACTGGACAGGAGATGGGAAGTGAAATGGAGGAAGAAAGAAGGGAAGGAGAAAAAAAAGAATTCAATAAGGGGTGTGTCATCAAGCAAGTTATCACCGTAGACAGTTGGGGCTTGCTTACTCCTATTAGGGAACTCCAGGGGAGACTGTGAACATGCACCCCCAAGATAATTCCACCTTAGCGGGGAGGTACTTGGGGTACTTATATTCCATCCCCTACCAGTCATGCATTGAGAACTGCTCCGGGGACTTTTAATTTCCTGGGAGTCCCAACCTGCCCCACAAGCAGGCAGAGAAGGATACAGTGGCTGGAACAAGGCCTCTGATAAAAAGGACACTGAGGGCTACTGCACAAGGTTTCTCTGTAAGGCCCAGACAGGAGTCACCCTCAGAGGCAGCAAAGGAGAAGAAGGAATGGGAGCACCCATTCTGACATCCAGCTCAGTCTCCCCAGAAATCAGGAGAGAAAGCTATGAGACGAAGCCCTTGGGTTTGTTTTGAACCTGAGTCCCTCCCTACAAGTGAAAATGGCTTCTCTGAAGAGCTCATGCAGTCTGCTATCCGTCCTGAGGTCAGAGACCTCAACATATTTTCCCCTAAAAGCACAGGTGTGTCCAGGTGCAGAGGGACTCCTTGGTAGGGAGCTCATGGCATCTGGGCAGCCAGAGCCCAGAGCTCTGGCCCTCACTATCCTTTAGACTCTCTGTGTGGCCGTGGTCAAGGGTTTTACATCTCTGGGCCACTGCTTATTGCCTGTGAACTGACAGAGGCTAGACTTGGTCTCATCTAGATTTAAGAGCCTACACAGTCAGCTTCAGAGTCATTTATTCATCTTAGCTTGCCCTCTTTGCACTGAAAGATAGGACACTGTCAGAAAGACGAAGTGACTTTGTTGAAGGTCATGCATGAGGTCAAAGGCAGAACTGAGACTAGCACCCAGGTCTGCTGGACCCCATACCTGGTACTCCATTATACCTGAGCCTAGAGGTTTGTTTAAATTAGGGGGTTAGAAGTCTCAGAAAATATCCCAGATCTCTTGTTTGCCAGTCAGACTTCTGCACCTGCCTCTCTAAACTGGGAGCTGATCTCTGTGGATGAGAGGTTTGTATGCTCAGCATTGCGAATCATCAGGGAAATGCAAATCAAAACCACAGTGAGATATCAGCTCACACCTGTCAGAGTAGCCATCATCAAAAAGACCACAAATAACGAATATTGGCAAGGATGTGGAGAAAAGGGAACCCTTGTATACTGTTGGTAGGAATGCAAATTGGTGCAGCCACTGTGGAAAAGCAGTATGGGGATTCTTCAAGAAAGCAAAAACAGAACTACCAGATGACCCAGCAATTCTGCTCCTGGGTATATGGAGCCAAAGAAAATGAAAACACTAATTTGAAAAGATACACGTACCCCAAGATATGACAGCAACCCAAGTGTACATCAAGAGAAGAATGGATAAAGAAGATGTGGTGTACACACACACACACACACACACACACACAGAGGAATATTACTCAGCTATAAAAAAGAATGGAATTTTGCCATTTGTATGACATGGGGGGCATCATGCTCAGTGAAGAAAGAGAAAGACAAATGCTATATATTATCACTTATCTGTGGGATCTAAAAATATAAAACAAATGATTATAACAAAACAGACTCACAGAATTAGAGAATAAACTAGTGATTACCAGCAGGGAGAGGAAAGAGGGGAGGAGCAAGATGGGAGTAGCCAATATTTTATAAGAACTTTAAATGGAATGTAGTCTAAAAAGTAATTGAATCACTATGTTGTACACCTGAAACTAACGTAACATTATATTAATGCATAAAAAAGAAAATAAGATGAAAGGTTCGTAAGCCTGAGAGTGTATGGGTGTCACCGGCACATCTGGTCTACATCTCTTTAGAACTGAGAGTGCTGGGTGCCACCCCTGGAATGTCTGCTGTGACAGGTCTGCAGTGGGATGCAAAAATGAGCCTTCTAACCAGTTCTTAGGTGCTGCTGCTCCAGGAAGCACGCTTTGAGAACTGGACTCTGTCTACAGATTTCCTTGTCCTCTGGCTCTGGCTTGGTTTAGCTATCGGAAAGCACAGGCAGAGACTGGATGAAGTCGGGAGGCATCAATCGATACCTGGGAGGCATCAATACTTCTTTCAGCTCTCTCTGTTGGGGCCACCACAGGCTGCCTGCAAGGCCACTAAAAGGTCATGCCTTCAGCTAGGTCGCCTGCCTCTGGGTCCTGGGAACTTCTTACAGAGTCCTCTGTGCGCGGGTGTGGCATTTAGCCCCTAGGGCACTGCACTATTCCTGCAGTCTCCCTAGAGCTAGCGCACACCTTCATAAGAAAAATAAACACAAACAAAATCCACTTAAGTTCTCGTCAAATCACCCTATTTGAAGGTCCCATCAGTTTTCTACTGGGACCCCAACAGATTCCAGGAGAATCTGTCATTTGATAAAAGAGAAGCCTCATTTGATAAAATGTGCACCCCCTGGGATCAATTCCTCTCCTCCTGCAATCTCCTCCCTGACAGTCCAAGAAGTGCCCTCTCCAACTTCCACAGGAGGAATGCTGCACTCTTCCTGAAATTTCCCCTTGTCTACCGCCAATGCCCCAGGGTTACTTAAAAGTAAAGCGCTCTTTTGTTCTGTTTCTCCCATTCATTTCCTTCCCTTTCACTCTCTTTCGTTTTTACTCCCTGGAAACCCCACTGTCTCTATTACTAAATTCTAAACAGAAGCATTTGGAAGAAAGGGCTTATTTAGCCAAGGTTTCTCTTTCATTGTTTCATTTGCAGGCAGCGCCCTCCCTCCATCCCAGCTCCTTTCATCTTCTCTGTCCTCCCTGGCCTGGGCCTTTGTCCTCCGCACCAGCCTCCCGGAGCCCTAGGTTCCTTAGGATGCTAATCACACCCGGTGTTCTTCTTGCGCCAAGAATATTTCTATTTATCAAGCCAGGGCAGACTTTGCCTTCGGGAGGGACACATACAAGGGCAGGAACACTTTCCAGTCCTTCGGGCTGTTTCTCTTTTTCCTTTCTTATTTCAATTACAGGGCACTTTTTTTTCCCCTTTTTTTCTTGGTCCTCTTTATGCATTGCACTGCTTTTGGAAGCACTGGTTACTTGGCACTGTCTCCTCTCAGGACTGAGTGCAGACCTGGTCCAGCCACAGTTTTGCTGCAGAATTACTGATACTTACATTACAAAGGAGATTCAACTCTTTTTAAACCCAGCAAACCCGTGTTCGATCCCTGGGTTGGGAATATCCCCTGGAGAAGGAAATACCACTCCAGTATTCTTGACTGGGAAATCCCACGGACAGAGAAGACTGGTGAGCTACAGTCTATGAGGCCACAGAGAGTCGGACACAACTGAGCAACTAACACACACATGGACACACAACACACAAACCCAGCAAAGTGGTATCACTGCTAATGCTAAGTTGCTTCAGTCGTGTCTGACTCTGTGTGACCCCATCGACGGCAGCCCACTAGGCTCCTCTGTCCCTGGGATTCTCCAGGCAAGAACACTGGAGTGAGTTGCCATTTCCTTCTCCAATGCATGAAAGAGAAAAGTGAAAGTGAAGTCGCTCAGTCGTGTCCGACTCTTCGTGACCCCGTGGACTGCAGCCTACCAGGCTCCTCCATCCATGGGATTTTCCAGGCAAGAGTACTGGAGTGGGGTGCCATCGCCTTCTCCAAGTGGTATCACTAGCTGTCTAAATTTCCTCTGTCTCTGTTTGGGCTTCCCCTAAAGTAGATGTAAGATGAGAATTCCAGCACAAGCAGTTTATGTAGGAAGAGAAGGGGATACCAGGGGGGGTAAGGGGTGGGAGTGAGACAGCCAAAAGAAGGAGCCCAGGAAGGGTGAGTTTCTAAATCTACTACCATTGTGAGCAACTGCAGCCCACTCCCCATGGAAGCTCTGGAAAAAGGTGAAGACCATACAACCTAGCAGGGCTGGAGGTGAAGAGCTGGGCTATTTTGTGGTCCAGGGAGAGATGGTCTTGAGCCTGGACAGATCATCCTGCCTCAGCTTTGGAGAAAGTCCTCAGGCAAAGAGATGCAAACAGGGCGAGTGTGTATGGGGGAACCAGTGAGGTGCCAGGGCATATGCTTCAGAGAGGTGATTGCTCTCAGAGTCAGGAAGGTGCAGGGTCAACAGCTGAGGCCAAGCAGCCCCTGGAATGTCACATCCTGGATGTCGCCCGCCTCACCCTAGTTGCATCCCTAGATGCCAGTGGGTGTTACTGAAACTAGAGGGGAAGGGGCAGGGCACTACCTTTAAAAGAATAACACAGCCTGAGGATATAATATAAACTGATTAGCACCAAACAGGTCCAAGATGAGCTGCTCTCCACCAGACCCTTAGTTCAGCTCAGTCGCTCAGTCGTGTCTGACTCTGTATGACCCCATGGACAGCAGCAC
This sequence comes from Oryx dammah, assembly GCF_014754425.2. Classification (NCBI taxonomy): domain Eukaryota; kingdom Metazoa; phylum Chordata; class Mammalia; order Artiodactyla; family Bovidae; genus Oryx; species Oryx dammah. Next base: position 12,561,979 of record NW_024070194.1, on the reverse strand, counting down.
ACCAGGCCTCCCCGTCCATCACCAACTCCCAGAGACTGCTCAAACTCATGTCCATTGAATCAGTGATGCCATCCAACCATCTCATCCTCTGTCGTCCCCTTCTCCTCCTGCCTTCAATCTTTCCCAGCCTCAGGGTCTTTTCCAATGTCTTCGCATCAGGTGGCCAAAGTACTGGAGTTTCAGCTTCAGCATCAGTCCTTCCAGTTCAGGACTAATTTCCTTTAGGATGGACTGGTTGGATCTCCTTGCAGTCCAAGGGACTCTCAAGAGTCTTCTCCAGCACCACGGTTCAAAAGCATCAATCCTTTGGCGCTCAGCTTTCCTTATGGTCCAACTGTCACATCCATACATAACTACTGGAAAAACCACAGCTTTCACTATATGGACCTTTGTCAGTAAAATAATGTCTGTGCTTTTTAATATGCTGTAATGGCACCCCACTCCAGTACTCTTGCCTGGAAAATTCCATGGATGGAGGAGCCTGGTGGGCTGCAGTCCATGGGGTCGTGAAGAGTCGGACATGACTGAGTGACTTCACTTTCACTTTTCTCTTTCATGCACTGGAGAAGGAAATGGCAACCCACTCCAGTGTTCTTGCCTGGAGAATCCTAGGGACGGGGGAGCCTGGTGGGCTGCCGTCTATGGGGTTGCACAGAGTCGGACAAGAATGAAGTGACTTAGCAGTAGCAGCCACTAGACCCTGAGCCTCAGTATTTGCTCACTGTAATGCATTAGGAAGCTAAATGACACACCCACAGGTGCCATGATAGTTCCAAGGCCAACCATAAAGACCAAAAAGCGGGTGGTGGCCCAATTCCTGGAAATCTCTGCCCCTCCCCCCAAACAGTTGGAATTATCCTCCCACTCACTGGCCGATGAAATTATCCAGCCCACTAAAACTAACCATACCATATTTTCATACTGCTTTCGCCTTCTGAGGTGGCCCATACTCTGTGAAGTGTGTTTCTTTCTAAATAAATCCACTTTTTTTTACCTATCACTTTGTCTCTCACTGAATTCTTTCTGTGATGAGACATCAAGAACCTGAGCTTCATTAAGTCCTGAGACTAGGTGTGTGGTCTCAATTAAGAGAATATGAGTTATATGGCTTCATTACAAGGAGGCAGTGGGGCTGTGGGTGTGGATGGGATGCTGACAGCATCTTCTATCCCTCTTCCATGGAGTTTAATCCCCTTCACTGTTGTTCTTGCTCCTGGGATCCTGCCTTCTCAGACGTGAGATCCTGGAGGGAACATGAGTGTGCTCTCTCCTTCCCTTCTCCCATCTCTCCACCCTCTTCACGTAGGCTCATTATGTCTTCCTTGCTGGAATATTACTGCTCCTAGAGTCATCCGGATCCAGCCCTCCTCCATCCATCCTTTCTGGGTGTTCTCTATTTTGAGCTGGGGATGGGGGAGCCAGAAGGGAGAGACGCATGGCTCAAGCCCTTCAGCGTCTTTTAGGGAGTCTATGAGCTACAACATTCAGTCATGTCTACCGAGCACCAGCCGTAAGTCAGGTGTGGGGACACAGAAGTGCAAGATGGCTCTGGCCCTGCTATTCCAGGACACCTGTTCCAGTGAGACCAGGCAGCCAACAGACGGCCATCCACATGCTCGCAAATCACAGCAGCACGGAGAATTAAGGAGAAGACATGCACTGTGTTCTTGGAGTGAATAACGGGGTTTTGAAAGAATTATAATGGTCAGAAGAATTCCCCGAGGAAGTGGTACCTAAGCGAAGATCTAAAGAATAAGGAGAACTTAGCAAAGAGAGGCCCGAAGGGCATGTTGATAGAGCAAAGAGAACGTGCAAAGGCCCTGTGTCATGGATGAGTGTGGAAAGTTCAAGGTACTGAATAAAGGACAGTGGGGCTTAACTGAGGAGACTGCAGTGGAGAGAACAGCACAGTGAGAGTGAGAAATGAGATGGAGAAAGGGCTGAGGCCTTCGGATAAGCAGGGCTCAGTACTGAAGGGAGCCATTTGAAGGGTTTTCTGTAGGACAAGGACATGATCTGACTCGTATTTTGAGGAGGTCCCTCCGGCTTCTGTTAGAAACAGGCATAAAGTCGGGGGCCAGAGCAGATGTGGAACCACCAGGAAGAAGGCAGGCCGAGGCCAAATGAGAGCAGATGATGGCTCGGGCAAGCATGCTGAGCACAGAGGGTGAGCACCGGGAGGTCCAGAAAGATACAAAACTTCCCATCCTTGGCCCCTGAGGCTTTGGACCACAAACCAGGCCTAACCTGGATACCCTTGTCTCTCAGGGAGGCAGGGTCTCTTTACTGTGCTCTAGTCATTAATTTTTTCTATCATTATTTTCCACTGTAATATTTCATCATTGTACCCATTTTACAGAGAGAAGACTGAGGCTGAGTGTGAGCACACAAAGTCTTACAGCCTATAATTTAGTGGACTCCATCTGAACTCACCATCTAGTAGGAGGAATGGACAAATGACCAAATTTTTAAGGCACAGTATGCATGGCTCTAGAGCACAGAATGGTCAGAGCCAGCAGAACCTGGGCCCAGAATATGAGCTCCCTGGCAGCAGAGGGCCTGGCTCGGAGGAGAACCACACATCTTAGGTCTTAATACACATTTCCTGAGCACTTGAACGTCTCTTTCCAACACTTTATTTGCAGGAAATCTTGCAGTCTGCCTTACTCTCTTCCAAGAGACAAATTATAAATGCTTTTCTGATTAGTTCTCCCATTCACAGTCGATTTCTGAATCAGCACAGGAAACAGCTAAGCTAAAACTTCTGCCTCTTTCTTCCTTCACAAGCTGCCTGTATCTTATGCTTTCTTCCTCCAAGCTTTTTCTTAGGCAATGTCTAGACAGTCAAAGAAAACAAAACACTGAACTGTACTAGAAATAACTTGTTATTCAGGATTTTATTTTTTATTTTTGGCTGAACTGGGTTACTCTGAGAATGGAGACCAAGGGATGGTTGTTACCCAACTGATGAGATGTCAGAAGGTCCAGGTTGGCTGCACCATAGGAGAGGGGCTCTTGTAGACTCCTGTTCTAATCACAGTATATGCTCCGCATTTTGTATTCTGTTGTGTAGAAGGCTGTGGATAGCATTGATCATACCTGTCTCTCCCTCTCTTCTCAGCACTGAATATCAAGCAGGGTCCCATCCAAGTACTGTCACTGCACCTGTTAAGGCCTCACTGTCCCTTGCTAGGACCATTGCAGTAGCCTCCTCACTGGTCTCTCTGCCTCCAGCCTCCCCCAATCTCATGCCCCCTCCCAAAGTGCTGCCCCGGTGATCTTTCCAAAACGGACATCTGATCATGCCTCCCTGCCCCAACCCAGCTTATTCCACATCCCCACGTGGGTATTCAGTGCATTTTGCTTACGATAAGAAGGGCTGGTGTATCCACACTGCTCATCAGTGATGCTGACAGAGTAACTCTGTGGCTAGGAGTAATGGTGCCAGGTACTGTGCCAAGGGTTTTTTGTACCTTCCCCCCCCCCCCAACCATCCTATCTTTATTCTTCTCCTCATCTTAAAGGCAAGAAAGCTGAAGCTTAGAGAGGTCAGGTAACCAGCCCAAGGCCCCTTAGCTGGGAGAGAAGCTCAGGGCTTCAACCACTCTGTGGGTTTGAGCTACTCTGTGCCACTGTCCTCATCAAATCACGCACTATGACGGGGTGCCTCCAGGGATGCTAGAGCTCACTGCTGAGCAGAAGGCAATGTCCTTTCAGGCCTCCCCCAAGTCCACACAAAAACAGCTTCCTTCCTGCAGGCTCAGTGTCACGTAAGGCCCACAATGACATAGACCCTGAGCGGCAGGTACTCACGTTACTACCAAGCTCTGTCCCCAGCAGCAGTGGGGTCTGGAGCGGGTCATGACGCCCTAAGCTCTGCCTCTTGGGCGAACGGGGTAGCCCCGGCCTCCTCTGAATCCTGAGCTAGCTGCTTCCCAAACCCTCAGGCTTAGGCTCAGAGTTTCCTTCTAAGCATCAGTCCTTGCTTGGGACTCTTCCTTCCTGGAGTAGCAGTATCTCTCTCCAAGGGGTTCTCAGCCCACCCCTCACGGGTAGACCTTGCTCTCCAGCCAGCACTGCTGCCATGTTGGGATTCTGCACAGTGCGGGCCTGCTAGGAACACCCTTGCGTCTGGGCTTCCTCCCCGACCTGAAGAATTCTTGCGTGGATAACACCAGACGAGACCCAAGCCTGAGAGGTTTCCTGAATCCACTGTCCCTGGAGGCAGCTCCCTGCCCAGTGCCTCTGGCTGAGATCAGCCATCCAGCTCAGGGATGACAGGGAGTCTGAGCCAGGGCTCCATGCCTAGCATGAGGACCTGAAGTTGGAAATATCAAGGACTATCTGATAACAAATTCCAGGTAAATAGAGTGATGGCCTCCTTAAGTCTAAGTCCCCAAAGCCTGCAGTCCTCCCAGAAGGTCACCTACAGGATATGATGTTGCCGTATCGATTCTTGTTGCGGTTTTCATCCTCTTTGGCTGTGTCCCACGAAGCTGTCTGTCCCTCTGGTAAGGCCTAAAAAGAAAGGACAGAGTGATTAGAATAGCTCGAGGTAGGAACCTCATCTGGGTATAGGTGAGCCAATGGGGAGACGCACTGTGATGGGTCATGCAGTGTAAAAGCCTGTATGTTCTTGGATGGGGTCTGGGGAAAAATACAGACTTGGCCCCTCTGACTTATTCACCTGTTCACTGACTCAAATGTTATTGATATCTTTTGAGTGTGAGATGAGATCAAATCTGGTCCAGAAGGAAAGTCATTTGCTTAGTCATTCACTTGATGAGTATCTGAATCCCTAATATGTGTTGGGCGCTATTCTAGGTACTCAGAATACAAAGAAATAGAGCTTCTTTTGAGCTTCCAGTTGACTGGAAGACATAGCAAAGGAACAAGAAAACATATACAATTTTAAATAGTAGAACTGCTATGAAGAAAATAAAGCAGGGCAGAGGTTCAGTGACGGGGGAATGAGAATTATTTCAGATTGCACAGTCTGGAATGGCTTCTCTGAGAAGGTGACATTTAAACTACTTCCTTCCTGATATGAAGAAGGCAGCCATGATAAGAGAAGTGGGGAGTGGTCCAGGCAGAGAGAATAGCGGATTCAAAGGTGGTAACCGCAGTCAAGGATGAGGTGGAGAAAGCAGTGACGAAAGCGATCTGGAGAGGCGGGAAGATTTCAGGCTCTATGAGGCATTGTGGTTGCTGGTAACATGCTGAGTGTTATTCTGGGTGTGATGAGAAACCGTTGGAGGGTTTTGAGCAGGGCAGTTAGCTGATCTGCTATCTGTTTTGTAAAGCACATTCTGGCTCGTGTATGGAACGCAGACTCTAGGAGGCCCAGGGAGGAACCAGGGAGATCGGTTAGGAAGGTTTTGCAATAGTGCAGGCAAGAGATGATGGTGCCCTGGACCAAGGTGATGAGCAGTGGCTGCAGTAAGAGGGATTAATTTTAGGACGTTCAGTTGGATATTGCAGGTTTTGGTTTCCCCCCAGAGGCACACTCAGAAACAAGGATTCTAGTATGAGATTTACTTGGGAGGTAAGCCTAAGGAACACAGTGGGGCAGCTGAGGGAAGAGTCAGACAATCGAGGGAAGAAAGTCAATAGAGGGTAGATCCACGAACAAGTAACCACTGCAACTGGGCTTAATCTCCTGGGCCCATCTCATGCCTCCGAGTTGTCCTCCCAGAGGGAGGAGGAGGTTGGGGTGTTCACCCACCAGTTCGCATAAGTCGCTGTTGAGGTCAGCTCTTAGGAAATCCCTTGGCACTTCTGTCATGCTCAGTAGGCAAGCTGTGCACATGCTTTTTGTCTTGAGGGAGGCCTTAGGCAAAAAGACAAAGGTGGCGGGCACTGGACAGGCATACATGGGACCAGTGAGTGCAAGGGAGGCAGGCAGGGCACCAACACGTCGACTTCAGACACGGGATATGATGGAGAGACAGGTGAAGGCTGACTTACAGGCTGTGGGTTGGCAGAACTGAGTGGAGAGTCACATCTTTTACTGAAATGGAGAAGAAACAGATGGGGGAGAAATGGGTTTGGGGAAGCAGGAATTAAGTGTTGTGTTCTGGGTATATAAAGTACTTAGAACCATGCCTAGCACTCGCCTCTGAACATGTTCAAAATAATAAGAACAGTGGCAGCAGCAGCCACGTTTGAGATGATTAGTCAACATCCAAGCTGAGATGCTGACTAGGAAGGTGGATACAGAAGGTCAGAGTGAGAAGGAAGGAAGAGATGAGACTCATACTTTAAAAGAAAATAGGGACATCCCTGGTGGCCCCGTGGTTAAGAATCTCCCGGCCAATGTAAGGGACATGGGTTTCATCCCTGGTCTGGGAAGATTCCACATGCCACAGGGCAACTAAGCCTGTATACCAACTACTGAGCCTGCGCTCTAGAGTGTGTGCCCTGTACCAAGAGATGCCACGGCAATGAGGAGCTCGAGCACCACAACTAGAAAGTAGCCCCTGCTTGCCGCAACTAGAGAAAACCCTCGTGCAGCAATGAAGACCCAGTGCAAGCAAAACTAAATACATTAATTAATTAGCTAAAAAGAGGAAGAGAGAGAGAAAACAGACAAGCAAAGAACCGTGTGAAGTGATTTAACAGTTACCAGCCAAGTATCATGGAAACACTGAGGAGGGAGCAGTCACTTATTTCACAGACAAGAAAGAGGGGCGTTTCAGGGAGCGGGGGCGGCTTCAGAAGCGTGAATGTCAAATCACCTCTTGACTACTGCCCTTCTCCTGCCTCTGGAAGGACAAGCTAGCTGTCCCGCTCAGTTGGCCCCTGCACTGCTTCTGAGACTGGACTTCTCACCTCTCAGGCCACACAGCTCCCTGTCAGCAGGGCAGGGGAGAGGAGCTCCCAGCCGTCTGAATAGCCCAGCATTGACTGTGCCCACCTATTTCTTACCGGGTCTACATTCTGAGCAAGGAGGAGTCTGTGACCCGATTGGTCAGAAACTAAGCCATTCAGCAGGTAATGTTTTACAAGCAGGCAGGACCACTATCTCTTCCAAGCCCAGACCATTCAGGATGCCCCCTTTTCTGCTTCCAGTCTCCTATGTCTATTTCAAGCCAGCCTAGGTGAGTCTTTTCGTGGAGAAGGAGTTGGCAAGCTTTTTCTATAGTGGGTCAGATAATAGGCGGTATGGGACTGGTAAGTCAGGGAGTCTCTGTTCCAAGGACTCAAACTCAACTCCGGTGTTGTGGAGTGAAAGTGAGCGCAGTCATAGACACAATGCAAACACACGGGTGTGGCTGTGTTCCACTAAAAGCTGATTTACAAACACAAGTGCTGGGCTGGATTCAGCCTGTGGCTGTAGTTTACTGAGCTTTATTCTAGAAGCATGATCATGTTCCTCAGCTAGGCGGTGGTTGGGTAGATAGAATGGGTGTCCTTTCTGTAAGCCATTCCAGAGTGAATGGAGATGGGGTGAGAGGTGCTTGCCTGGGCTAAGCCATGTTCTCCAACTTAGTTTTGCCCAGGGTTTTAGACTGGGATAACAGGGCACCTTCCCAGCTATTACTTGATCAGAATGTATTTCTCTGGGTGTCAGAAACCCTTCGACTTGTACCCTCGAGAAGCAAACACGAGGCACGAGGCTCTACGCTAAATCTGTGTATGAAAAAAGCGTTAGGGAGATAAGAGAGTGCTCATTCTGCAAGTGGAGGACTTGCGTCTCCTTTCTCTCCTCTTCATCCTCTGCTTACTCCTCATTGTAATTGACCATCACCCTGCATCCCTGTCATCACCAGCACAGGCCATCTGTAGAACGCAAATGGTTCCTGCTTTTGCATGGAACTCTCAGAAGCCAGATTCCAGCGCTTGGCCTTATCCTCTCATCCCAGCTCTTTCAGGCAACTTGCCAGGCCTCTATATTCCTGGGTCTTTGTAGGGGTGGTATGAGTTGGTCTCAGTCATAGCAATGGACTTTCTGATGTTTATCTAATTAATTACATCCACCCAAAGTGGTGTGAAACCAAGAAGAGCACCCGGTGAATGTTTTCATACTCTTTTTTTTTTTTTAAATAAAAATCTGCTGGCCACCTATTATGTGCCAGGGCTCAGGTTACAGTTAGCTTAAGGTTTCATCATGGCTGAACATTAGAATTGTCTGTGGAATCTTTAAAGCTCCCAAAGCTGTAGCCCTACCCTAGACCACTAAATCAGCGTCTAAGGGACACAGACGTCAGTAGTATTTAAAACTCCCCAAGTGATTCTAATGTGCGGCCATGATCCTTGCAAACAGTGAATTTACCTGGAGAAACACTTCCCCACAAGCCTCCTCTGGCCTTGGTGTTGCCTCTTCCAGTCCACTCTCCTGTATAATCAGATAAATCTTCCTAAACTGTGGATAGGACCCAGTTACTCCCCCGTCACTGACTTCAGGATAAATTCCAAACTCTTCAATACAAGGTCCTTAATGATTTCACCCCGTCTGCCCCTCCAATCTCACTGCTTACCCTTAAATCAATATATCAATGATTAGCAACTAAACACAATGCCACAGACAATTCCAGGTGTTACAAACTTCGAGACTGACTAGAGACATGCTGTTCCCTCTGCTTGAAATTTTCTCCCACCCGAGTCTTCCTGGGAAAACTCTTAAATATCCTTCCAAACCTGGTTCAAGCACCTTCTCTTTTGTGAAACCTTCCTCGCTTACCTTCCCACCATGCCACTGCGTCCCAGCTAGTCAGTTACTTCTGTTATTATACGGACTGTTTACATCTGATGATTTGAATATCTTATCTAGGTAACTTACTCTAGGTAAGTGGTAGCATCTTATTCACGATGGTATCTTCATAAACCAATGCTGACTTTGTATTTCATATGTGCTTGAATCAACCCCTTTGAATAAATGAATGGATGGATAGATGAAAAAAAAAATAGTGGGTGAGGTGGATGCTGTGCAGACAGAGGGCAAAGATCCTGGAATCTGAGAACTGGAGGTGACTTTTAAAATAAGTTGTCTGTGCTCCTTCCTACAATGGGCTTCCAGGCAGCTGATAAAATGATCCCTAACATCTGCTATTTGGATGCCCTCAGTGATGGAGAGCTCACTACACACAAAAGCTTTTTGCTTCACTTTTGGACAGACCCACTGGGGCTTTTCATTTACCCTGTTTCCATGCCTTTGCCCTGGTCCATGAGGCCCTCGCATGCTCCCTCTGCACTGCAACACTGCAGAGGTTAATGAATGTCCCTGTCCACCCCTTGGGTGGACACAGGCATGTCCACCTGGGGCCCGGGATGGCATAGTTTAGCAGTCCTTATCCAGGCCGTGCTCTTCAGGATAAACTCAGTGTGGTGATCTCCTCTGAAAAACCCTAAATGGTCCTGATGAGTTGTGCTGAGTGGCACTTCTCCGTAGAGACCACACAGACTGCTAGCACAGCTCTGGGAGCCTCTGTGTTCCCCTGGTCAGGGATGGAGAATGGGTGAGCCCGGGGGGCTGGGATGATGTTGACAAAGGCAGAGAGGAAACACCACGGAGCTGTCCAGTAGGGAGTGGTTATGACTCCTTAAATTGCAGACTTTGATCACACATCCATTTCCATTTTTAGGGAGCTACAATCTAATAGGGGATAATCTTAGGAAGGGAAAAAACATGAGGGGGTAAAAGTATGAAAGGGAGACTCCTCTCCATCTTCAAAGTGAGCCAGCTGAGGGGCATTATTTTTGCATTAGTGGCTAGTTACAGTAGATTGACCAGGGAATGGTGGCAGTCATTAGGAGCTAATCACATTCTTTTGAAACCAAAATTGCCATCTCATCATATTCGTCCATTATCAACCTCCACTTTCCTTTTCTCACTCACTTCTCCTGAGAGTGTTGAGCTCTATTTTTACACTTTTCCCTGAGCATGGAAATGCTTCCAACTCCTCTAGTGTTGCTTTTCTCAGGCAGTCAGGTTTTTTTCGGTCCTACAAGGTACATTTGGGGGTGCCTGCCTCTCTGGAGGTCTGAGCTGTAGCAACCATTGAATGCTCGAACAGCAGACTCATATCAGCACGGTGAAGTCTGGAAACAGGAAACGACTGACCCAAGAATACATATCAGGTGAGCTCATCTTTCCTTTACCCCTTCTTCTTTCCTTTCTTTCTGAGTGCCAGGACTATGCTAGGTCCTAGAAATAATACAAATGGACATGAGAGACGAGATCTCATGGGCTTTCTGTCCTAGTTGCATGAAGGTGCAAACAAGAAACACGGTAAACCTTACTTATGACAAGTGCCACGAAGGCAGCAAACAAAGTCCTGGGATAGACAGCAACTCAGGGTAAGGGACCAGTTAGGCTGGCTGAATTGGGCAGCACTCTGAAAAAGTGACATTTGAGAAGGAAAAGCGCAGCCCCTGACTTCGGGGAGCTGGCCGGGCACTCCCAGCTGGACCTTGGTGCTTTCCTGCTGAACATAACTTCCCTGAATGCCAACATCACACAAGGCAACTCTGAGACCCAGACGGAGCACGGCAAAAACATGACCACTCTGTAGTTACGCTTAGTTGCTCAGTTGTGTCTGACTCTTTCTGACCTCATGGATTGTAGGCCAACAGGCTCCTCTCTCCATGGAATTCTCCAGGCACAAATACTGGAGTGGGTAGCCGTTCCCTTCTCCAGGGGATCTTCCTGACTCGGGGATTGAACCAAGGTCTTCAGTACTACAGGTGGATTCTTTACCATCTGAGCTACCATGGAAGCCTATTCTAACATAAACAAAGACAGGAATATTGTCCAAGCCAAAACCCACCCCTATCCTGGCTCTTATGAGTGACTGCTGCTCCTGGTGCCGATTTCAGCTTTAGCCTCGAGCTTGTGCCCCTTCTAATAAGATTGACTAAGGTACCCAATCCTACCACTTCCTGATGGTGCCCAATAGAACAAAGCCCCACATCGCCTAACACAGCCCACGTCCTAAAAGTCCTTTCTGACATCCTCTTCCTGAGATGTCCCACAGTTCCTAAGTCTAGATTGTTCAACTCCAGTAGGTCTCACAGTTGAGCTGAAAAATAGATGATAAGCAGAAGCCAGCCATGACAAGAGCTGGGGGAAGAATGTTCCAGAATGACAGTGGGTACAGTGGCCCTGAGATGGAATGAGGCTGGTGTGTTTTGGAACTTGAAGGGAGGCTCTCCAGAGTTGAGAGAATGTAAGTGACATGTCATGCGGATGGTGTGTTGCTCACTTGAGGTCTTGTGGACCACAGCCAAAGATACGAGATATTCTAAGTCAACGGGTATGCTTTGGACATTTTTTTTTTTTTAAATAGGGAGGCTAACCAGTACCAGCATCGTGACAAGTGGCTAAGAGCACTTGCCTCTTGAACCCTCTCTTTATCCTTGACAGGCTTCATAGACTGCAGGATAAGATTATCACCTTTTACCTGTCCCAGATCAACTCTTCTTTTGGTTGCATTCCACCCACCCACCCACCATCCCTCCCAGTCATGAAGCTGAGGTCCTCTGGAGCCAGGGGGAGCTCAGATCCCCTGACCACGTCTCAGGCTTCTACTGCCCGACTCTGCTGAATCACAGCACTCTGCAAGCTACCATGGTCTCCCCCATTCACACTTCAATTTCCCGTTAGAACTGAGAATTGGCCCTCATGCTTGCCTGGCTGATTCCTCTTCCTTCCTATTGGTTTGGTCCTATTGAAATATGAAAGTCTCTTCTGAAACTTGCCACCCTTCTTTGGACACTCTGCTCAAGCCTCCTTGAGTTAGGCCCCCAACAGTGAGACATCAGGACACAGGGCTTCCAAGAGCAGCTCACCTCCGATCCACAGCTGAGAGCGCCCTGTTCGATTTCTCTCACCTGTTCATCCACTGACCTTAGATTCTGTTACAGCTACGATGCCCTCCTTACCCCCTTCAGCCTGGCTGTATCCCTGGAGATAACTGGATATGATATGCGCCGGGATGCAGCAAAACTAGGCCCAGGTACTGCTGACCAGGCGGTTCCTGGCTGACACTCCAGGGCACAGCTGAGGGCTTGCTTCCTCCAAGATGAGCCCACCCTGCCAGGATTTCCCTGGGCAGGAGCTCCCATGACTCTCCCCGTGATTCCACTCTCCTGGTGCAGGGAAGACCCTGGACAGTCTTCAACAAGGAGGAGCCATCTTACCTGGGTCTTTCATTCACGTATAGTGTAAAAAAAAAAAAAAAAGTCTCTTGCTATGCATATGAGACAGGGAAAGGCAGAGCTTTGCAAAAGGCAGACAGACTAGAGTGTTTGGGTATTTTTACTGCCAATCATTTCACCACTCCAAGTCTCAAAGGACTTTTCTGAGAATTAAGTCAATGATGAAACCTTCAGGTGAGGGGCTGAGGGGAAGACTTGACCACACTGGGCAGCACGGGAATCGTTCACTGATGGACTCTTCTGTGTCCTGACTGTTTGGGTGTTTACATGACTCCATGCATTTGTTTAAACTCACAGAACTGTACACACTGCATCCCCCCAATAAATATTGTAGCATTAATAAGTTAAAAAAAATACACCCCTGGAGTTTTACAATGATTAGTGATGACCAGGGATCGTGCTCACAGGCCGCTGGCACAAGACAGGTGTCCAGACTCTTCTGCCCCAAGGATAAGCGATCTAGCCTCCTGGGCTCACTCCCAGAATTCATTCTCCTGCTTCCTACTGAGCAGAAACATACAGTTTACTGTCACCAGATCAAAGACAGGGGGCTCCCTGAACATCCTTCCTGGTTTGCCTCAGACAAAAGGGGTTCCCAGGATGCAGGACTTTTGTTTAAAACCGTGACTATCCTGAGGTCACGTGCACACTGCTATATTTAAAATGGATAACCAATGAGGATCTATTGTACAGTGCATGGGACTCTGCTCAGCGTTATGTGGCAGCCTGGATGGCAGGGGGATTTGGGAGAGAATGGATACATGTAAATGGATGGCTGAGTCCCTTCACTGTTCACTTGAAACTATCACAAAGGTGGTAATCGGCTATACCCCAACACAAAATAAAAAGTTTGGAAAAAAATAAATAAAAGTAAAAAAAAAAAAAAAAAAAAAAAAAAAAAACAGGGATCACCCTGAACAAACTGGGACAAGTTGGTCACCCTAGCTACAGGCAAGACACATATTCAGGGAGTGAGAAGGAGTTTCATCAGTCACTGGAAGCCTAAGGTCTGGTCTCAACTGTGGTCCAAGAGCTTGATAAATACCCATGTTTACTGAAGACCATGGTTAGCTGATGGATGGCAAGAGACGCCACGGATGGTTGTACAGGTTGCACATAACTCAAAAGCATCACACCTAAGTGAACACCATGCATCTGGTAGGCACGAGAGATTTCTGTACATATTACGAACATTTTCCAGAAGGTGATAAAGTCAAGTATCTTGAGACAGGTGTAGTTTTTGCTATTTCACTCTAGGGTGCTCTTTGAGTTAGCAGTGGCCCTGGCAGAGGCCATGCTTTCAAAAAATGCCTCCTCCTCTGCTGAAAAGAGCACACCTCAGAGATTATAAATGTGGACTGAGAAGGCAGGGGAGGATGACTAATGACGTCTGCTCAGAGTGGCATCAGGAGAGCAAATATTATTGTGTGCCGTGTCACTAAGTAGACGGTAATTTATGAGTTCGGCAGGAGATGCTGAGTTGAAAATCAGATGGCAGCAAGATGCGGGTATTTGTCTGTGACAGAAGCTTGGAACAAGCAGAATAGTTGAACGTGTGTCTGCACAGAGAGCCACAGAGCTCTCTTTAAAGGGCCCCATTAAAAGCGACACAATTTCCTTTATTTATTTTTTTTGTTTATTTCTGTTATGTTTATTTATTTATTTTTTATTTTTTTTTAATTAATTAATTTATTTTTACTTTACAATTCTGTATTGGTTTTGGCATACATTGACATGAATCCACCACGGGTGTACCTGCGTTCCCAAACATGAACCCCCCTCCCACCCCCCTCCCCACAACATCTCTCTGGGTCATCCCCGCGTACCAGCCCCAAGCGTGCCATATCCTGCATCGGACATAGACTGGCAATTCGATTCTTACATGATATTATACATGTTTCAATGCCATTCTCCCAAATCATCTCACAATTTCCTTTAAATGACAAATTTTAGGTCAGTGGTTCTCACACTTTGGTAGGAATCCAGACAGTCTAGAGAATTTGGTAGAATGCAGAGGCCTGCACCCTGTCCTGCATCAATGAACCAGTGTCTCAATGTTCTTTACTAACTCCGGGTGGTTCTGACACATAGCACAGCTTAAGAACCAGTGTCTTAGGGACTTCCCTGGTGGCTCGGTCACAAAGAATCTGCCTGCCAATGCAGGAGACACGGGTTTGATTCCTGGTCTGGGAAGATCCCATACGCCATAGAGAAACTAAGCCTGTGTACCACAACGACTGAGCCTGTGCTCTAGAACCTGGGAACCAAAACAGCTGAAGCCCAGCTGCCCAAGAGCCTGGGCTCTGCAGCAAAAGAAGCCACAGCAATAAGAAGCCTCTGCATGACAGTGAAGCGGAGCCGCTGCTCTCTACACCTACAGCAAAGCCCACGCAGCAAGGGAGACCCAGCAAAGTCACACACAAATAAATAAATAAAATCATGCATATAAATAAAAAAGGACCACTGCTTTGGGCAGGAAGGTAGATGAAAACAGCAAATTCCTGGGGAAGACTGACCCTAAAGACACTCTACACACCTGCAGAGATAGCCCATGGATATAAGGGTCTTTCTGTGTCGGTTTCTTTAAGAAATACTGCCTTTTAACTTTCTAAACGGAACTATTCTTTTTTTTTAAAAAATAATTTTTTTGCGGGGGTGGGGGGCTGCGCTGGTCTCTGTTGCTGCATGCTGGGTACCTCTAGCTGAGGTGAGTGAGGTCTACTCTTTACTTTTGGTGTTCAGTTCAGCTCAGTTCAGTGGCTCAGCTGTGTCTGACTCTTTGTGACCCCAAGGACTGCAGCACACCAGGCCTCCCTGACCATTGCAAACTCCCGGAGTTTACTCAAACTCATGTCTGTTGAGTCAGTGATGCCATCCAGCCAACTCAGGCTTCTTATGTGGCTGAGTATGGGGTCCAGGGTGTGTGAACTCAGCAGGTGCAGCTCGTGGGCTCTAGAGAGTGGGCTCAGCAGTTCAGTGCACAGGCTTAGTTGCCTTGTGGCATGTGGGATCCTCCTGGATCAGGAGTGGAACCTGTGTCCCCTACA
Source organism: Oryx dammah (assembly GCF_014754425.2). Lineage (NCBI taxonomy): Eukaryota > Metazoa > Chordata > Mammalia > Artiodactyla > Bovidae > Oryx > Oryx dammah. The sequence continues at coordinate 12,546,773 of NW_024070194.1, read as the reverse complement.
CTGGCAGGCAGATTCTTAACCACTGGACCACCAGGGAAGTCCTGGATAGAACTATTCTCATCCATAAATTGTTTTCACCAGTACTTTGCAAATCAATTACATTAATATTTGGCATTACTATACTATTTTCCAGATGTTTCGGAGAAGAGAAAAGAGCAAGATGCTGGCTTTACCTCCAAGAGGCCTATAGTTTGCTGGGAAAGCTCATTCTAGGATACCTCTATTCTTCTCATCCCTGAGTCTGTGATCTCTGCATCCCATTCCAGGCTATAGCCTGTTGGCCCTGTCCACACATTTTCTCCATCTTCACATGTGAGCTTCTGGGAGGGTGTCTCTGGGTCAACAGTTCTCCCCTAAACTTGAGGTCAGCTAGAATTAAGGGGTGGATTGGCAAAGGCCATGTTAGTTAATTTTTTTTTTTTTTTTGGTTAATTCTGTTCAGGAAAACTGTGAAAACTTCCTATTTTTCTCCCCAACTAGTTTCACTTTGAGTTTTCTCGTTTCCTAGACAGGAATCTTTGTTTCCCATGTAAGAGGTGACTTGCAATATTTCAATCCCTTTATGTTTCTGAGCCCCCTAAATGTGTGGTTTGCTCTGTCACACATGCTTTTTCTCAACCCAGCCTTCTACTTTTCCTCAACTCAGTGTTCTCAGCTTTTAGAAAATTGCTGATTGTTCTTGAAGTAATAACTGACAAAAAGCAAAACTAAATAACAAAACCTGCTTTCACCCTGGACTGCCCTTTCTCAAAGCATGCTAACTAGAGTTCTTTTATATAATTACCTGGTGTGGTAAGACCATGTGCTTCCTTTAAAGTAGGGTCTTTACTGTTTGTATCTTTCTAACTATGCCCAGTACTCTATTCAGTGTAAGGTACTCAGTAGGTACTCAATAAATGTTTCTGGCCAAATGAAGCATAAGCATACATCATCAGGCTTCAGGAATCCATGATATATAATCAAACATTTCACAGAAGATGAAAAATGGGCCCAGAGATGCAAGAGTCTCACACAAGTCTACCCATCGTGTCAGGGGCAAATTGAGAACCAAGTCTTGATTCTCAGTTGAGATAAGTTTTCTATGGTAGCACCTCAAAATTTCTCCTTTGATTGGGGAGGGTTCCAATGAAATAGAAAATATCTATTTGCTATGTTGTAAACAGAATACCAAGCGGAAAAATAAAAATAAGCTCAAAGGAAAAGTTTCAGTTAATAGTCTCTTGCACATGAGCCCTTTCTTAATAGGGAAAACTTACAAGTCTGAAACCACATGACGTGTCTGGGACACCTCTGAGAAAGGCCCACTTTCTCCTTATTTTAATCCATGGAAGGTGGACTGAAACAAGCAGGTGGAATCAGGTCTTTCTATTTTGGTGATTATGAGTTTCCAGAGCTGGAGAACAAGCATGGTATTCCCTTTCATGATTTGGGCTTCTGCCACTAATTCCCTGTGTCCTTGCCCAAGAATCACTCATTTGCAAATTGAAGAGCTGGACCAGAACCCAGAGGTTACCTACAGTGGGATGTTTTGTGACTCTCTTACCAAGTGAAGGGAGGAAAAAAAAAAAAGTTGTAGAAGCAGAAGGTCGGCTCTGTCTCTGCTTGGGTGGCTCTGAGCAGAGCAGAGGGTACCTGGGGGTGATTTGAAACATCCATCTCCATGGTTACACTCCATCAAAGCTGCCCGCCCAACACCACCCACAGATGACTAACAAAGATGGCAACACTGGCCACTGGCCTCACCCCACACAAGCCACGCACACAGCGTGTCTGCCCGGAGCTGGAAGATGAACAAATGTTTGCTCTTCATTAGGCTGTATCATATGCCTCACAGCTGTTCCTTGTTGCCTTAAATAGTCTTAATGGAGCTGTAATAACCAGATACCTTCTGGTTTCCCTACTGGGCTTGTTCTATTCATTATGACAACAGGCTGCCTGGATTGGACTGGGATTAACACAATTCTCTTCCTTCTCTCCATCACAAAGTCACCTCATCTTCTTTCCCAGAATCCTTCCCAAACTTGACATTCAGCTGACCCTGATGGTGGCTGGGGTTCTAGGACTCACAGACAAACCTAACTCTCCAGCCAACATCTGTTAACATTTGATGGTATGCTTAGGGTTTCTGGTTTGTAACTGGGGGAAGCTGGGGGAATTTGGGCTGGGGGTGATAGGAAGGGGAGGAAGGAAGACTCTGAGATCCAAGAGCATGTGCAGAAGCCCCTTGACTTTAATGTGGCTGCGTTCCAACAGCAGGGTAGATTTGAGGGGTCACCACACGCTTCCATAGGCAACGAACATCACCAGCAGTCAATTCTGCAGGTGAGGGGAGGGGTCCGTGGGCACAAGCAAGGCAAGTGCTGGGGACTCCAGGGGTCTCCTGAGACCAGTGACTCTACCTTGAAAGTACATTAGAGTCATCTGGAGAGCTTAGAAAATAGTGATCCTTGGATCCCACTTTCAGAGATTCTGATGTAATTAGTCTGAAAGATGGCCTGGGTATTGCTGTTCTTAAAACTTCCCTGGATAACTCTAACATGCAGTCACCATTGGAAGCTTCTTCTAAGACTCAGATCTGTATGGGAAGTGCAGTTAATTTGCCTTAGGCCTCCTTGAGTACTTAGGAACACAAGGCCTCCTGGTCAGTCATGGCAGCTAAGGCTTGAGACGTAACTAGCAGGGTGGGAGCCCCAGAGAGTGAAGTCTAGTGGAGATACGGGTAGGATGGAGGAGCCACCTGGCCTGGACAACTGGTTCCTACTGAGACTCCCAGCCCTGCACGGACAGAGCACTCTTTGGATCCCTTTGACCAATGCCTTCACTCTCATTGCATAAATATGAAAAGGGAGGCCCAGAGAGGAGGAGTAACTGGCCCAAGGTCACCCAGATACTTAATGAAAGAGACAGGACTTGAACCTAGGCATTCTGACTCCCAGTTCAGGACCATTCATGCATTATTTCAAGTCACTGAACTTAAGACACAGATGTGTATAGCGGACTTTTGGACTCAGAGGGAGAGGGAGAGGGTGTGATGATTTGGGAGAATGGCATTGAAACATGTATAATATCATGTAAGAATCGAAATGCCAGTCTATGTCTGATGCAGGATATGACACGCTTGGGGCTGACGCGCGGGGATGACCCAGAGAGATGTTGTGGGGAGGGAGGTGGGAGGGGGGTTCATGTTTGGGAACGCATGTACACCTGTGGTGGATTCATGTCAATCTATGCCAAAACCAATACAGAACTGTAAAGTAAAAATTAAAAATAAATAAATAATTAAATTTAAAAAAAAATAAAAATAAAAATAAAAACAAAACAACAAAAAAAAACTATATATTCAAGTTTACATGCTCAAGAGAACAAGGTGATTTTATGGCTCAATATGAAAGAATGAGTGTGGGCTTATCTGGGCTCAGGGCCCAGTCTCCTGGTTCAGGCAACTTCATACTTTCCTTGAATTACTGTTCCTACCTGTCTCTGGTTTCCATGCTCTGGTCTACGACAAAGACTTGCATCTAAAATGTGAATTCAGCTTAAAAAATCCTGATTTTTTTCAGTAGCTCCCCATTATTCCTGGAGTAAAATTCAAACTCCTCAGCCTGACAAGACCCCCTTGCCCCAACCCCATGCCTGCTTAACAATTTCAGTCTCATCTCCTTCTGTGCTCCCTCCTGGTACTTCACCTTTGACTTAGACTTCGTGTCTTCCAGAGAGCCACTGGCCATCCAGCCTCGCAGGCGAGGCTCAATGCATCCCACCTCCACAGGCTCTGATAGCACTTCGTTCAGTTCAGTGGCTCAGTCACGTCCGACTCTTTGTGAGCTTGCTCAAACTCATGTCCATCGAGTTGGTGATGCCATCCAACCATCTCATCCTCTGTCATCCCCTTCTCCTCCTGCCTTCAATCATTCCCCGCATCAGGGTCTTTTCCAGTGAGTCAGTTCTTCACATCAGGTGGCCAAAGTATTGAAGCTGCAGCTTTAGCATCAGTCCTTTCAGTCAACAGTCAGGACTGATTTCCTTTTGGATTGACTGGTTTGATCTCCTTGCAGTCCAAGGGACTCTCAAGAGTCTTCTCCAACACCACAGTTCAAAGCATCAATTCTTTGGTGCTCAGCTTTCTTTATGGTCCAACTCTCACATCCATACATGACCACTGGAAAAACCAGAGCTATGACTAGACAGACCTTCGTCAATTAAGAAATGTCTCTGCTTTTTAATATGCTGTCTAGGATTGTCATAGCTGTTCTTCCAAGGAGCAAGCGTCTTTTAATTTCATGGCTGCAGTCACCATCTGCAGTGATTTTGGAGCCCAAGAAAATAAAGTCTGTCACTGCGTTCATTGTTTCCCATCTATTTTCCTTGAAGTGATGGGACTGGATAGTGTTCTGAGGAAGCCTCTCTTGTGACATTTTGCTAAACAGTGAACTAGTCAGTTTATATGCCCATCTCTAAGAATAAGCTCTATGAGCTCAGTTGGTAAAGAATCTGCCTGCAATGCAGGACACTCCAGTTTGATTGCTGGGTCGAGATCTGCTGGAGAAGGGATAGGCTACCCACTCCAGCATTCTTGGGCTTCCCTTGTGGCTCAGGTGGTAAAGAATCTGCCTGCAGTGTGGGAGACCTGGGTTCGATCCCTGGGTTGGGAAGATCCCCTAGCAAAGGGAAAGGCTATGCACGCCAGTGTTCTGGCCTGGAGAATTCCATGGATTGTATAGTCCATGGGGTCGCAAAGAGTCGGAAATGACTGAACGACTTTCACTTTCCCCATAAGGCAAAGACTCTATCTTGTCTCCTCAGTTCCCAGAGACCAGTACAATGCCTGGTCCAGGAAAAGTGCTTTAACATCTTACAGTTGAAATTCTGTGAGACCGAGTCCTTGGTCCTCATCTCTGTCTATACTCACTGACTTTGAACAGCCACGTATCATCTCTATGTCAATGATTCCCCATATTTTCTCCGAAGTCCAGGCTTCTTTCCCAAATTCCAGTCTCATACATCCAGCTACCTACTTTTCCGCTCCACTAGGATATCTGTTGGACAGCTTAGTTCAAAAAGGAACTCCTCATTCCTTCCTCATCCTCGCTGTTCCACCCGCAGGTTCCCATTTCCACTGTGGCAATTCCATCCTTCCAGTGTCTCAGATAACAGCCCTGGAGTTCCCCTTGATTCCTCTGTTTCTCTCAGTTGCCATGTATAACGTGTTAGAAAATTCTGTTGGCTCTTAAAATACATTCATAGTCCAACCACTTCTCCCACCCCTGCTGCCACATTCCAGGTGAGTCACTACCATCTCTCCACTGAGCTACTGCAGTGGCCTCTCAACTGGCTTCCCTACTTTTACACTTTCCTTCCTTTGTTTCCATTCTCCACATAGTAGCTAGAAGCAGTCTTTCAAAATGTCAGGAAATTATCACTTGTTTTCTCAAGCTCTGCAGTGGCTTTCTATCCCATTCAGAGTAAAAGCCTAAAGTCCTTCTAATGGCTTATAAGGCACTATATGGTCAGGCCCCCTTTATTTTTCCAACTATACCTTCTATTACTTTTCCTCCATGCTCACTCTACTCAATCCATGACCTCCGCGTGCATGCCAGATATATTACTCCCTTGATCCGGACTCCTTTCCTCTGGGTATTTTTCACAAAGTCTCTACCCACATCTCATAATTAAAGATGGCCCTTTCAGTCTGTTTAGTATTGGAACCTCCTTTACTTCATGTTCCTGGAATACACCCTCTCCCTTCCTTATACTCTTTCACTTCCCATGGTACTTACTTGTGGAAGATTGTATAAGCCACAGATTATATTTTCCAATTGCTCCTGTTTTGCATTACCTTTTAGAATCTTGCAGCTGCCCCTCCCTTCAATAAGAGATGGAGTCTAGGGACTTCCCTGGTGGCTAAGTGTCCAAGTGGCTAAGATTCTGCACTCCCAATGCAGGCAGTCTGGGCTTGATCCCTGGTCAGGGAATCAAGATCCCATGTGCTACAAACTAAGAGCTCATATGCGGCAACTAAAAGACCCCACATGCCACAAAGAAAACTGAAGACCCCATGTGCTGCAACAAAGACCTGGTGCAGCCAAATAAACAGTAATAAAATACATTATTTTTTAAAAAAGGGATGGAGTCTAATTCCTCTTCTGTACAGTGTATGCAGTTATTGCTTGCTTATAACCAATAGAAGGTGGTAAGAATGTTCTGTGTGGTGTCCAGGTGCAGGTCACAAGGGGTAATGCACCTGCCACTTTGTTAGCTAGCAGGCTCACCAATGGAGCCCTGCACCACTACGGAAGAAGTTCAAGGATCTTGAGGCAAGCATGCTGTGAAGAAGCCAGGCTACCTGAAGAGGCTGAGTGTAGGTGTTCCAGCTGGCTATCCCAGCTGAGATCCCAGATGACAGCCTACATCAGTGGGTAGCCATGTGAGTGAAGACACTTCCAGATTACTTCAGCCCTAAGCCATGGAGCCTTCCAAGTCAAGGCTTCAGACATCACGGTGTAGAGACAGACTATCCCTGCTGTATCCTGTCCAAATTCCTGATCCACTGAATCAACATGCATGATAAACTGGTTGTTTTTACGTCACTAAGATTTGCAGTCGTTTGTAACCCAGTATGTTTTTATTGTCTACCATACTATATTAATTCCCTGATGGCTCAGACGGTAAAGCATCTGCCTACAATGCGGGAGACCTAGGTTCGATCCCTGGGTTGGGAAGATCTCCTGGAGAAGGAAACGGCAACCCACTCCAGTACTTTTGCCTGGAAAATTCCATGGATGGAGGAGCCTGGTAGGCTACAGTTCATGGGGTCGCAAAGAGTCCGACATGACTGAGCGACTTCAATGTCAATGTCAATACTAGAATATTTACTAACACATTACAATAAGTAAGTTATTGTAAAATAACAACTTTTTAAAGTCTATTGTTTATTTTGAGGTTCCTCTGCTAGAACACAAGTTTCACAAGGACAAGGATCTTCATCCATTTTTGTTCTCTGGGGTATCCCAAATATCTAGAACAGTCCTTAGGAATAGTAAATTCTCAGTAAATATTTAATGAACAAATTTGTAAGTGACTGAAAAACTTAATTGAATTTTATAAGACACAGCTTGCTACAGCTGAGAGGTCTCTTATATGTCAACTTGTCAAATCCACTCATTTGTATGAAAAAACTGAGCAGAGTAGGGGAGTGACAAGCAACAAGCAGAGCATACAGTGTGTGGCTTTGAGAGTAGGCCTGGAGACCCGGGAATCTTCTGTCTACAGTAGGAAATGGTCTTTAGGTAGATTTGTGATTCTTTGCTCAGTCTGCAGCTTCCAGACATCACAGGAGCCTCGATGATCAAAACAACATCCAGCTACAGTCTCTGTTACTGGAAAGAGACTGTGGAAAGACTCCTGTTAAGTAATGCTTTCCAATTAACCTCCAGTTAATCAGGAAATACTATTAACTAGAAGCTAAGCATTCAAGCTAACTGATTAATATAATTTGAAATGATTGAGGGCAAGTCTAGTCTACTTAATGCTATTTCTGGTTGAAGTCCAAATGATGGAACAACATGTATTGTTTTCTCTTTCACTATAAAAGCAGTTAATTTCCATGCTAGAAAGTTTGGAAAATATAAAAAAGCACACACACAAAACACACAAAGAAAAAAAAAAATCAACCCAAATCCCACCACACAGGGATGGATGCTTTTAAAAGCAACATCATTCTGGGTGTCAATGCGCCAAGATTGTCAAATATATTTGTATTTCTGTTTTCAAATTTTAGATTGCAAGTTCTTAGAACAGTGTTTCTCAGGCTTTGACTACTTGGCCCCCTTTCTGATAAGTCACACAGATTGATCCCTTAATGCTATTTGAAAATTTAAAACAAATTAAAAATTATGACTGATGACTTATTCAACCTTCATGATGTTGACTATGACTTTATAAACAACACACCCTCTCCTGACATTCGCTCAGCAGACAGATCTACACAAGTGAGTGTAAGTGCATATGTGTGTCCCCCTCCCCCATCACACACACTTTCAGGGCTTGGGACTGAGGCAGGAGATAGATGGGCCCCAGGCTGAGCAGCTCCAAACAGTCTCCCCGTGACGCTTCAGAACAAGAGATAACAACAGAGCCCTGCTTGAATAAAAGATAAGCTGATCACATTTTTTCTTGTTCTTGTGGTCAAGGAGACAGCCCAGACCACATGTGAGCAGAAAAGAACGTCAGGGATCAAAAGCGAAGGAGGGGGGTGCCAGCCCATAATGTCCCGCCAACCTCCCAGAAACCTTCACACTAGAAAATTCATCTTGGCTGAAAGATGTGCATGCACATTGGAGAGGGCCCTGAGTCAGACCAAATACGGGCATGAGCAAGATGACTGGCTGAGGGGACCTGCAAAACTGCCCCCATATAAGAGAGCTAAGCCACTCCTATTGGGCGAAAATCACTCTGAGTCCACCTGTGGATTCTTCCACATGTATGTTACTTCTGATAAACGCTTTACCTGCTTCACAATCTTTGTCTCTTTGCTGAACTCTTTTCTCAAAGCAGATAAGGACCGAGGTCCTGCTTCCAGCTGCTGTACCCCACAGCCCCTTGAGACCAAGAACATTCAAGCAACCTCCTAGGAAATAAGGCCCAGGGAGGCGAGGCGATGGGACTATCTCCTGCGATTCTTATCCCAATATCCTCCCCAAATTTATAGATTGAATATGTGAAAAATGCTATTTTACTTAGACCATATTTGAAATTAACTGCTAGTTCTCCTGAGCTGGTAATTACTTACATTCATTGACATAAACGTTTTTGTTCTCATAAATGTGTCAAACGTTCCCCTTGCTACCATGTTTTACACTCTCATAAAGTTTTAGGACCAGACAGGCTCTTAGTAATCACCGTATCCAAACTCTTCATTCCACTAATAAAGACTTTTAAAAGTCAGACTGCAAAGCGAGAGGGCACACAGCTTGTTGCATTGGGGTCTGGACCCCTCCCCCATAGTTTGGCACTATTTCATGACCTCACACAGCTTCTCAAACACTGCTGTGTAAGCTCTTTCTCAGAATACAGTCTGAGAGTTAAACTTAGTCCTCAGTACCAAGAATTCCAAATGTGTAGCATCTGAGTCAACGCATTTTCACTGCACACGCTGAAACTGAACCTAGCATATTTGGGCCACATGATTCATGTGAAAGAGAAAAAAAACACACCACCACCACAAGAAAACCTAGTGCAAATAACCCAGAGCTTGGCACACAGTAAATGCTCAAAAGATATTTTGGGAAAGAAGGAGGAGAGGGAGAGAGAGGAAAAGAGAAGAGAGAGATGCTCTTTCCAAAGCTGCTTGCAGCTGCATTCTGGCTGGCACAGGAAGGGTGCAAAATTCCTCCAGGGGAGTGAGATGCTGTTTGGGGCAAGAAAACATCTTAATGAATTTCTCCTTTTTTCATTCTATTTTTTGTTTGCAAAAGGTGAGGCCTAATGGGCAAGGAGTGAAACAAAAGGAGTGAGATAAAGAAAGCTAAATTGTTCCGCATAAAAAAGGAAAGGGAGTTTGGGAGTCCTCTTTTGGCTGCTAGAAAAAAAGGAGGAGGAAAAAAAGGAAATTTTGAGGACATTAGAAGAACTTTGGGGAAGGAAGTGGATAGAGACCTGTCAGATGACCAGCACCTCAGAAGGACTTGTATTCAGGTGCTTTCTGTACTGCAATCCTGTGATTTCACAAACCTCAGTAACAACTGCTACTCACAAGTCCCTGGCAATAGAGACAGGCTGGGGAGCAAGGCAAGGGATGTCCAAGGCAAGGATGCAGAGGAGGTACAGAGAAAGGGGGGACGGCGGTCACCAGATGAGATTGACTGGGGGGTGTTGAAAACACAACTGAAGCATGACTATGAGGCAAGAGGCGACCAGGAGCAAGCAGACCGCCGAGAAATTACTGCAATGCAGGGGACACCTGCTGGTTTTTCTTCAACGTGTAGGATGGGGGCTCAAGTCATTCTCTCTTCCTATTGAAGGAAGATGTGACTCCAAACTGACGCAGCGGATCTGGGTGGGGACGGAGACAGTGTATTTCTGACATGCTGCCGGGGGCTGCCGATGCTGCCGGACCAGGGACCATACTTTGAGTAGCAAGACTAGCATCCAGGAGGCTTCTGTGCCCACCAGGGAGTTTCCTGCAGGGTGGTCTCTTACCTCATACTCCTCCTTGAACCCGTAGCCCTGGCCCCTCTTCATCTGGGTGATGTGCTGGAGCAGGTCAGCCACCCGGATGGCGGGCTGGAACTGGTCTCGGGGATAGCTCATCTCCACGGGGTCGCAGGCTCGGTAGGGGTGAGTCTGGATCGTGAGGGTGGGCTGCGCCAGCTCCCCGCGGCTGCCATCTGCTTCAAAGAGAAGGAGGCAGAACAGGCCATCACCTATAGGAGCTTTGCCCTCTGTCCTCTGTCCCTCCCCCAGCTTGAGATGGGGAGGACCGAGGGAGCTAACTCAGGACGGCTGATCGGGGAACTTCAGAAAGAACAGAGATGGTGCTTTCCCTGGCCTGGCTGTAGTGGCGGGTTTAAGAAACTAAACAACAAACAAACCAGTGACGCAATAACCTGCGGTCTGTTTCTACTTCAAGGGCGCATCTTTACAGAGTAAAGCCAAGCTTCCGGGCTGGCTGTCAGCTCTGTCCGTCCTCCAGGCTCGTCAGGGTGGTCGTGGCCAACCCAGGCCAATCCCAGAAGCAGTGAGAAGCCGGGCAGGCTGGATACTGGGAGCACCCTCCTGCAGCCTGCCTGGAATGTCTTGGTGGTCCCTGGAGATCAGAGCCACTTGTCTGCTTCGGGTCCATTTGCCTGTGTCCTTGCGACCTGGTTTCTCTACCAGTTTGTTTCCTTCAGGTTCCCTGGGAGGAACTGGAGCCAGTCTTGGATCCACAGTAAAAAGCGGGACCCTCACCCTCTCAGCTGCTCTCCAGCTATGGCATCTGCAGTGTGACCATTTTCTGCCTACTGTCTGATTTCCCCAGCAAGTAACACTCTTAGTCCAGGAGTGATGCTGTACCTACCTCGCAGGTAGAGAGGCCTGGACCTCCTCCTTCAGCTGCTTCTCCCAGGCCCGGGCCGTATACCTGAACTTCATCACCTCTCCTTGGTACAAGATCTATAATCTCCCCTGTTAACAATCTTTAGACACACTGAATTGAGCTCACTGCCCCATATTAGTTGGACACCCTCAAAACGGATGCCTGTTGAGGGTGGAATTTGAATTCTTCTGCTCTCCTTGTACCAGGAAAACCACTTTCTTACCCTCTGAACTCCCTGCCAGCCACACACTGTCGTCTTCTAGGGCCAGTGCATCTCATCCAGAACCATTCAGGCTTGGTCTCTCCTCCCAGAGATGCGGACAGTCTACGCCCTAGACCGTTGTGTCTGTGGCGTGCGTAAGATGAGGACTGCCAGATTTAATGTGTCTCACCCAGATGTTTTCAGACACTGCAAGGCGCCAAGGCAGACCCCACGAGGTCTATGCCACACTCCTTTCCTGGGAGGGTTAGCAAGTATTTCCTCATTTTATGCAACTTGTCTTTTCAGAATCCATGCATCTTTCAGTTTGTCTCTATGTCACAATAATCCATCAAACACTGATTCTATAGAAGTGAACTTTCCTCCTATGTGTCGGCATGAGCAAAGCTGTTCCTAGAAAGGAAATGATTGCCGACAGAAAGATCTAGAACTTACAGGTTTATGCACCAGGAAGAAGGGCCTAGATGTAAGCACATGTGAGCAGGTGAGATGTAAGCACATGTTTCCTGGCAAGCAGGAGGAAAATACAGCTTATTTTTCTCCTCTGATGTGAGGTCATAGGTAACACATCTGCACAGGCACTGCTTCAATCCAGAGCTGGCAAATGTGGGCACCTGTGTCCTTTCTCCATCACACCCTTGTGATCGGGAGTTAAGATTTACTGAGACTTCACCCTGTGCCAGGGACTCTGGCAGGCACTGGAAATGCTCAGAAGAAAGGTTTCACCTTTGACAGTCTAGTACAGCGGTCCCCAACCTCTTTGGCATGAGGGACCAGTTTCGTGGAAGACAATTTTTCCATGGATCCAGGGTAGAAGATGGATTTGGGCTGATTCAACTGCATTACATTTATTATGCCCCAGCTGATCTGACAGGAGGTGGAGCTCAGGTGGTAATGAGAGTGATGGGGAGTGGCTGTAAATAGAGGTGAAGCTTCATTCACTCCATGGCTGCTCATCCCTGCTGTACAGCCCAGTTCCTAACAGGCCATGAACTGGTACCAGGCTGCGGCCCAGGGGCTTGGAACCCTTGTAAGGTGGACAGACAAGGAGACCCATTGGAAGCACAAGAAGAGAAGTGGGAAAAGCCAAGCACATCTACGTAAGAGCAAGGAGGCTGGGATGGAGCGGAAGTGGAGGGTGGTGGGTGATGGGGGCAAAGTTGTAAAGATGGTGTGAGGTAGGCCTAAAGAAGTGTGAATGTCTACGAACCTTCAAGCCAGCAGGAAGGATTTTAAGAAGACACCTTCTCTACATCATGTCTTGTAGCTCAGTAATAAAGAACCAGGCTGCCAATGCAGCAGACAGGAGATGTGGTTCAATCCCTGGGCTGGAAGATCCCCTGGAGGAGGGCATGGCCACCCACTCCAGGATTCTGGCCTGGAGAATCCCCACGGAGCCTGGCGGGCTATAGTCCATAGCGTCGCAAAGAGTCAGACATGATGGAAGTGACTTAGCACATGTGCCTTGTAGGTGTCCCAGCTGCCATGGATATGTGGCATCCTTCTGTGAATATCACCCACGGGGCTGGAGAAGAAAGGAACACTTGGGTTTGCTTCTCCAGATGCTGTACTTCATGGTTTTCCAGGACAGGATGAACCAGACTCAGCGCCTGGAGCCCTGGCAGTGTCTCCCACCTAAGCCACCATCATATACAGGGACAGATATCTTCAGAGACCCATGGGCCTGGGCGGCCTGGGAGACCAGCTGCCTGGCAGAGACAGGCTTCTTAGGATCAAGCACCTGATGAGTTTTGCAAGATGCCAAGTGTTTCCAAAACCAAACAGCTACCAATATGGATGTTTTCCTCTAAACACATTGCTAGACAGACTGTAAACTCAGTGTCAGCAAAACCAACACTGGAATGGAAAATAAATGTGTCTGAAATTTAGCAATTTGTATCACTGTAACATTTGTAATAATGTCAGTGCTGGTGCTAATGATGCTGTGAAGACTTGGAACCAAGGGATTTTCAAGGTTTATTAATTCAACTAGTTGGACTCCCTTTTCCAATGTATCTTACTTCACCTATTCCCTTATTAACCTCTGATAATGCAGAAGTGATGCCTTTTATCACACCCCATTTCACCAGACGCACTATACTTAATTTTCCATCATTAGGTTTAATGAAAACCCAATTTCACAACTCACTTCTCTCAGGAACCTACAAGTAATGCTATGTTTTTATCAGCCCCAATTAAAAAGCATTATGATGTTCCTATTCGAGAGGGAGCCTTAAAACTAATGTGCGATTCTGTTGCTAATTCAACAAGGGCGCTGGAATCCACATGCTGCTCATAAAATGTAACTCGAACCAGCTGGCCCAGGGAGAGAACAGTTTTCATTTTTCTCCTCATCAGACCCTTTCATGCCATTTCAACTTCTCGTTTACGGGTCTTGCATGTTTATTTATCACATAATCATATTTTGCATGTCTTCTGTACTTTTTTCTATAGCTGTTGTCTAGGGCTTGAATTCCCTCCCCACCCCCACCACTGCAACAAGTCTCGCTGTTGCCTATGAGGCACCTGCAGGGCGAGCAGAGGGCTTATGGTGACGTGTATGAGATGCCGGGTTGCCATGCTCCCTTTGATTTCCTCTTTCCTGTCTCTTCTTCCTTGGGAACCTGACTTTGACCTTCTCTTTCTTTTTTATTCTCCTGCTACCAGTCATTACAGATCTTCCATTAATGCCAGCTACATATTTCTAATCACTTGCTAGGAAAAGCCACTTCAACCAGCTAACAAATATGAACTGAGTACCTACCCTGTACAAAGGACAGTGTGAGATACAAGTACAGACAGGAGGGTGGAGGAAAGCATGTTCAGAGGAAGAGAAGCTGCCACTTGTAGGTAAGAAGGTGCATAAACACTTCTGACAAAAGTGAGACGGGATGGGCTCTGGGAGGTGGAAGGGTAACATGCTACACAGTCAGGCGCTGTGGATATATTCCTCAAGCTTTAAGCATTCACACTCCGTTTCTGTGGATTTTGCTGTAACTGTGTACAACCTGCATCAGCTGTGTCCACTTCCATGATGATGGAAATAGTCTGTATCTCTGCTGTGCAATATGGTAGCCACTTATCAAATGTGACTACTGAGCATGGGCTGTGTGGCTAATGTGATGGGCAAACTGTATTTCACATTTTGCTTAATTTTAATTCACTTAAATTTAAAATCCCACATGTGGCTTATGGCTCCTGGACTGGGAACTGCAGATCTAGAGAAAGATACAGGAAGAGGGAGAACATTCTGGAGTTACACAGAAGAGTAAAGAGGTCCAATGGAAATACAGCATGGGCCATGTATGTAATTTAAATTGCTTTACTTATAGCAATAGCAACATTAAATAAGGTAAAAAAAAAAAGTGAAATGAATTTCAGTAAGAAATTTTGTTAAATCCAATGTATCAAAATGACATTTCAATGCAAAACTGGTATAAAATTATTAATGATCTATTTGACATTCTTTACTCATACTAAGCCTTTGAAATCCAAAGTGTATCTTATAAAGTGTTTCAATTCAGCCATACTTCTAGTGCTCAACAACACGTATGGTCACTGGCCACAGTACTGGACAGGGTGGGGAAACACAGACATCCAGAGTCAAATCAAGTTCCAAAGAGAGCTGACTTAGAGCTAGAGTGAACTCCAAACGGCACCTACCCACACAGCTCTAGCAGAGCGCTGTCCGGGGACTGTCATGTAAGGACGGAGGTGCTCTATACTTGCACATTCAACACGGTAGCCACTTCCTGCACTGGTAGATGGATTCTTTACCGCTGGTCATGCCACCTGGGAAGGCCCTATGACTAACACGCACTCCAAATAAGGCTAATGTGACTGAGGATCTGAACTTTTAACTTAATTTCAATTAATTTAAATATAAATAGCCGCCTGTGGCCAGGGGCAACTTCATTGAATAGTGCATATCTACACAGTTTTGCTTTCAAAATTTTTTCTTTAAATCAACTTTGAACCAGTTACTTTATCTCATTATGAATGATAGTGAAATAGAAAATCATCGGCATGATATGCTACTTTTGACTTAAACTAGGATATGGGCTTCCTTTGTGGCTCAGATGGTAAAGAATCTGCCTGCAATGCAGGAGACCCAGGTTCAATCCCTGGGTTGGGAAGATCCCCTGAAGAAGGGAATGGCAACCTACTCTAGTATTCTGGCCTGGAGAATTCAAGGGACTGTATAGTCCATGGGGTTGCAAAGAGTTGGACGTGACTGAGAGACTTTCACTTCACTTCACTTCAGGTGACTAAACAGGTTTAGTGTGCACAGATTTGTGACCTTCGAGAAAGTGTACGTTCACACCATACCCCCATCTCATATCTCCCTCGGGAATTTGTTCTTAATGTAATGGCAGACAGAATTACCTTGTCTCCCAGTCTTAAATCTGACCAACTATCCAGGGTTGAACTTGTAAAACGGATAGTAAATGCAATGCTACCTCCCTGTGCCACATTCCTGGAGTTGAAATGGTCATTATTTAGTTGGCAATTGACACTTCTATACTTTGTTATTGAGGTAACACTGGCTCAAAGGACAGAAATGTTTCATCTTTTCCCATTTTCTTTCCTGGGCTCAGAGAATCTAGCAAGCCAATACAGGGATCATGCATCTCCAAGTCCTTTCTCTTCCTCAGTCCCTTTTATTGGCAAAGACAAAAGAAGGTGGGGACTTCCCTGATGGTGCAGTGGTTAAGAATCTGCCTTGCAACGCCAGGGATGCGGGCTGGATCCCTGGCTCGGGAGCTAACATCCCACATGGCTTAAGACCTGACACAGCCAAAAAAAAAAAACCAGACAAAGAGGGTAGATAAACACCTTTGTACCCCAGAATGCAGGTCCAGAATTAAGAAAAAAAAAAACTGTCATGGGAAAGGTCGTGGGAAAGTGCTTCTGGATTCATTTGCTTAAAGAAATCCATCTTTCTCTTTGTGGGGAGAGTATGACTTTCTTCTTCCACAGCTCTCATGAGGTGGAAGGATGGTGGGAGACACGCCACATAGAAGAGGGGACTGTGGGCAGTCATTACTTCTCCTGCTTCAGCCACAAGAAGAGTATTCCAATTAGCTGAATAGCAAAAGCGACAGGAAGAATCTGCCTTCTCTGTTTATTCGCAAACACCAGTCCTGGAGAGACCTCTTCTCCTTCAAAGTTAAGAAAACAGAAACAAAACAGCACGGAGTCTTAGAAAAATCCACGATGTGAAAAAGAAGAAAAATAACACTCTGGATGCTGAGAAAAATAACGTTTTCAAAAGAAAAGAGTAGTCTGTGATGACTACTGACTCAACAGTCATCCTCCAAATTCTTCCTTTCTGTCAGAACTCCCAAATAAACTTGGATGCCCACACATTTTCCGTGTGACTCAGAGGAGGATGGGCCTATTCCAAGACCTAGAGGCAAATCCTGATTTCCTTAAGCCATTTGGGTGTTTCTATCATCTCTGCCAATTCTCAAACATTTTCAGTGAGCTAGGAGGGATGTTCTATTAGGGGTTTTTCTAGGGAAGATTTCCTTGCTTCTAAGAAGGATACTTCAGCAACTTCCATCTCCTATTGGACACTACCATGTGTGGGCTTGATGCTTGGAACTGCTAAAGCAATCTTACCTCCTAGAGGGGATCCAGGCTGAGGACAGTGTCAATATGAGATGGCAAAGTGGAGAACTTGAAAGGAATTGGAGCCTTAATGACATTCTTGTTCATATCATTCAACCAAGCCATGGAACCTCCTCCAACTCCTGAGTTCCTCTTTTGTAAGATAATACATTAACCTACTGTTTAAGCCCATTTGGTTTTTTTCTATAACTTACACAATAGAAAATAGAAAGGCATTTGAGTCGGTATGGAATTCAAGAAAACATGGAACAATAAAGGTAGTAAAAGATTAACTATGAGGACAGATGTTTCAAAATATGGATCGAGCAGGGCAAAGAAAGATGAAACCAAAATGTATTAACAAAATTAGAATGGACATTGGAATTTGTATTGAGAATAAGCAACAGGCAGAAACTTGGGAAGAATTAGAGAACTTTGCAGTGAATATACAAGGGAATGAGAACAGCGAGACTCCTATTTTTCTGATATCTACCATGTGTGTTCATGTGTGAAGGCACCAAAAAGACATTTTCAGAGAAAAGAAAACAGACATAAAGACAGATAATTGCTGTTATCGAAGAAGAGAACAGAATAAACGAAATAGATGTGATAATAAAGGATACAATGTAAAAACAGCTCTTTGGCAGAATAAAAACCCCAAATTTTCAAATGTAAAGAGCTCTCCATTGTACTACTTAAAAATAGAACAAATCTCCTGATAATATTATTAAACATTATTGATGTGCAAAAACTCAGATAAACATCTAGGCTGGAAGAAAAGGCTATCTATAAAGAAAAAGAAAAAATATTTTCTGTTGCCTAAATTTAAATGCCCAAAATCACCGGAACAAAATCGTTGAGGGAAAAATGCTGAGACTCCAAAATCATACACTGATAAAGTTGTTTTTCATTTATGAGGCTACAGAAAGATGTTCCTTGACGCACAAAGACTCAGGAATTATACTGGCTCTGATTCTTTTCTAGAGGTGTGGGGAGGTAAGGGGAAAAAAATGTTTTTGTTAAAAAAATAAAATAAAAAACCCCACAAGATTGGAGGGAATCATGTTATAAAAGAACTGATTTGTTACACAACAAAATCAGTTAAACAGAGATATGAGTATGAAAATAAAAATAAATGCGAGTTGAAACAGAATGAACTGTAAAAAAAGAATTCTTCAAGAGAAATGATGTAAAAACAGCTAAACTAAAAATACTGGATTAACTTCTGAAATGTTACTAAGGAAAACCAGGAAATGGTGACTGATGAATCACTAGAAAAAGTATATACATTAACTTCTTTACCTTTTGCAGTGGACAGCCAATATATACTATTTTAATCTTGTTCTTAAGTGAAGGATCTAATTTTAAGCATGTGTATGCATATCTGTGTCAATGTGTGTGTGTGTGAACACCCTTAAGTTAAAGGTTTCAATCTGTAGAATAAAAGGAAGAGTATATACCAGGGAACTTTGCTCAATGTTATGTGGCAGTCTGGATGGGAGGGGAGTTTGTGGGAGAATGGATACCTGTATATGTATGGCTGAGTCCCTTTGCTATTCACCTGAAACTATCACAATACTGTTAATAAGCTATATGCCAATACAAAATAAAAAACAATAAAAAGAAGGGTGTACAGCTTTCAAATAGAGACAACATACAAAGGAAGCTCTGGACCCAATCACACTTGTGTCTAGGTTCCACATTTGTTCTCTGTGAGAGCAACTGCAAATCTAGCAGTCAGCATACAAAATCTTGTAATATCACAGAAAATCTTCCTGTCCTGAAAAGCAAATGAGAACCACCCTATAGGACTGTTTTCATAATCCAAGACATGTTAATTCCCACAGAACAAAATCGCCTCCACTAAAGATGAATTCAAAGTGGAAAAATAAAATATAAAGAATGACAAGCCATGTGCGGAAGCTTATCCCCACGAGAGAAAGTCAGCAGACACAATACACAAAGAGACATGCCTACCAAGAATTGAAAATAATAAAACTGTCTAAGAGACAATAAAATAAATACACTTAGACTGATTAAAGAGAAAATGGAAGGATCATGAACCACAGCTTAAGGCAATACATCATGGGAAAAAGATGGGTGGCTTTGCACAATACAAATCTAACTTCTAAAGATGAAAAATACAGTTAGTGAAAGTAGTAAGTAAATAAATGTAAGAACAGATGTTAATGGGACATAATGGAAGTTAAGGACACAACAGAGAAGCTGAAGAAAAACAAAAGGTGGCTCTTTCCTTTGAAAACACCGATAAATTAGACAAGCCTCTGCCAGAAATGATTAAGAAAAAAACGACACATGTAAACCACTTGACAGTCATCAGAAACGGGTAGAACACTTTCATCACATACTTGGTCTGGCAAGTGAGTAAATGACTAGGAAAACCATGAAATACATCTGAAGACTCTGATGAACCTGGCCAGGGTCTGAAGTTACCCACTGGTCCTTTACCAGAGCACCAGCTTTTTCTTAAGAGAAAGCTTCATTTTGAGATAACTGTAGATTCACATGCGGTTGTATGAAATAACTTAGTGAGGTCCCTTATACCCACCACTCAGTCCTCCCCAATATTACTGTCTCACATAACTGGTACACAGCATCGTGATCAGGAAATTGACATGAATACACTCCACTGACCTTACTCAGATCTCCCAATTCTACACGACCTTGTGCATGTATGTTTATAGTTGAATGTAACTTAATCACAGGTATTGATTCCCATGGTGGCAGAGCCAAGATGCAGAAGCACTTCCAGCCCAAGGATCCCTCACATGACAAAACACTGGCCTCTGAGTTTCTCTCTTGCCTCTAGGCTGAGGGCTGACTCCTGGTCGCTGGGTGACTGTAGCAGCAAAGTGTCTCTCAGTGATACCCTGTGATCTATGAGAGCCCCACAAACTGGGGCTCCATCTTTCATGATGCTCCTGTAATCCAGGGGTCCACAGGGTTTCCATGTATGGTCATGCACTCTGTGCATTGCTTGGTTTTAGACAGCACCATTCAAGTAATAGCCTTGTTCTTATGACTGCTGCTGAAGCTAAAGCTCCAAAACTTTGGCTACTTGATACCCAGAGCTGACCCATGGGAAAAGACCCTGATGCTGGGAAAGACTGAGGGCAGGAGGAGAAAGGGATGACAGAGGGTGAGACGGTTGGATGGTATCACTGATTCAATGGACACGAGTTTGAGCAAATTCCAGGAGATGGTGAAGGACAGGGAAGCCTGGCATGCTGCAGCCCATGGGGTTGTAAAGAGTTGGGCATGCCTTAGCGACTGAACAAAAACAACAACGATCAGTCTTTAGCTGTTCAAGTGACCAGTGGTGGGGATCATTATTTTTACTTTGGGAAAACCATAGAATGAAAAGGTTCACCCATGTGTTCTCTGGGGAAAGAATAAGTGAATTATCAGTCTGTGGCTTAGGGACCTAAGAGATGAGCCAGAGTCAGGAAGGGAGACCTCTGTTTAGAGTTTCTCCTGTGGGTCAGGAGTGAACTGGACCCTCATGAGGGGTTTTGTACGTGTGTGCACGTGTGTGTGTGTACACGTGTGAGCAAGACTCAGCAAACACATGAGTGTCCCCTCACCTCTGCTCCAGTCAGAGGGAAATTTTTTTTTTTTAATCTGTTTTATAAAACAGACTTCTAGGTATGGTTGTGTTTGAAGAAAGGATTTCACTATTAAAAAGAAACTATGAAAGTCATTCTTTTTTTCCCCATTTTGTCACAATTTCATGAAAATTAGTGGGAAAACGTCAAAACAGCGAAAGTGCTGATATCAGCCAGGGTTCACAGAGTAGGTTTTATGAACTTTAATTCAAACAAAAATGAAGATTACTTGCTGTGCCAGAAGCAAAAGACCTGTAGCAATAAGAGGATGTTTTTTGGTCTTAACTGCTCAGTGAGCAAACTAGGATATGAGAGGAATACAGCTGTGGGGGTGTGTGGGGTCTTGTAGATGTCCTGCTGAACCACAAAGGAGAAAAGGTGTTACTCTGGACTTTTAATGTGTTTCAGCTCATTGGAAACACAAACTCGTTTTTCATAATACCTAAAGTGAAAGTTGCTCAGTCCTGTCCGACTCTGCAACCCCATTGACTATAACAGTCCATGACATTCTCCAGACCAGAATACTGGAGTGATATTGGGATCTTCCCAACCCAGGGATTGAACCCAGGTCTCCCGCATTGCGGGTGGATTCTTTACCAGTTGAGCCACCAGGGAAGCCCAAGAATACTGGAGTGGGTAGCCTATCTCTTCTTTAGTGGATCTTCCTGACTCAGGAATTTAACCAGGGTTTCCTGCACTGCAAGTAGATTCTTTACCAGCTGAGCTTACCAGGGAAGCCCAAGTCCAGTGTTTAATTACTGCCTATTTACCATCCACTTTTACTTTCAGGGGCATTTAAGTTTTGGTATATGTGCCTAAAAAAAATCTGTAAACAGATGATACAGCATGGTACACATTTTGGCTGAAGTATTCACTTAGCAGATGAGAATGAAGTATGTTAAGAAGAATATGTGAGTTTCCTCAATGTTGAAAGATTATCTCCACTGTGAGGTTATTTAATACCATCAGTAGAAAGTTCTGTATATGGTTGGTCATGTCAATATATAACAGATAGAATATTCCAAAGAACATAGAACATGTCCTGCTTAGTAAGTTACTCGAAGCAGAAATAATAAAGAAAAGTGAATTGTATGGTTTTGATATTATCACAACCAGGAAAGAGGGATTCTGGGGTGGCTATTGAGAGAGGTTCGTATAGGGGCGATGACAGACTGTGTGGGGAAGGGTGGGTTTATCTAAGGCTGGGGAAATAGATGGGGAAACAGTGGAAACAGTGGCAGACTTTATTTTGGGGGGCTCCAAAATCACTGCAGATGGTGACTGCAGCCATGAAATTAAAAGATGCTTACTCCTTGGAAGAAAAGTTATGACCAACCTAGACAGCGTATTCAAAAGCAGAGACATTACTTTGCCGACTAAGGTCCGTCTAGTCAAGGCTATGGTTTTTCCAGTAGTCATGTATGGATGTGAGAGTTGGACTGTGAAGAAAGCTGAGCGCCGAAGAATTGATGCTTTTGAACTGTGGTGTTGGAGAAGACTCTTGAGAGTCCCTTGGACTGCAAGGAGATCCAACCAGTCCATTCTGAAGGAGATCAGCCCTGGGATTTCTTTGGAAGGAATGATGGTAAAGCTGAAGCTCCAGTACTTTGGCCACCTCATGCGAAGAGTTGACTCATTGGAAAAGACTCTGATGCTAGGAGGGATTTGGGACAGGAGGAGAAGGGGACGACAGAGGATGAGATGGCTGGATGGTATCACTGATGTGATGTGGACCTGAGTCTGAGTGAACTCCAGGAGTTGGTGATGGACAGGGAAGCCTGGCGTGCTGTGATTCATGGGGTCGCAAAGAGTCGGACACGACTGAGCGACTGAACTGAACTGAACTGAAGGCTGCAGCATTGCTGTGACTCCAGCTTGGGTGGGACATGACGGTGTTTCTCTCTAGCTCGAGAGTTGTGCTCACACTAGAAATAAGCAGCTGAACATTTTGTGTTCTGTATCTTTCATTGCATTCCAAGACCCTCATCTTCACAGGAAGGTGTTTGATGGAGAGAAAAAAAGGTAAATAATGCATCACACTGAAAACATCGGCTTGTCTTATTTCCTCTTTCTTATTCATCAAAATCATCATAAGACAAAGGTATGCAAAATACTTGCCGAGTCATACTTAGCTAAACTAGAAAAACTCAATTTTGTCAGGTTTTACAATCTTCAGCCTGACAGGTGACTCTGTCTTTTGTTGATGTATAAGAAAGAGAAAATGAAATGACTAAACTTGTCTGGGAGAGGAAATTTACATGTGCAACAGCTGTTTGAAACAAGTTTGCCATTATCCTGGGTGGAAAGGTACCTGATTTCTCCATTTCAAACCATGCCCTGGATCCTTAAGCAGTGTGTGTGGATATAATACGGAGAAGGCAATGCCACCCCACTCCAGTACTCTTGCCTGGAAAATCCCATGGACGGAGGAGCCTGGTAGGCTGCAGTCCATGGGGTCATGAAGAATCAGACACGGCTGAGCGACTTCCCTTTCACTTTTCACTTTCAATAAGGTACAAAGACAACTGAACCAAATAGTGTGGAAGCAGCACAGTTGTGGAGTTACAAGATTGTCCATCCTGGTTTTGCCACTAAATTGTCTTGCATGATGAGTTTCACTTTTCTGGATCTTAGCTTTAAAATTATGGGGTTAAGTTAGACCACTGCTTCTCAAATTTTAATATACATGCCAGAGAGTAAAAAATGCATATTCTAATTCAGTGATCCAAGAACTGCACTTATAACAAGCTCCCCAGTGATGGTGATGGTGTTGGTTCATGGACCTGCACTTTGAGTAGAAAGAGATGAGATGGTTTCTAAGGGAACTTCCAGTTAAGACATACAATTGGTTCATTAATGGTCCTAGAGTTACTCAAAAAAGCAAGCACTGTTCTTTCTGCTTTTAGTGAACAAATGAAGTAGTACAGCTTTGTAAACTAAACAAAAACATTCAAGCAATCAAAGCTGATGGCCTTACTCTGGGAAGGACAGATACCTAACATTCTTGTAAGAATAAAGCTGAATGTGCACATCAAGAGTTAGCATGGCAGACTCTCAGTTGAATTATACAAGCTGATCACTGGAATGTCAATCTATTTTGTTTTATGTAGAGGATCTCAAATCTTGATGTTATCTATGAGACACTCAGGAAACATGTTAAATACAGACTTCTTCTTTAGACCCAAGGATTTAGTAGCTTTAGTTGGGGGCCAGTCATGTTTGGGAACTACATATGCAATCATTTAATGCAGGTTGGGCAGTGACTTATGTTACAAAGGGGAATTTTGACTCAATTCCTGATTAAAACCTAGTCAAGGCTATAGTTTTTCCACTGGTCATATATGGATGTGAGAGTTTGACTGTGAAGAAAGCTGAGCACTGAGGAATTGATGCTTTTGAACTGTGGTGTTGGAGAAGACTCTTGAAAGTCCCTTGGAGTGCAAGGAGATCCAGCCAGTCCATTCTGAAGATCAGCCCTGGGATTTCTTTGAAAGGAATGATGCTAAAGCTGAAACTCCAGTACTTTGGCCATCTTATGCGAAGAGTTGACTCATTGGGAAAGACTCTGGGTGGGATTAGGGGCAGGAGGAGAAGGGGACGACCGAGGATGAGATGGCTGAATGGCATCACTGACTCGACGGGCGTGAGTCTGAGTGAACTCTGGGAGTTGGTGATGGCCAGGGAGGGCTGGCGTGCTGTGATTCATGGGGTCGCAAAGAGTTGGACACGACTGAGCGACTGAACTGAACTGAAAGATCAGTCCTACAAGCTTGCTGCTCATAAGCTTGTCCAGAATTCTAGTGGCTTCTTCTCATGGTAATAACAGTGTGCAGGTCACAAGGGAATCACTGTTACAGAGTAACTGCCTTGGAACAGTAGCACTCATCAGATGTCAAAGCTTTAAGGACTCCTGACAGTTGCAATGAGAGGTCTTAACTACAGTTCCTACTCTTTTTTGGCTATAGAAATACATCAGAAGAACCAAGGCTAAATCCTGGCTCTACTACTTATGAACCAGAAAGTTTTTGGTAAATTCTTATAACATCTCACAAGTTAAGTCATGTAATAATTATCTATTATGTGTGTATACCCAGTCACTTAGCCGTGTTCGACTCTTTGAGACCCTGTGGACTGTAGCCCGCCAGGCTCCCTTGTCCATGAGATTTTTCAGGCAAGAATACTGGAATGGGTTGCTATTTCCTTCTCCAGGGGATCGTCCCAACCCAGGGAGTGAACCTGCATCTCCTGCATTAGCAGGTAGATTCTTTACCACTGAGCCACCTGGGAAGCTGTTAATGATCACTACATTACAACCACTCCAAAACTCAGCAACTTAAAACAACAAACATCTACTCATAGTTTCTGTCGGTCAGAAATCTGAGTGTAGCTCTGGCTCTAGGTCTTTCATGAAGCTGTGCTCAAGCTGCCCGGTGTGACTATGGCTGCATCTGAAGACTCATCTGAGGGGGAAGAATCTGATTTCAAGTTCACCCATGTGGTTGCAAGCAGATTCACTTTCTCATGGGTTACTGGAGTAAGGTCCTCAGTTCCACGGCCAGTGGGTCTCTCCATAGGGCAACTCACAACCTGGCAGCTGATTTCCCACAGGGCAAGTGAGAGAGAGAAAGCGAGCAGGCTAGACAGAAGCCCCAGTCTTTTTATAACCTAATCTTGAAAGTGACATGTCAATACTTTGTTAAATTCTATTCATTAGAAGTCAGTCAGTAGAATAGCCTGTGTTCAATGGAAGGGATAATACTAGGATATATGAAGCAGGCAGGAATCACTGCAGTAATCTGAGAGACTGCCAAATACAAACCCCAACATCACGCCACAGTGGTTTTGTGAGAGCCCAAAGGAATCATGTCAGTACAAGAGCATACATGTGCTACAGCAATATACACATGTAAGTATGTGTATTATAACAATTTATTTCAAGGGGTCCAATCAAAATCCTCCAGCTACTTTTATTTAGCTTTCATTAACAGGCAGTTGATGAAAGTCCTTTAATTCATAAGTGGTTCTAAACTATTCTCTCTACACATTTCTCCAACACCTGGATACTTCAAGGGAAATAAATGATTTAATGTTCCTTATAACATGAATTGCCACTGACAACAATATTTAATCATTAAAGAGTTAACAGTGCACTCTGAATTGCATTACCCAGATAAAACATTCACTCCCTAAGTAAATGAATTAGCCACATAATTGACAGTCGATTCCAGTAATAAAACACTAATTAAGTGATTCTACTAAGTAAAAAGTTCAATGCAATTAATTTGCTAAACAATGGTCTAACAAATTCTCATGCTAAATAAATGACTTGAAATGGTGAATAAATGTTCACCATGTGTAGGGTCAGCTGAAAAAGCAATGGTGCTTTTAGAAAACAATGACAGAAGTGACTGTGCAAGGTAACACCTTTTACAACATTAAACTGGGCTCCTTGCCAAGCAGGAACTCAGTGAATATGTCTGAATGAGGTGGGGGTATGAGACTGGGGGGTGGGGAGGGGAGGAAAATCACCATGGTCATAGCATGAGTGACTAGGTTAAAAGAGAATCTGCAAAGTCCAGTATAGCCAGACTGGAGCCATAGCAGAAGTGAGAATGGGAAAGTGGAAGAAGGCTTCAATGCCAGATCTTACTGGGCTAATGAAGGTCAGACTCAGTACCAGAGAGACCTGGAAAGCAGTGGCTTCATAGGTACAAGGATCCTTGTAGTCCTCTGGAAGCATGTTGGATTTACTCATTTACTATGATGTCTTCTGAAAGATCTGGATTGAGGTAAGTCTATGGTTTTGGCGGGCCCCATTAGTTAGGACTTCCAACTTCTCTCCAACAAAGAACAGTGTAGACTGCTCATCATTAAAACCTTGTTCTCTGGACCCTTTGTTGACAAAGGTCCATATAGTCAAAGCTATGGTTTTTCCAGTAGTCATGTATGGATGTGAGAATTGCACCATAAAGAAGGCAAAGAACTGATGCTTTCCAATTGTGGTGCTGGAGAAGACTCCTGGGAGTCCCTTGGACTGCAGGAGATCAAATCAGCCAGTCCTAAAGGAAATCAACCTTGAATACTCAGGACTGATGCTGAAGCTCCAGTACTCTGGCTACCTGATGTGAAGAGCTGTCTCATTGGAAAAGACCTCTATGCTGGGGAAGATTGAGGGCAGGAGGAGATAGGGTAGACAGAGGATAAGAGGGCTGAATAGCATCACTGATCCAACGGACATGAGTTTGAGCAAACTCCGGGAGAAAGTGGAGCCTGGCTTGCTGCAGTCCACGGGGTTACAAAGAGTCAGGCACAGCTTAGTGAGTGAACAAGAGCAACAACTCTGAACCTTTGCAGCTAGAATAGGGTCTTCCTTTTCCTTAAAAACAACAGGCACACTCTTGCCTTGGGAACCTCCAACAGGAACACTTCTGACATTTTGTCTTCTTCAAGTCTTTGGTCAAATATTATCTTCTGTAAAGCTGCAATGCTCTCCACTTATAACTCCAAACACCACTTACCTTATTCCATCTTTTTTTCATAGCCCTTGTCAGTTTCTACAATGCCATATAATTCACTTATCTTTTTACTGTCCATTCTATACTTCTTGTCTCTCTCTTTCTAATCCCTACCACCAATATCTTGCTAGCTTTATGAGGACAAGGAATTCTTCCCCACTTCATTCACTGATGGGGTATGAGAGCCTAAAATGTATCTGGCACATAGAAGGTGCTCAGCAAACACTGCTGAATTAATGCATGGCAGGAGGGTTCTCACTATGTTCTAACCACTGAAGAGAGCAACATCGAAATATGCCATCTCCCCAGTGGCCTCAGAAGTGTCTGCATTATCTCACATTATTTGGGAGGGAATACCTTATAGGAGTTGAATCATATGTAAAAGAAATATTAGGCTTGAAACCCTGATTAAGTCTTACTACATATGTGACCTTGAACAAGTTACACTTTAAGATCTCTAAGCCTCAGTCTCTATCGTTGTGAAAGAAGCCTGCTGCCAATAATAACTGTCACTTCAGATATTCTCAGAATCAAAGGATATAACATATCACAACACCCTGCATAGCCCCTGGTACACAGTTAGGACCAAATACATGTTAGTTTCTTCTGCTTTCTTCTTTAAAGACAATGAGGCACGTTCCTTCAACATAAGAGTAAACTGGCTTTTTAGATTTTCCCAGATATTGGGAATATCCACAAGTGAATAAGCAGTGACTGGGAAACGAGGTGAAGGAGGAAAAAATAAAAGTTAGCAGCACAGAGGCCTCTGAAGGCGACGGGAGAGGTCACAAGGGTGTGGGTAGCAAGAGCCACAGGCAGTTCAGAAGAATGTGGCTTCTGTCTTCCAGGCCTGCACTGGATGATGGAATTCAAGGATGCCTTTACTGGTGATGAGGTCTTTAGAATTAATGATGAAGACACTAGGTATCTGTATGTGCCCTCCCTCTAGGGTGGATTCACGTTGATGTAAGGCCGAAACCAACATAAAATGACAAAGCAATCATCTCCAGTTAAAAATACGTAAATTAAAACACACACACAAATGATGAGGACAAAGATACTAAGATCAGGACTTCCTAAGAAATACAGTTGTAGAGAGCACCCCATCCACCTCTCCCAGACTAGTGCAATGGTCTCCTCCCATCTCCCCACCTCTACCATGGAATCAAACTGTAAGAGCAACCTTAGTCATCTCCATGCCTGCAGGACCTCGTTTTTCATGCAATGGACAAGAATAGCCAGTTGAATACAGCATAGTTAAAAGCGAATTGTTGGGATCCATCTTGATCACAAAATTAACATAATGACTCATTCAACAAATACTCATCAAGCATCTGCCATATATCAGGCTCCTAATACTAGTCTCCAGGGTTACAGTGCTAGCCGATACAGAAGTGGTCTCTGTAGTCTGGAGCTTACAAATGAGCAAAGAATGAAACACTAACAAGAACAAAACCTCTGAAATAAATATTTAACTGCATCACACTTGTAATAAGAGGGACTAGAAAAAATGGTCATTGTTTAGAGATTGGGGAGCCCTCTAAAAGATGGCAGAGAACCATCTAAACGATTAATAAGGGTAAACAATGAATGACAGAAAGAATGCTGTAGGAAGGGGGAATGGAATTATGGAGGCTATGCTGTTGAGAAAATAGTGTTTCCCAAGAATAGAAGGAAAGGCAGTAAGACTGAACTATATTGAGGAGTCCAAAGAAAAGTCAGAGATAAGACCAAAGATGTAGACAGGAATCAGATCATTCTGATTCTTACAGGCCGTCAGTTCAGCTAGTTAGTTGTGTCCGACTCTTTGCAACCCCATGGACAGCAGCACGCCAGACTTCCCTGTCTATCACCAGCTCCCAGGAGCTTGATCAAACTCATGTCCATCGAGTTGGTGATGTCATACAACTATCTCATCCTCTATTATCCCCTTCTCCTCCTGCCCTCAATCTTTCCTGGCGTCAGGGTCTTTTCCAATGAGTCAGTTCTTTGCATCAGAGTGGCCAAAGTACTGGAGTTTCAGCTACAGCATCAGCGATGATATGCATTTTAACTTCATTCTGAGAGCAAGAGGGAGCCAGTGATAGATTTTTAGATGGACAGTGGCACAGTGAGATTTTTATTTTTTATTTATTATTTTTTAGATGAATATATTGTGATGTTTATTCTTTTTTTAATATAAATTTATTTTAATTGGAGGTTAATTACTTTACAATATTGTATTGGTTTTGCCATACATCAACATGAATCCACCACAGGTACACACGTGTTCCCCATCCTGAACCCCCCTCCCTCCTCCCTCCCCGTACCACCCCTCTGGGTCATCTCATGCACCAGCCCCAAGCATCCAGTATCATGCATCGAACCTGGACTGGCAATTCGTTTCATATATGATATTATACATGTTTCAATGCCATTCTCCCAAATCATCCCACCCTCTCCCTCTCCCACAGAGTCCAAAAGACTGTTCTATACTTCTGTGTCTCTTTTCCTGTCTTGCATACAGTGTTATCGTTACCATCTTTTATTTTTACATTGCAGAACAGGCTTGGCAAGTAGCTATTTTATAAGTAAAGCATATTAACGACACTGCATTACTAGGTAAACCTCTGCTGAGGGGTCAATTTGCAAGGAGAGTGATGGGACAGTGAAAGAAGGGTTATTAACAAGAGTGCCCAGGGATCAGCTTTATAAGTACATGTATTTGTTAGAGCACAGCTGGCTGAAGACTCACTGGAGGACCACACGCGTCTTCACTGTAGCAGAAGCAGAAGTGACTCTGCTAGTGTGGAAGGACTCGCTTACTTTCTGATCCTCTGTCACATCTATAGATCAGAGGGAATTTCAGTCAACTCAGATCAAAGACCCTGAAGATGAAAGGGGTGTTCACCTTGGAAAAACTGAACTGGCCCAGTGAGACATTAACTGAATAAGGATACTAATTTCAAAAATCAAACATGTCCAAGTATTTTCAGTCACCAAATCATCAAAATACTGACTGAAAAAGAAAATACACAGCAAGGATGGAAATTTAATCAATACTGCTAGGCTTAAAAACAGTCCCAAGAATGGAATGTTCTAGGATAGCCTCTATCACCTGCTTCATTACAAAGAGTTGGCCACACCAATCTGTAGTGACTATTAAATCTGTAAACAGGTATGTGTGTATGTGTGGGTGTGGATGTATGTGTAAAACAGAATGTCCATGTGCACCAGAGTTTTGTGCTAAGTCACTTTCCTTGAATCTGATATATATAGACACAATATTTACTTTTTGTTAGTCTTATTAACTCCCAGCCCAGTCCAATACATTCTCCTCACTATTATTAGGATGCTCTTTTTGAAACTGTACTCCATTCTGCTTCTCCACATCTCAAAATCTGTGCAAGCTCCTTGCAGAAAACATTACAAATTCCAAACTCTCTAGTTTTTCACAATCTTTAAGACACAGTCCTTGATTACCTTTCTAGGTTCATTCCCCACCATGTAACCCCAGGCAGTTAATAATCCAAATACTCCAGGGACGCCAAACCACTCATGATTACAAGTCCTAGGGAAAGGACTTCCTGAGAAAGGGAACAGGGTCAGCCTGCTCTCAAGGAGAAACAGCACCCTGGACAAAGACACCAACATCTGTCTCTTGTCATTCACATTCTCAAGTTCCAGGGAAGAGTTAATTTTATTGATGTCTTTTGGACTCTGTCTTTTAGGGAATACATTTACACTCACAAGAAACTGTGCATGAGAGCAGAAGCTCTTTAAACATTCTGAAGATCTTTAGAGACCTTGACAACCATGTGCTAATAACGTAAGAGTTAGCACTGCAGCCTACGTGGAAACTGGGCTGTGCAAAGTATCGCTACTCCTAGTCTTCATTTTATCAGCCAAGGAGACCTCTCACACCTTTGTGTCCAGGTACATATATTCTCTTTTAGGACAACAAGGTAATTTATCTCCAAGATGACCACCATTCATTCCTTCCCTTCTTATAGGCATGTGCCATTTCCCCTATGGACATGTGGACCCTGCTTCTGCACTGCTCACCTGTGGCCACTTTTAACACTAATACGGAGCAGAAATAATGCTGGCCAGTTCTCAACCTAGTTTTAAGAGGACTGGCATTCCTCCTGGCTTTCTCGGAACACTTGCTCTGGGGGAAGTCAACCATGTTGCAATGAGTCTGATTACCATGAATCTGCCATGCTACAGAGAAGACTAAGTTCGATGCAGAGGGAGAGGAGCCAGCCATCCCCAGATGTTCTAGTCATTTCAACAAAGGGGTCAGACATGCAAATAGAGGAGCCATTTGGGCTCATCCCCAGCAGATGCCACTTGAGGAAGTGAAGACCCAGACTTATGGCCTGTGGAGAGTCATCCCCATTATTTCCAGCCATTCAAGTCATTCCATCTGAGTCTGCTCATTTTTAAGATATTCCTATTGGTTGCTACCCCAACTCCTGGACCACAGAATTGAGAGCAAAAATATAATGGGGGTTGTTTTATGCCGTTAAGTGTTGACATGATGTCTCATACCAAAGCACAGGCAGCAATAACATGCTTCTTTTCTGCCTTAACAATCTCTGATTGCTTATTCTTTAAGATTCAGCTCCTTCCTAAGACTTTCCTGGATCATCTTGAAGCATTCCAAGAAGCCTAACTAATCCCAGGTCCCACTGATATTCTATCAGCTCATTTTGGCTTCTACTCATCTGAAAAACCAACACAGTTCAAATTTCTTCCTTTTTACTTAGCAAGTGAGTTTCAGTAACTAATGAAACATCTCAGCTCCCAAGACGAATCATGTGAAGAAGCCACATCTCCTTGACTATAGAGACTGGATCCATGTAATGGATGTCCATCGTCTCCCAGAACATTCCCAGATAACTGATGTTCTCATGGCTACCTGTGAGGCCATCCAGCCAGTGGATAAGCACCATCTGTTATACCTCCCTCCTGACTTTTCTTCCACTGACATAGACATATAGAAGCCTTTCCGAGTCTCTGCCTCTATTTGTGTCTGGTCTGAAGACCACTGGCTGTTATCCTTCCCTTTTCCTATGAATAGAGGAGTGATTGTATCACATTACCAGACCAGCCAACAGTTGACTATTGTGGATATTCTGAGTAGCAGCTCCCAATTTTACAGAAAAGGGCCTTGAAAAATTCCCTTCAGTGTTGGCAGATTACAGGTTGGTGGCAAGGGGTGAAGACATGCTAAGATCTGGATACCAACTGTCTGCAAAGAAACATTCTTTGATTCCCTTCTCTGCTGCACTCAATTCTGAATGCAAAAAGTAGGTCAACAGTGTATAGTGTCAGCTATACCAGGCTTTCTAGATATTCCTTTTTATTCTTAGCATTGCTATGCTTGAGTCCCATCTGTCTATACATCCATCCATTTATCCATCTATTCAACTAAATAAGAATTTCCGGGTGTCTATTCTGTGTCACACACCATGCCACATGCTCGGGTGGTGATACAGCAGTAAACAAACAGAAATAGTCCTCCCCTCCTGGATCCTGCCACTGTCAGAAGAGATGCACCTTCAGCACGCTTGGAAGATGAGGTCTGTACTGAGGAGACAGAATTCTATGAGAGCACCTAACAAAGGAATCCAATCTGGTCAGGGGGGAAAAAGAAGAAATCCATGAACTGGGATCTAAAGGAGTGAATTAGAGGAAGAGTGCGGGAATATCCAGTGCTCTAAACGGGGAGTTGTGAAACATTTCTGTTAAGGGCCAGAGAGTAAATATTTAGGTTTCGTGGGCTCGATAGTCTCAGTAGGAAATACTCAACACTACTGATGGCAGCACAGAAACATCTATGCACATCTTATCTAAGATGTAAACAAATAAGCATGGCTCTTTTCCAATAAAGCTTTATTTATAAAAACAAAGAGTAGACTGGCTTTGGCCTGTGGGATGCAGTCTGTCCTCCCTGGGGGAGACAGGGCAAAGGCCCTGCAGGGGAACGGGTGCGGAAAAGGTAGAGCACATAGAGAAGGCTGGAGCGCCCAGGAAGAGGGAGAGTGAAATGGAGACCTTGGGAGAAATGAGAAGGGCAAGATCTGTATATAAGATCTGAATGGGGAGTTTGGTTTTCAGCTTAAGGAAAATCAGAAGCCACAGAATTGTTTTAAACCAGGGAGATATGAAGCAACATATTCACATTTGCCTTTAAGAAAATGAATGAGAGGATGACAAGGAGGAATATAAAGATTACTTAGGGGCTTGGGATCTTACTGAGGTCGGAGATGAGGATAACTTGGACAAGGATGGGGATAGTGGATGCGGATGGGTTCCAGATATATCAAAGATGCAGACTAATCAAGAGACGGTGTTGAACTAGACGTGGAGGGTAAGGGAAAGGAACATGTCAAGATTACTCTAGACTGTATCTCTGCTAAATGTATCTTTGATATCATTTTTAACACATTTCCTCTTGTTTTACCGCCAAGGGATTGAAATTTTACTTTCATTTCCAGCCTCCACATAATTAGGGAGTCAATTCACATGGCTGGCAAAGTGAAGAGTAAATCACCCGAAGAGAGATAAATTACATGGTTAATGGGCCAGCATAGCCTCCCTTCACCAGACACCATTTTCTTTGTAGCTTCTACACATTCCTCTATTAGATGTACCATGCCATACTGCTGTGTCTGTGTTCCCTAAAATATCATGGGACTTGGGGGAGTAGAGCTGTCCTTTTCTTGTCTGTGTTACCAACACTTAGCATTGTGATCGGGGGATTTTTTCACTTCACATCTGTCCAGATGGATGTGGGTTAGAGATATAATAGATATCTGCTGGCTTAGGTAGTTCCTCTCAATCCACTCACGAGCATCTTACTGAGTCAGCTTAACTAAACATCCTGGCATACTCCTTCACAAGTATGTAGAAGACTAACTGGAAAATGATGGAGATGGCAGTGTAGGGGACAAAGGGATTTTGCCTGTCCTTGGCACTCTGATCTTCCAACTTCCTTGAATTTTGCTTTGCAAAGATGTTCCCTCTCTGGGCAATGGGGCTACCTACCACCTGGGCAAGAACTTGACATGGGCGCCTCAACTTTTGTGATTATGTCAATATTACAGCCCCTTCACTGAATTTCCAAGATATATAGGTCCACTCCCAACCACCAATATATAAATCCGACTTTAGAAATTTAAAATTTTCTATTTTGATTCAGAAAAGTGTGCTTTGAATACGGAGATCCTATCATAATCCTGGCTGAGTAGGCAACCATGAGGCCATCTAATCTATTAACTTCTTCACACTTCTCAATTCCATCACAGGGTCTAGGTGGATGACCAGAAGGTCTGTAGTTGGACTAGTCACATAGCCCCTTTCATAGACCCTTGTTTTGCCCTCAGCTTTAACTGACTGCTTTTCGGTAGGCATTGCTAATAGCTAAGTCCTGGTTCAATGTTCTTGTTCTTCCATTAACTTGCTAAGTGACACCTGGCAATGTGTTCCATCTCAACGTGCCTCAGTTTCCTTATTCATGGAAGTCTTCAATCACTTTGTATATATAATGTAGCAACATTTATACCTCCGGGCCAGACTCCCCTACTGAGCTCCAAGCCCCAAATTCCAACTGCGAGTTTGCATTTCTTCAGTGACTCAACAGCACTTCAAACCTACCTGTCTAGACCTGAATTTCTCTTCTGCTTCAACTCTGGCCTCTTATTATGCATATTATCTCATTTAATGTCATCACCATCCACTTAGACTGAGCATAAGAAGAGAGAAGATTCTGGACTAAGTTCTGGGATGTTTGAATGGGTAGAAGAAGAACCAAGAAAGAAGCATAAGAAGAAATGGCTGGAGAGGAAGAAGAAAATCTAGGAGGGTAAAAGTCAAGATGCTTGCTTCTTGGAAGGAAAGCTATGGCAAATCTAGATAGTGTGTTAAAAAACAAAGACATCCCTTTGTTGATAAAGGTCCATATAGTCAAAGCTACAGCCATATGGTCTTTCCAGTAGTCATGTAGGGGTGTGAGAGTTGGACCACAGAGAAGGCTGAGTGCTGAAGAATTGATGCTGGAGAAGACTCTTGAGAGTCCCCTGGACAGCAAGGCGATCAAACCAGTCCATCCTAAAGGAAATCAACCCTGAATATTCATTGGAAGGACTGATGCTGAAGGTGAAGCGCCAATACTTTGGTCACCTGATACTAAGGGCTGACTCACTGGAAAAGACCCTGATCCTGGGAAAGACTGGAGGCATAAGGAGAGGAGCGCGGCAAAGGATGAGATGGTTGGATGACATCATCGACTCAATGGATAAGAACTTGGGCAAATTCCAGGAGATGGTGAAGGACAGGGAGGCCTGACATGCTGCAGGTCATGGGGTCACAAAGAGCTGGACATGACTGAGCAACTAATCAGCAACAAAAGTCAAGCAAAGAAAGCATTTCAAGGACAGGCTGCTGATAGGTGAATCACAAATCCAGGTTCAATGCTGGGTCTGGTTTCCTGGAGTTGCGTGCCCTTTAGCAAGTTACTTAAAATCTCTGCACCTTAGTTTCCCTATCTGCCTCACAGAATTGTTGAGAATAGGAAAGGAAACGACACACATAAAGTCCTTTGTTCAGGAATTACTCACAAAATGTTAGATAGTAGAATTATTATCAGTGTTTTCAACTTATCGAGGCTGTAGCTTGGAGCTGAGGGAAAAGAAAAAAAAGTCTGGTCTCTAAGCTCAGATCATTCTGCTCCCTAGCAACTACATATTTACATTTTCAACATCACTTCTTTATCCCTGATTACTTTAACAAGCCCTTCCTAAGTGCCCTGTTGCAACTCAGGACCACCTGTGAGGTGTAGAGAACAATTCTATTTTCTTCTCAAGATGTAGTGGCCTCGCATAAATTGTCAAAAGCAGCTTCAGCTTTGCAGCTTTCCGGAATCTCTTCCTCTTCCTGAGGAAGAGTGGCTGGCCAGCTCACAACGAAAAGTAAAGGTTTGTGGCTGACAAAAATGTTGTCCCTCCTTATTTATAAAGGAAAGCAGAACCGATACAAATTGAAGAGAATATGAGGCCAGGTTCCAGCAGCATGCTCGAGCACCTAACACTGGGGTCATCCTAATTTCCACACTGGTACCCTTCTTGCAAAGTGAATTTAAGCCAGTGAACTGAAATCAGGAAGTGCAAGTTCCTTCTCAAGCAGGTTCTTGCTACTGTTCCAGCTGTATTTCTGGCCAAAATGATCTCAAAACAAAGCACCCTATACCTCAAGGCCCCTTCCTCGAGCTCACCATATCCTTTACACTTACAAGCCTTTTTCCCTTCTATCTGGGAGGATCTTTTTCTTGTACTTCCTTCAGATCAAAATCCATTCCCTCACAGACAGTACTGCCTAACTCACTTAGGCAGAATTAATCACCTGCTGAGTCTCTGATCAGTGTTCCTAGGGCTCTATACATGCCTTTTCTCTATCACTTATCACATTTATTGAAACTAATCCACTTACAGGTCTCCTCTTGGAGGACAGTAATATCCTTGAAGGCACAGACCATGTCTTATTTATCTTTACAATCCCTACCCTGCTTGGCATATAGTTGGCAGTCAATGAATATTTAAAGGAACACCTCAGCTATTCCCATAACCAGGAGATGAAAAGTATAATTCAATCTGAGAAGGTTCGATTTGTGCAGAAATCAGATTGGGGGTCTAGAGAAATCAGAAGACAAACCATTCTTGACCATACTTCCCTTCTCTGAAGGGGACCAGGGGACAAGGACCAGAGTGGTTACAGCTCCCAACTCTAGCCCAGGTTTTACTTCTGACTCAATGGCTGACCTTGAGAAAACTCTCTGGGACTCAGTTCTTCATCTTTAAGATGAGAAGGCAGGGACAGATGGTGTCTAAGATAATTCTTAGTTTTGATGGTCTATTATGTCCCCTTTTGAGTCTAATATCCTTCTCTGACACTTAGTTTAATTCCTTAATGTATGTGAAAGAATTTGTTTACTTTCTCAAGGCATTTAAATTTCCATTTCCAAGGAATGAACAATTCCACTCAACTCTGGGTTGCCAGGAACTTAGTAAGTGTGTCCTTTAAATCTGTCATCCAAGAGGATGATTGCAAAATATTCAATAATCGCAATAAAATATTCAATAAAACTGTGGGGGCTAGCTTGTAACATTCAATTCTCCTGGATTCAGTTTAATCCTGGAACAACCAGAAAATATAATTGTCCCTGCAGACAGAATTTTGTGTTTTTCTTTTTATTCCTTTTCACAATGTTCTGATGAGCTTTTAGTTTCAACGTGTGACTCATGATTGCTTTTCCTTGTAAATTTCCACTCCTTCTAGTCTGATTCTCAGGTTGTTAGCCGTTCAGAAAAAGGAGAGAAAGTTCCAGAGATGGTTTCAAAGGGACCCCTGGGTTTAGGAGCCGTCACTGCTATATACAGGCTTTAGCAGCCTTCAGGTCCACCATCTCCAGGAAGCCCCTCTTCTTGGTGGATCCACCTTGAGAAAGGGGAAATTAGTTTTTCTCTCTCAGTGTGCCTGCAACTGTACTATCAAAGTCAATCTGGCACACAGAAAAACTAGGGCTTTGGAATCTCATAGTTCTGGGCTCTACTACAAGCCAGCGATTCTCAGACTTTAAGGTGCCTCAGTATTACCCAGAAGGCTTTTTAAAAAGAGTGGTTGCTGGGAATACCCTGACCATCCAGTGATTAGAACTTAGCACTTTCATTGCTGTGGGCCCAGATTCAATCCTTGGTTGGGGGAATTAAGACCCCACAAGCTACAAGTGATTGCTGAGTCCTATCCACAGAGTTTGGGGTTCAGCAGGCCTGGTGGAAGGCACAAGAAGTTGCTTCCTAGAAGATCCCAGGTAGATTATGATACTGCTGATCTGGGAACTACACTTTGAGCAAATGTCTCAATGTCTGTCTGAAACTGAAAACTTTAGTTTCCTTCTCTATAAAATGAAAGTCCCTTGGACAGCAAGGAGATCAAACCAGTCAATCCTAAAGGAAATCAACCCTGAATATGCATTGGAAGGAATTGATGCTGAAGCTGAAGCTCCAATACTTTGGCCACCTGATTCAAAGAGCCGAGTCGTTGGAAAAGACCCTGATGCTGGGAAAGATTGAGGGCAGGAGGAAAAGGGGATAACAGAGGATGAGATGGTTGGATTGTATCACTGATTCAATGGACATGAGTTTGAGCAAACTCTAGGAGGCGGTGAAGGACAGGGAAGCCCGGTCTGCTATAGTCCATGGGGTGGCAAAGAGTCAGACATGACTGAGCAACTGAACAACAATTCTATAAAATGGGGATAATAACATTTATCTTACAGAAGGAGGTATATAGGAATGATCTTGACTATGGGCTTAGGGGTGTCACACAGACCCAGGTTTAAGTTCCAGCTTAAAAGCCTACTATTTAAAACTATGAAGCCTTAGGCAAGCTCCTTATTATTTAAAACCTCAGTTTCCTCATCTGCAAATCATCAGGGATAATCATAACAGTTATTTAATCTTCCCAGCACACCAATGAGACAAGATAATGTGCATAAAATGCTCAGTTGGAAACGAGCTCATAATTAATGCTCAATAGATAATAGCTGGTATGATGAATATTAGTAATCTAATAATTATTATAATTTGAGGCCCCAAACTGGGAGGATTAAGTGAGCTCCTTGGCTGACACAACCAGGTATCAAAAATATCTTAGTACTCTGGGATAAGAGAGTCAAATCCAACAAGAAGGCACAGCACAGATGAAATAGAAAGTCTTTACCTGGGCCCCTCAAATCCCTCCCGCATAAGCTCTGCAGGAGGCAGATCCGTGATGGGCATTTGGCAGTTAATTCAAACGTGAGCAGTGTGTTCTGAACCCAGGTGTGTAGAGAGTGAGGGGGTAGCAGTTCTCTGAACTTCCAGTTAATTTGGCCCGGCACAGACTCGGAAACCACACACTCCACGGACATGGACTAAATGGAGACAGATGTGCCAATCAAGATTTTGAACAGATTGGAAAACAGAAATGTGTCCTGAGGAAGGCTGATAGCTGATGTGGGGGCTGCTTAGCCTGAGGGAAGGACCTGCAGGGCACACAGCTGGCAGCAGTCCAAAGCTAGGGCTGGGAAACAGCAGGAAGGGAAAGACTGATTTCATTACCCTGTGTGACACCAGAGGGCAGACATGGGCCAGCGTCTGGTTGCTGGCCAATCCATACTTCTGTGCACAATCGGGAGTGAATGGATGGAAGTTACAGAGTAGATTTCAGCTTAAAAGAAGACA
Source organism: Oryx dammah (assembly GCF_014754425.2). NCBI lineage: Eukaryota > Metazoa > Chordata > Mammalia > Artiodactyla > Bovidae > Oryx > Oryx dammah. The sequence continues at coordinate 12,507,459 of NW_024070194.1, read as the reverse complement.
GAAGTCAGTACCAGAAGAGCTGGAACCAGATACAGGATTGGAGCTAGAAGACCTTGGATGAAGTTCAGGTCTATCATTCATTCATACATACATATTTAGATCGTGCAGAGATGCTCACTGTTGGGTCATGTGTCTCCCACAACAGGTTGTGAGCTCTCTATGTATCTATCTCGGGCGGGGGCCAGCTCAGGAGTGCCCGAGGATGGAATGGGACCATCTGGCCTGTGGCTCCAATTCCTGAGAAGTTTCTTGTGGGACAATTCTCATGGGTCCTTCCCTGCGACAGGCATTTTGGGCTGAGAAACCAAGCAGAGGCCCTGTCCCATCAGCCAGAAAGGCTATTAACGTTGATCTCCTTTCTTTCTTTCACCCACTTTGTGATGGAGAGAAAGCTTAAGGTTGCAGGAAGGACAAGACGCTTTGGTTTCAAAAGTAGAACATCTGATCTGAGGTCCAAACCTCACCATTTATTCGTTGTGTGACCTGAGGAAGACCTTGTTCCTCTCCTGAAAAATGGGTCTGATAATAAACATACCAACTGGAGAGGGTTACTGTGGGGATGGATTAAGATCCGTATCTGGGCATGCTCATCACAGAGCCTGGCACTTGGTGGGAGTCTGACTGGCTTCATGCAGGACACCATGGTGGTAGCAGCTTCTGCCCATGTGGAGGAAAGGCTGATTGGACCATCAGGAGAGGTGTGGAGCCCTCCCTCTCTCCCAGCCATTAGCAGCCTCACATGGTGAGACCAGCTGAGTGGTGATAGCTACGTTCCTAGTGCAGGAGGGAGAGCTCTGGAGTCAGATAACTCTATTTTGGCTTCCGATCCATCTCCATTCTATGCATATGTGTGTTGCTGTTGTCTTCACGACCAAGATAATCATGATGGTGTGATCACTCACTTAGAGCCAGACATCCTGGAATGTGAAGTCAAGTGGGCCTTAGAAAGCATCACTAGAACAAAGCTAGTGGAGGTGATGGAATTCCAGTTGAGCTATTTCAAATCCTGAAAGATGATGCTGTGAGAGTGCTGCACTCAATATGCCAGCAAATTTGGAAAACTCAGCATTGGCCACAGGACTGGTAAAGGTCAGTTTTCATTCCAATCCAAAAGAAAGGCAATGCCAAAGAATGCTCAAACTACAGCACAATTGCACTCATCTCACACGTTAATAAAGTAATGCTCAAAATTCTCCAAGCCAGGCTTCAGCAATACGTGAACCGTAAACTTACAGATGCCTTTTAGAAAAGGCAGAGGAACCAGAGATCAAATTGCCAATATCTGGCAATTGCTGGATCATAGAAAAAGCAAGAGAGTTCCAGAAAAAACATCTATTTCTGCTTTATTGACTATGCCAAAGCCTTTGACTGTGTGGATCACAATAAACTGTGCAAAAGTCTGAAAGAGATGAGAATACCAGACCAGCTGACCTGCCTCTTGAGAAACCTATATGCAGGTCAGGAAGCAACAGTTAGAACTGGACATGGAACAACAGACTGGTTCCAAATAGGAAAAGGAGTACGTCAAAGCTGTATATTGTCACCCTGCTTATTTAACTTATATGCAGAGTACATCATGAGAAACTCTGGGCTGGAAGAAGCACAAGCTGGAATTAAGATTGTTGGGAGAAATATCAATAACCTCAGATATGCAGATAATACCACCCTTATGGCAGAAAGTGAAGAGGAACTAAAAAGCCTCTTGATGAAAGTGAAAGAGGAGAGTGAAAAAGTTGGCTTAAAGCTCAACATTCAGAAAACGAAGATCATGGCATCCAGTCACATCACTTCATGGGAAATAGATAGGGAACCCAGTGGAAACAGTGTCAGACTTCATTTGTTTGGGCTCCAAAATCACTGCGGATGGTGACTGCAGCCATGAAATTAAAAGACGCTTACTCCTTGGAAGAAAAGTTATGACCAACCGAGATAGCATATTCAAAAGCAGAGACATTACTTTGCTGACTAAGGTCCGTCTAGTCAAGGCTATGGTTTTTCCAGTGGTCATGTATGGATGTGAGAGTTGGACTGTGAAGAAAGCTTAGCGCTGACGAATTGATGCTTTTGAACTGTGGTGTTGGAGAAGACTCTTGGGAGTCCCTTGGACTGCAAGGAGATCCAACCAGTCCATTCTAAAGGAGATCAGTCCTGGGTGTTCTTTGGAAGGACTGATGCTAAAGCTGAAACTCCAGTACTTTGGCCACCTCATGCGAAGAGGTGACTCATTGGAAAAGACTCTGATGCTGGGCAGGATTGGGGGCAGGAGGAGAAGGGGACGACAGAGGATGAGATGGCTGGATGGCATCACTGACTCAATGGACATGAGTTTGAGTGAACTCTGGGAGATGGTGCTGGACAGGGAGGCCTGGCATGCTGCAATTCATGGGGTTGCAAAGAGTCGGAAACGACTGAGCGACTGAATTGACTGTGTTGCTGTTGTTCAGTCACTTAGTCGTGTCTGACTCCTTGCAACCAGAAGAACTGCAGCATGCCAGGCTTCCTTGTCCTTTACTATCTTTCTCTAGGCCAGAATACTAGAGTGGGTAGCATTTCCCTTCTCCAGGGGATCTTCCCAAACCAGGGATCGGACCCAGGTATCCCACACTGCAGGCAGATTCTTTACCATCTGAGCCACCAGGGAAGCCCAGAATACTGGAGTGGGTAGCCTATCCCTTCTCCAGTGGAACTTCCTGACCCAGAAATCGAACCAGGGTCACCTGAATGGCAGGTGGCTTCTTTACCAGTTGAGCTATCAGTGAAGCCCTAGTATCTTTTGGAGTTTGCTCAAAACTCACATCCACTGAGTTGATGATGCCATCCAACCATCTCATCCTCTGTCATCCCCTTCTCCTCCTGCCCTCAATCTTTCTCAGCATCAGGGGTCTTTTCCAGTGAGTTGGCTCTTTGAATCAGGTGGCCAAAGTACTGGAGCTTCAACATCAGTCCTTCCAACGAATGGTCAGGGCTGATTTCCTTTAGGATAGACTGGTTTGATCTCCCTGCAGTCCAGGGGACTTTCAAGAGTCTTCTCCAGCACTGGGTTTCTTTACTCCAGTTCTTTGAATCTCAGTTTCTTCACTGATGAAATGGGACTAATATCTAATTTATAGGGTTCCTAGGAGGCTTAAGAGTGGGATTTATATAAAGCATACTGTCTAGCACATTGTAGCTGCCAATACAAACGATCTTCCTATTTGAGTTTTTGTTACTAGAGAACACAGAGCCAAATTGGAATTTGAAAATTGCCAGCCTGCATATTTAGACTAAATTTTCATATAATGGAGCTATAGTTTAAAATAACCTGGTCTTGACCCTCTTGTCTTTATTTGTGTTTTCCTGATTCTGATTATTTAATTCTCATACAGCTATTTTTCATAGGTACTTTTATGGATGTTTTTCTAAATTTTTGTAGAACTAAGTGGATAAAACATAACTGATGTCAGGAGAGACACGTCCTTATTATGATGCTGCAAATAATTCCTGTGTGATTTGGGGTATGGAGTCTGTGAACCTCAGTTTCTTCATCTGTAGAATGGGGGTAAGAATAAACTTGCTAGTTATCTTATGGTGCAGGAATAAGGATATACAGCTCCAGGGTTTTACAAAAGAACTTTTGTAAACTATGAAAAATTTAAAAGTAGAAACACCTGTTATTTTTGCGATGACTCCCCATTTTATTCATTTTTGTAATTACACCCCTCCCCAAACTATGCTCGGGACTCAGGATGGGACAGGCATATACTAAGCAACGAGAAAATGGCCACTGAATGTCTCTTTCAAACTCTCAACCATGCTTGCTTCTTTACTGAACAGATAGCTTGATGGCCCAGCATGGGATGCTCCTAAGAGATAAACTGCCTTCACCCACCAGACATGAAACCATTCAATAGAATAGAAGCAAAAAATGAAGATGGAGTTTACTAACAGTACCCAATGGGCAAGTGAGTCTGTCAAATGCTATTACAGGAAGGATAGATGGCTAAGCCTTGTATCACAGAATTCAACAGTGATCTGTTTTGAAGCATTTTGATTTGGGTTGAAAATAAACAAGCAGAGGGTGAGACTACGAACAAAAGACATAAGGAAGATTTAAACAGGAATATAAAAAAGAAAGCACCAGGAGAAAGACCCAGAAAATGATCCCAGTGAGCCAAAGATCTCAGAAAAAGAACAAGCAGGTAAACAGGGCAATAAGATCAAAATCAGATTACTTAATAAAAGTCAGCAATCCTTTAAATGGAAAACGATGGACACTGTTGACAAGCACTCCTTTTTCAAGAATGCCAAAGCTCTCCAGAGCAACAGCCCACCCCTGACAGAGAGCCATCACCTCTGTATCCTGGAGGTCACTAGCCCTCTACAAAATTGGGAGGCTTGAGGGAATGGATGCTGTAGAACTCAGTGGTCACTTAGAATTGAAAATCTGGGAAAACAAACTCACACAGTTGGGGTGCCAAGGTTGAATTAGGTCAGGGGCCACCTGTCCCATAATGAAATAATTGCTCAGGGCAGGTTTTTCTGTAATCTTTTCCAATGTGACACCTATTCTCTGCTCAATGCTTCCTCAACATTTGTGCATAATCTCAGGGCCTCCTAAAGACACTGATGCAGAAGCCAGTCACTTTCCTAATGTCACAAAAATAGATTCAATTTTACATACATCAGGGTGATTTCAGCAGCAATTTCCACATCACCAATGTAAGCATTACTTACATTCCCCCCTCCCCTGAAATCACATCCAAGTGGTTCCACAGAGCATTTTAAAAGGTACCTGATGCATTTCAAGGCATTCAACAGAATCTCCAAAATATGTTTGTGGTTCTAGCCTGAGGATACCAGATGAATAGACAGAATCCTAATTACTCATTGATTCAAACAAATGCAAAAATGTCTTAATGATTGAGTATAATGTTGATTGAATTTTTTCTTTTTAAAAAACAATATTAAAATAAATGCACATACAATATGTATATATACACATATGTCTGTATATGTATGCGTGGTATGCCTGTGTGTATATAAATATAGAACACACACATAGCGATCTTGGGAAGATTGTGTCTGGACTTTAAAACATTTAATTAGATTTTATTGGATCTGCTGCTTCTTCCTCACTGGCTGGCCAATCCATCCCGGTCTTGGGTGCTTTCATCTTAAACAGTCTAAGTTTTAGCCCATGGGGGAAATGGAAGTGGTATTTTCCCCTTGAAATCTAAGAAACTGGCGTTCCCCAGGTTTGCACTCGTGGTCAAATGCCTATAAGTTGGGTGTCATGATGTCTGTCGTGTGTCTCTGACCACATCTCTTTGGTCTTCAGAATCCTCCCACGACATTTTTACAAACGGAATAAGTGTGCACAAGAGCTTGGCCTGGACGGGAAAGAGTTTGGTGAATAGGTGCCACTTGGCCAGCATGTGCCAACCGCTAGACCTGCTAGTGAACTCCCTTGTCCAGAACAAAAGCAGGAGAGTCAGTGACAAGTTAACACAGTCAGAGGCAGGGCATGGGGTCGGGGGCACTCAGCGTGCACCTGCAAGGAGAAACCAAGCCCAGTTCCCTGCCATCCCCTTTTCTGCCTCTCCTGCCCTCTGCTGGAATGTACAAATCCCAGAAATTCACCTGTGTGGAGAATGGATTCAGAACTGATTCTGTGGGGCGACTGGGCTTCCCTGGTGGCCCACTGGTAAAGAATCTGCCTGCCAATGCAGGATACGTGGGTTTGATCCCTGATCAGGCAAGATCCTACATGCCGAGGAGCAACTAAGCCCATGCGCCACAATTCTTGAGCCTGAGCTCCAGGGCCCGGGAGCCGCAACCACTGAGCCCACGCAGCCTAGAGTCTGTGCTCCCCAGTGAGAGAAGCCGCGGCAAAGAGAAGCCCGCACACTGCTATTGGAGTCTGGCCCCTGCTTGCTGCAGCTAGAGAAAAGTCCTCGAAGCGACAGAGACTCCACACAACCAAAAGGAAACAGATTTTTTTTTTTTTTTTTCAAAAAGAACTGACTTTGTGGTTAGGCAGACTGTAAACCTGCTCTGCTCTCTGAGGAAAACAAGCTAGATATTTGCTCATGAAATAATCAGTATGTACTTTTAAGACTCTGCCCAATTCTCAACTTTAATAAGTGCTCAAACTTAGCATCACCAAGAGTGGGCAAAGTGATAGCTTTGTGATAGTTTAGCAGGGTGATAGTTTCTACTGAAATGATGCAAAGGGAAGTATGTACACAATGTCACCTGTGCAGCGTTTTTGCCAAAACGTTTACCCTGAATATGGTCATGATGAAAAAATTCAGACGAATCTGGACTCAGGAGTATTGGACAGCTGGCCTGGATTTTTAAAAGACGTCATTATCCTGAAAGGAAAACTAAAGGTGGGAGAACATTGTAGATAAAAAGGTGATGGAAATGTGGAGGTCAAATATAAAGTGAGCACCTTGACTGAATCCTGGATCCAAAAGATAGTAACAAATAAAAGAGAGAGCACTTTAGGGCCACGGGGGAAATTCAGCGATGGACTGGTCTATCAGAGACTGAAACAAGGTCACATTTCTTGCGTAAGATAATTTTACTGCAGTTATGCTGAAGAGCTGTCCTCATTCTCAGGAAACGTGCTGAATTTTCTGGAGGTGAGAGTATCACAATGTCCAAAACGTACATCTAGATGGTTCAGAAAATTGTGTATATATAGTGTGCGTGTATATACTGTGTGTATGTGTACCGTGTGTGTGTATGAGAGAGAGAAAAAGAGAGGGAGAGTGAGTGCAAATGTTGCAAATTGTGAACAACTGGTGAACCTAGGTAAAAGGTGTATGGGTATTCATTTTACTATTTTTTTCAATCATTATATGTTTAAAGCAAAATCTCTTTCCTAAGGCAGCACGTCAGTATTTGAAAACCTCTGCTGCCTCTTTCAAAGTTCAGTGCTTCTAACCAAGTTGCCTGTAAGAACCCCCTGAGTGGCTTTTACAAAATCTATATCCCTGAGTCCCACTCCCACTCCTGGTGCCCCAGGAGGTTTTGATTCAGCAAGTAAGGTGTGGGGCCTAGATACATGGATTTTGTAAACTTCCTCAGCTAGGTGCTGTGCTGTGCGTGAGATTAGGAATCAGGGGTCTGCGGTAGCCTCGGATCCTGGATCCACCAGGAAACAGCTGTGTACCAGTGGGCAGGTCATCCAAACACTGAACTCTGGATGCATCATCTATAAAATGGGAACAAGCACAGAAAGCATCTCACAGGCGGTGGTGTGGACAAAGGTGGTCCATAAATGCTTGTTTGCTTTCTGTCTTCATCCTCTCATACACCCCCGTCATCCCAAATTGATCTTATCCATGTGTTTTTGTTTTTGCCTCTTCATACTGTTCATGGGGTTCAGGAATTCCAAAAAACATCTACTTCTGCTTCCTTGACTATGCTAAAATCTCTGACTGGCAACAAACTGTAGAAAATTCTTAAAGAGATGGGAATACCAGACCACCTTACCTACCTTCTGAGAAACCTGTATGCAGGTCAAGAAACAAGAGTTAGAACTGGACATGGGAACAATGGACTGGTTCAAAATTGGGAAAGGAGTACGCCAAGGCTGTATATTGTCACCATGCTTATATCACTTATATGCAGAGTATATCATGAGAAATGCCAGGCTGGATGAAGCACAAGCTGGAATCAAGATTGCAGGGAGAGATATCAACAACCTCAGACATGCAGAATATAACACTCTAATGACAGAAAGCAAAGAGGAACCAAAGAACCACTGGATGAGGGTGAAAGGGGGGAGTGAAAAAGTTGGCTTAAAACTCAACATTCAAAAAATGACGATCATGGCATCTGGTCCCATCACTTCATGGCAAATGGATGGGGAACAATGGGAACATTGTTTTCTTATTTTCTTGGGCTCCAAAATAACTGCATATGGGTACTGCAGCCATGAAATTAAAAGACGCTTGCTCCTTGGAAGAAAAGCTATGACCAATCTAGACAGCATATTAAAAAGCAGAGATATTATTTTGCTGACAAAGGTCTGTCTAATCAAAGCTATGGTTTTTCCAGTAGTCATGTATGAATGTGAGAGTTGAACCATAAAGAAAGCTGAGCGCTGAAGAACTGATGCTTTCGATCTGTGGTGTTGGAGAAGATTCTTGAGATTCCCTTGGACTGCAAGGAGATCCAACCAGCCAATCCTGAATATTCACTGGAAGGACTGATGCTGAAGCTCCAATACTTTGGCCACCTGATGCAAAGAGCAGACTCATTGGAAAAGACCCTGATGCTGGGAAAGATTGAGGGCAGGAGGAGAAGGGGATGACAAAGGATGAGATGGTTGGATGGCATCATCGACTTAATGACATGAATTTGAGCAAACTGCGGGGGATAGTGAAGGACAGGGAAGCCTAGCATGCTGCAGTCCATGGAATCACAAATAGTCAGACACAACCTCCTGACTGAACAATGAATAACAATAATGAAGTGATTTTTACAAAATATGATTTCTTCCCTTTGCCAATGGCGCAGTGTGCAGAGAACATGTGTCTCTGTTCATATTTCTTTAGATTTCCTACTTTCCCCAGTTTGGAGCAGAGGCTGGGGAATCCAGCATTTCTATGAAAACTAGAAAAAGAACCGGCTTTCAGAAACATAAGAGCAAAAGTCAGCTCTCTTGAGTCTGATTGCCAAGATGGCTTTGGGTTACTAGTCCTGAGGTTCTCTTTTGGACAGGGGTCAACCCTGAAACCGTGGCCACTTCTATTATCTTGAGATCCTGTGTTAACTCTGCATAAGAACACCACTGCTTTTGACTTAATGCCACTTGGGAACTTGGCAAGACTGGGTAGGCACAGCTTCCAGGGCTGAATGAGTTAGTCGTCAACCATGGGGCTTTGGAGAAAGCACTTCTCTGAGCCTCAGTTTCCTAAGCTGAGAAATGGAGACAGTCGTAACCCATAAGTCATTTACCTTTCATGGTTTATGTGAAACACTGCTTTGAGAACTCTACGACACTCAATTCAGTATGGCATATTTTTCTCCTTAAGTGTGTAATCCTGCTCTCCTTCTTGTTTCTTAGTTTTAACCTGCTTTTTGTGCACAAGCAGAAGTTAAGATGACTTGCTGTTATTTCCATCTGCTTTGGGATGGACTCTGGATGGGTGGCCCCAGTCTTTGCCAGGGAAATTTCATCCTGATGATCCCAGGGAAGCATCCAGCCCCCATGTCCTACAGCCCCTGACACTGGGAGGGGTCAACAGCAGAGGTACCAGGGTCAAGCTGGACCACAGATATCCCCTTCCCCTTGGTTGGCTCAACTTACCGAATCCATTCACATCCTGTGAGCTAGAGGAGAAGCCTTCATCATTGCGGCTGGAGCTGAGCTTGGCAGTGGGTTTGTCGGCCGAGGCCACGGGCCCCATTTCCCTCTGTGCTCCACTCTGGGTCTCCTTCTGCTTCTTGGCCAGCTTCCTTTGGGACATGTGCAAGGGGAAAAATCACAGTCAGATGGTGACAGTTGCTTCAAAGGGCTCGAAATTCAGACTGCTCTTTTCCTACCCATCCTCAACCCCCAAACCCTGGGGCATTGCCCAGAACAGGGTCAAGGAAGGTCCTCCAAGGTCAAGGTGAGATAAGCCTAAGTCATCCTGAAACTTTTAATGGCTTCAGTTTCAGAAATATGACATTCATTCTGCCTTGCCCCCAACAAGTGGTGTGTTCTTTACTGAGCTTAAAATGGGAAATAATGAGATTTCCATAACATTTCTCTAACTTTAAAAGGGAGACGTGGTCATGTGGAATTTGTTTTATGGGGCTCTGAAGGGTATTCATAATGAAGTCTGGCCATTCTCCGTGATTGAGCTCATGAAATAACCCACAAAACAATGATGGATTGAAGTAGGGGCTGGTGGGGACAGGGGGTAAGAGTGGACGTTAGTTAGCCCTATAGCTCAAAAGGATAAAAGTTAAAGCGGATTAAAATAAATAGACTTAAATTAAAAAAAAAAACGTTAAAGCAGAACTAGATGTACAGTTATCCCTACAGCAACCCTCAGAGCCAGATGGGCATTTAGAATAATGATGACGCTGACAATGACGACAATGATAACGGCGACCTGGAGCAGCCATGCTCAAACTCGTGTACGTCAGAATCACTCAGCTGAAAAAGCCCCCAGATCCTCGAGTCACACAAGTAGGACAAGGACTAAATGTCTGTATGGCCAGCAAGTTCCCCGGGTGATTCTAACACCAACCCCTGGGATTGAAACCACCAGCTCTGGCATCAGACAGACCTGGGTTCATATCTTCCCTCCACGCGGCCTGTGGCTGCACGAGGCAGGGCAAGTTCCTTAACCTCATTAAGTTCTGAACTTCACAGGCCAACCTCAGAGGAATTACATGAGGACTAAGTGAGATAATGTGTATGGAGCACGGTGCCTGGCACACAGCGAACGCTGAACATGTGGCAGCCGCTCTTCTGGCTTTTGTATCATCATCACTGCTTCAGCTGCATTCCACTGCGGGAGTCCTCTCTCCAGCAGTCCTGCTGTGGAATCCCCCCCCTCCCCACACACCCCCACCCCCCGTATTATATCAAGTGATGGAGACTTTGGCACCTCACTAGAAGACAGAGTTAAAAGTACTTGTGTGGATTTGAAATCTACTCCCCTTAAATGTCAACTATTGGGTCTTAGATTTATTGTCAGAGATATAAAACTATGACTAACCTGCACGTGGCAGTTCTTCAAACATTTGTAAATAAAAAAACCTCGTCCCTCTGAGTTTACCCAATGCGTACCTATCTAAACATAGTAACTTTGCTCCTATGATACGCAGAGCTATGGGTTGCACATGAAATCTCTGGAGGGCAAATTCTTTCAGGTCTCTCGCTCCCGTTTTCACAGGGCTTGACTTCAAATTCAATCCTGGTCACTCTTACTTTAACACAGAAAGAACAGATGTTCCAGAGAGGTCACATTCAGCAGTGCACAGAAAATTTCCAAAGCTGAGCCCATCTGATAATGAAACAGGCAGTTTTAAGAGGTAATGAACCTCTGTCAGAGGAGGTATTAAATGCAATGATAAGCCTAGGCTTCCCAGGTGGCAGAGTGGTAAAGAATCTGTCTGCCAATGCAGGAGATGCAAGACATGCGGGTTCGAACCCTGGGTCAGGAAGATCCCCTGGAGCAGGAAATGCAAGCAGTTCCAGTATTTTTGCCTGGAAAATTCTAGGACAGAGGAGCCTGGCAGGCTATAGTTCATGGGGTCACAGAGAGTCAGATATGACTGATATCTGTGTGTGCATACACGCACACATACACACACAGGAATATTCTAGAAACTTTTGCATACATGCTTGCAGGCTAAGCCACTTCAGTCATGTCTGACTCTTTGCAACTCTGTGGAACTCGAGGTATAATACAGTGACAGGAGAGCTGTTTATCATCTGTGGGTCCAGAGGGACAAGCAGAGGGAGCAGCCACCAGGACCCAAAAGGGGTTGTGAAGAGGAGGCCGCCTGTGTAGAAGCAGTGATCTTCTCCCAAAGGATCCAGCCAGTGCTGGATGACCTCACAGGAAGGGACCGGGAGGCATAGATCCCCTAATTACATCCTCCCCTCCTGCATCCACTCAGAGCTTGCTTTATAGACACAGAACATAAGAGAGAAGCATCTAGAGTGGATCTGGACTTGGGAAGAGAAGAGCTTTCACTTCTCTCATTCTGGCCACAATTTGAAGACAAACGCAGCCTAAAATGGAATTATTCATTTTTTAAAAATTGGCCTGGGGCAAGGAAGGGGGTTCAGGAATAGAAGTGCATCTTTTGGTTAAAATGCTCTGGCCACAGGCACGCTGCTCCACTAGTGAGACTATTCCAGGCAGACAGCAAAATCATGAGAAATGAAGCATTCTGTTACTTGGGCCTTTCCTCACCATTGGCAGGCAATCAGCCAGCAGGCAGGGGTATGTGAATGAAAGACACACGAGTAATTCGGCTTCTGATGACATTTCACAGTTTCATTCTTCATTTATTATCAAAAAGGAGTGTGTTTAAAAATGTATATGTGACCTTCTTAATCATAAATTTGAAAAGATACACAGCAGACCCTCTGCCTCCATCTGAGTTCTGTTCCTACTGCCCCAGCAGGAAATAAAAGGAAATCTGATAAGAGAGTTCACTTTAGAACTATAAATGAGTTATGTATTGGGGTTTTGATATTTCCTTAGGGCAGAACTCCCAACCAACTTCATTCTATTCAGGGTAAAATAATATGGAGAGAGTTGTCTTAGGCACAAATCATTGGTTTCCAAAGGCATAATAATAATAAAAAGACCTTGGCTGCCTCTATGAAAAGTGGCATTTTATAGTAATGTTTGGGTAGCTCTGAACATCTGGGTAAAAAATTTTTAAATGGAGCCTCTCCAAAGCGTATATTTAAAAATTGGACAACTCAGGTTTTTCACATTCTTAGTTTTTAGCCCATGGTTGACACGATGTTTTCATGGTAATGATGATGCCATCTAAAATTTAAGAATATGTAGACAGGTGTTGCAGCTACAAAATGTAAATGTAAGGTATGTAGAAGGAAATAAAACATAAAACCGTACTTTGGGGACCTTATTCATAATTTAAGAATTAAAAACCATCCTAGTAATTTAGGGGAACTCCCCTGGTAGTCCAGTGGGTGAAATTCCATGCTCCCAATGCAGGGGGTCCAGGTTCGAATCCTGGTCACAGATCTAGATCCCACACGCTGCAACTTAGAGTTTACAAGCCGCAACTAAAGATCCTGTATGCTGCAATGAAGATCGGAAGATCCCGTGTGCCACAACTAAGACCCAGCACAGTCAGATAAATAAACAGTTTAAGAAAAAGTAATTTAGGGGAGATCATATTCACTCCTATGGTCACAGAACTTAGCTGATTCCCCTCCCTCTTCTTCCTAAAGAGAGGGGAGCATCCAAACTAGTGAGTGGGGCATAGCAGACCCTCAAGCGTATGGCTCCAGGCTTCAACTCGACCTTATCTTCCACACACATCTCCTTTTAGGGAACACTAGCTCCCTCACTCCCCTCTCCTAAGCATTCCTCAATACTCCTTACTCCTCAGTGTGCCCCTGTTCTTCTCCCCGGACCACCTCCTCTATCATTCAAGACTCAGTGGCATTCAGATGTCACATCTTCTCTTGCTCCCCCAAAAGATACATGGTTCTCTCTTCTGGGTGGACTCTTCCACTGAACACATTTATTTAGCACCCACATGTGCCAGTCTCCGCTCGATGGAAGATCACAGTGTCAAACTCCAAACATGACCTTCACCTTCCTAGGACACAGAGACTAATGACAGAGACAGGCACTAGACGGGGAAATATAGAAATCGATATAAAATCACAAACGTGATGAAAGCCAAGAAGGAACAATACATATGTCTAGAAGAGAGCAGCAAATAGCTGGTTTGGACCCTGTTAGGGGATCACGGAGGGCCTCGTTGCCATGTGAACTGAGCACTTGACTAACCCAATTGCAGTGATTCAACTCTCCTACCCAGGAAGGCAAGCACCTCTTGGGTGAACTTCTTCCAACCTCCTGGACCTACTCCAACCTCTTGCTGAGTGTCTGGCATGTAGTCGGTAAAGTCTACAATCTGAAGTGCAGAAAAGACTGTCATTCTCCTCTGACTACAAATTATGACCACTTAAAAACAGATATATGCAAGGAAAGAGGAAAAAAAGTTGCATGAAATTAGTTGGGGACCTGAAATATTTCTACTTAATGAATAGTTTTGTCTAACAACTTAGCATTTCCTTCCTAGGATGTCTGAAGAAATGAAGGCAGAGACTTCTTTTTCTCCCTCACAGCCCACAGAATGGCCATAGCAATAGAATGCTTAAAAAAAAATAAACCTATGACAGCCACATGGAACATGGCATGGGTCGCATAACTCACGCAGTCCTCAGATCCCCTAAGACTCAAGTACCTGTGCCTCGCTGAACTTGGAATTTTTTTCTCTGGTTGTTCTGAGATTCCTTCCAATTGGGTCACACAGTTTCACCAGGAGGGAGTACCGAGAGCTGTTAGAAAGCAGGCGTTGCACAAGCCTATCTATTTCTCTGCTGGGTCCTTGGAGAGATGAAGAACGTTTCAAGACATAGCAATCCAAGTTCCCTGCTTCTGACCGGTTGGGACAATGTGATATGACAGACCACTGGGAGGTCTCCCCGACCTTTGCTTGTTAGCTGAGTGAGGGCTGGTGGCTGGGGACATGTCCACGAGGGACGGTGAGTTCTGTGAATCCTGAGTACCAGTCTTTGTAAGGGAGGGTGGCAGGTGGAATGGCTCAATGGAGAGAACTGTAGGCTGTGAAAGATCCCAGAATCATGGTATGACAGGAGGAAGAAGAGTGTCTGAAACACAAGGGGATGTTTCTCATGCAAAGGAAATATTCTGGACCGCTCTTTTCACACATGTGGTCCCTGGCTCTGTGTGACCCAATTGGGCAGAATTAGAACCACCATGTTGGCTGGACACACGGAAGAAATTTCTAGTAAAGTAGAACTGCTTTGATTTCCCTGGTGGATAAGAATCTGCCTGCCAATGCAGGGGACATGGGTTTGCTCTCTGGTACTGGAAGACACCACATGCCACGGAGCAACTAAGCCTGTTGCACCACAACTACTGAGCCTGCACTCGAGGGCCCGTCAGCTGCAACTACTAAAGCCGGTGTACCGAGAGCCTGTGCTCCCGCAACAAGAGAAACCACCCCAGTGAAAGCCCAGGCACTGCAACCAAGAGCAGCCCCTGCTTGCTGCAACCAGAGACAGTCCTTGCAAAGCAACAAAGACCCAGTGCAGGCCAAAACACATCAATAAAGAAGATAAAATAAAGTAGAACTGCTTGGGTCTCCTTCAGAAGAGCCTAATGCCTGCATTGACGTTCCCATGGTTTCTTCTTCAGCTACTTTCTCTTCACCTTTTAGGGACCAACTCAAAGGCCCACTGCTGTTAGAAATCATCATCTCCTCCTCAAAGGTAGTAGTTTATTTCTCTCTGCATATTAATTTGTTGAAAAAAATACTTAATGAGCACCTGCTTTGTACCAGTGGCTGTTAACACAGGATACCATGATGTGAAAAGCCAGACAAGACTCATGCTCCATGTAAGCCTTTGGAAGTAATGAGCTCCCCATTATTGGAGGAATTCAAGTAGAGACGGAGAAACTATCTGGAAAAGAGGTGATAAGTGATTCCAGCATCTGGATCCTGCAAAATCCTGTGCGTGTGAACGCAGAACAGGAGAACCCCGCCAAGTGAGAGAGGGTGCTGGAATTCCACAGGGCTCTTCCCTGGATGTGAAGAGTCATGCCCACTCTCCAGGGGAGACTCTGACCAGGCTCTCTTTCCCTTCCCATAGGGCTTTCTTTGACCCACCCTCTACTGGCGTCTCTGGACAGACTTTAAACACAAAGCCTGGAACCTGGAGCCAGAGAGGTGTCCAGCCACAGGAGGCAGACAAAGAAAACTGCTGAAACTCTACTCCTATTAAAAGCCGGTGTTGTACTCTGTGAAGCCTGGATGTTTCTGTGCTGACATGATTGAATATCTAATTAAATTTACACGTCAGAACTGGAAGGGAACTACATCATTCTCTCATTTTATAAAAGAAACTGAGGCCCAGACAGAGGGGCTGCTTAGCCAAGGCATGTGGCACGTTGGCAGAAGTCACAGGGCTCTATCCTGCTTTCTGCCTGCCAGCTCAGGACACCTGTTTTAACTTTCCTCCACTTCTCCTTTTGGGACAAAATCAGAAGCACAAATTCCATCCATGGTAACAATTCCAGTCCTCGTTGAATACGGCAAAACCTCATTAATCCAAATCCCACTAACTCAGAATGACTATAACTGAGGCAGAAGCTGGGCTACCCCACAGCAGAGCTGACAGTGTAAACGAGGATATGGAAAACTGCAGGATTAAAAGGTGAACACACCACTTCCTCTTCTCTCAGAAGGCAGGATGGCACAGCAGTTAACATCAGCTTTGGTGCCAGACAGCCTGGCATCAAAACCTGGCTCCATCTCAGACTTGCTGTGTGAGCTCTTGCAAGTTACTCAATCCTTTGCATGTCAGTTTCCTCCTGCCTGAAGAACTGCAGGTAGCATCAGTGTGCCCCAGGAAGGGAGGGTGTTTGTGAAGATTTAAATGGTGTGTAGTACTTACCAAAGCATTTCCCCCAGTGCTCGGTACACAGTAAGCACTCAATAAGTGCTCTCTGGTAACCTTTTAAAAACAGCACACAGCCATGGTTGATTTAAATGGGCTCATTATTTATTAAATACAAATCCTCTAAAATAGATACCCTGAAGAATGGCTTTTCTCTAAAAACATTCTTTAATGTATTCTGGAGCCATGCTTCTCAGCCTTGGCAGCAAAGATCATTTGGGGAGCTTTAAAATTACTGATGAGATCCTAATTTAATTGGTCTGGGGTGCAGCCTGGGCATCTGGGTTTCTAGAAGCTCCCTAGGTGGTTGTAATGCGCCACCAAGCTTAAGCACCACCAATGTGGAACAGTGGTTCTCCAAGTAGTCTCCGGACCAGCATCATCAGCTGTACCTGGGAACATACTAGAAATACAATTTCTCTGGCCTCATCCCTGACCAACTGAATCAGAAACTCTAGGTGAATAATATACACTCCAAACAATCCTAAAGCATAATGAAGTTTGATATCCCTATTCTTGAGAACAAGGTCTTCAGCAGATCGGAATTAATGAAGAGTCCCTATCCCATAGAAGGACCATGGCCAGGAGTTATGAAGGCTGGATGCCATCTCCAGGTCTCCAGGTCTCTCAGTGAGTTACCAAGGATACACCGCTTCCGCTTTCTGGTACTGTTGTCACTACGGGGGTGGGTGGGGGGAACTGGCATCTAACAAGCACTACAAGAACTGATGCTTTTAAAATGACAGTTTCCAGTTAAATTGTGTTCCCCTAAAGCAAGGGTCCCCAGTCTCCCAGATCTAATGCCTGGTGATCTGCGGTGAAGCTGATGTAACAGTAAGAGAAATAAAGTGCACAATAAATGCCATGCGCTTGAATCATTCCCCAAACCATTCCCTCTAACTGAATCCCTGCAAAAACTGTCTTCCATGAAACCATCCCCCGGTGCAAAAAATAGTGGGACCTGCTGCCCTAAAAGATATACTGAAGCCCCATGCCAGAGGTTAGGACTTTCATATTCTGTGAATGTGACCTTATTTGGAAATAGGGTCTTTTTATTTTTATCATCTCAAAAATTTTACTGCATTTTTATAGAATTAGATATTTTACAACTTTAGAAATATTTTACTAATACAACAGGAAAAAAGTCAACTTAGTATCATTTGTTTTGTTCATTCATATCCATTCTCAGCAACCTCAAGTTAAAATAATGAAGTATTTCCTTAATGAGATGGTGGTTTCTCAAACTTCTCCCCAAATCCTACTAAAATATCTATAATACAAGAAAAATGAGAATGCTTACAATTTATCTCAAGTTTTCTACAAGAAAAATTGGTGGCCAATGCAGGCTTGGAAATAGGCTCCTCACAGATGTAAACCAGTTAAGGTGGCTCTAATATTGTATGACTACTGTTCTTACAAGGAGGGGGATTTAGCTAGAGATACACAAGGAGGGGGCCGTGTAATGACAGAGGCAGAGAATGGAGGGAGGCGACTCCAAGTCGAGGGACACTGAAGAGTTCATAGCCTCCGTCAGAAATGCGGAAGTGGCAAGAAAGTGTCTACTCAGAATCTCGAGGGGAGCATGACCCCACAGACTCCTTGATTTTGGACTTCCAGCCTCCAGATCTATGAGAGAATACATTTCGTTGTTTTAAGCCACACAGTTTGTGGTACCTTATTATGGCAATCCCAGGAAATGAATATACTAACCAGGAAATGATAAATCCTAACTTTACTGTATTTATTTAATAAACATGCAAATAGCACTTCTTTCTTTCTGCAAACCCATCTAACATTGTTCAAAATAGAGCAGTGCCTCTCAAGGTCCACTATCAAGTCTCTTTCAGACACCTGAGGACTGCAAAATAACTGAAGAAATTAGATTCTCAGAAAAACCACATCCTATTGAAGACCGGTCAGCCCAGATACAACTATGGACTGCCCCCTTTTCTACACCATGCCCTTTGAAACTCAATCATTCAGCTCTGGGTGACTGACCCTTTTCCTCTCTTGGAAAGTGAATAAAAACCTTCTGTGAATTCTTTCACAACCCGCATCAGCTCACTTTCTAGGCATTATTTAAGGCTATTACAAACACAATTAACTTCTTTAATTCTCCTAATAACTCTGGAAGATATTATTAGTAATTCCATTTTACAGATGAAAGGGTGAGGCAGAGTTGAAGTAACTCCCCCAAAGCCACCCAGGCTTTAAGAGATGGAGCTGGGATTTAAACCCAGGCAGTCAGGCTCCTGAATGTCCTCTAAGATTCCTTGCTATGTCTGACTCAGCTAAGGACCCATGCATGTATATCCTTGTGCCCAAGCTTTACCAGCCAGCTCCTCTCCTCTCCAGGTAAACACACATTGACATGGATAAGCACATATATGCAGCCAGAAAGCTCACTTTCATACCCTCTCACATCCTTGAGGCCCTACACATTCTGTCTGCTCATACCTCTGTTGGGTACCAAACCTGGAAAAATAACTGGTGGGTCCTCCCTCTCCTAATCCTATCATCGCTCAGTCGGTAAAGCATCTGCCTGCAATGCGGGAGACCTGGGTTCAGTTCCTGGGTTGGGAAGTTCTCCTGGAGAAGGAAATGGCAACCCACTCCAGCATTCTTGCCTGGAGAATCCTATGGACAGAGGATCCTGGCAGGCTACCGTTCATGGGATTGCAAGAGTTTGATACAACTTAGGGCTAGCTTTCTTTCTTTCCTACTCTTACCACCCTTGCTTGGGGCTTCTCCATGCTTCTACCAGAGTGGCAAAGTTAGCATAGCAACAGTAGCACAAACTGCCACAGTTCAAAAGGTCAAGGGACCCTGGGCACCGCCACTGTCACCTCCATCGCTCTTGCTCTCCGAGTCTGTGCCTCTACCCGTCTGCCCCTGCTTCTCTCACCAGCCTGCATCTGCCTCTCTGTCTTCCCCTGGATGGGCTCTCTTTCTATTGAGGACACAGTCAGACCCAATCTGACCATCCCCTGGAGCTGGAAAGGGAACCAGCACAGCAGAAAGCCTAAGACAGATGCAAGGCTCTCCTCTTGTTGGGCATCCGGGCACCCTGCCCCTCAGATCCTGAAGCAGAGCCTAGTGGGGATAGCATCTCCAAGCTCTGAAGCCAGACCACACGGTCCAACACTGGCTCCACCACTGACTGGCTGTGTGGCTTTGGACAATGACTTAGCCTCTTTGTAACTCAGGTGTCCTCATCTGGTAAATAGGAATAATATAGTGAATTCTCACAACCACCATTTGCAATAGATGCTGACTTACAAATATTAAAGTCCTTACAATAGGATCTGTCACCTACCCAAGAAGCTCCATATAAGTGTTTGTTAAATACTAAGCAATGGGAGCCTAGCGGGCTGCCGTCTATGGGGTCGCACAGAGTCGGACAGGACTGAAGCGACTTAGCAGCAGCAGCAGCAAGCAATGGGAAGGAAATCAATGCTTTGAAGGAAAGTGAGGACAGGATCTATGGCTCAGATAGTGGGAACTTCCTGAATGGTCTCAGGTCACTGAGCTCCAAACCCCTGGGCTAGGCGAACACCCCCTCTATTCTTGGTGCTGCGGAAATACCATGCACTTTGGCCCCGGGTTAAACTGGCTCGAACCAGATCATGACTGTGTCTTCATCTCTATGAGACTCATGTGTAGGAAGATTTTTGATAAGCTCCAGTTCACAGAGTTCCTAGGATGATTAGAAATAATGTGTTAATTCCTAAGCATAGTCTTGACCTGTAACAGACACTCAGCAAATGCTGGTTTTTTTTCCTCCTCCTTCTTCATACTGGTCATCTGCATTCCTTCTTCCTTGAAGTGAAAGTGTTACTCACTCAGCTGTATCTGACTCTATGCAATCCCATGGACTGTATCCAGCCAGGCTCCTCTGTCCACGGTGTTCTCCAGGCAAGAATATGGGAGTGGGTAGCCATTCCCTTTTCCAGGGGATCTTTCTGACCCAGGGATCTACTTGCTCTTCTATAAGTTGGCCTTTTGCTACAAGCGGTGCATGGCGGTGATTCACAAACCTGAGAGTGCATTAGAATCACCTCGGAAGCATGTTAATACAGGGATGGTTGGGCTCTACTCTTAGGGTTTCTGATTTGGTGAGTATGAGGTAAGGCCTGAAAATGTGCATTTCCAACTTTCTAGGAAATGCTGGGACTATCTTGGAGAATTGTGGGTCTGTGGGATGTCAGCTACTGCCCTTTGGGGGAACAAATGCCCTTTATTGGCTGTTTTTTCACCATCAGTCACCTGAAACCTTCTTCCCACCACCCATCCCCATCCCAGGTTTCCTAAAACTGCCAATAAGCATAATATACCCTTTAATTGAGCATTCCCATTTTCCTGGGATTTTATCCCAATAAAATAATAGTAAAAAAGGAAAATATATTATGTAGATAATACTGAAAAACACAGCATCATGTATGCTGGGGGTTGGTTCTCAACCATGCATGCTGACTTTTGGGCAGGATGATGCTTTGCTGAGGGGGCTGTGCTGTGCACTGCAGATACCCAGTTGCATCCTTAGCTTCCACGCAAGAGATTCTAGTAGCTTCTCCCACCCCCAGGTGTGACAAACATGTGTTTACCTCTTACACTGTTGGTGGGAATGTTGAATGGTGCAGCCACTATGGAGAACAGCATGGAGATTCCTTAAAAAACTAAAAGTACAGCTACCATATGACCCTGCAATCCCACTCCTGGGCACATATCCAGACAAAAACATGATCTGAAAGGATATATACACCCCAATGTTCATTACAGCACTGTGTACAATACCTAAGACATGGAAGCAACCAAAATGTCCATCGAAAGAGGAATGGATAAAGAAGAAAATGTGATACATACACACGATGGAATATTACTCAGCTATTAAAAAGAAAGAAATAACAGCATTTGCAGCAACATGGACCTAGCGATTGTCATACTGAGTGAAGTCAGTTGGATAGAGAAGGAGAAATATCATATGACATATATTACATGTGGAATCTAAAAAGAAATGATACAAATAAACTGACAAAACAAAGAGAAAGACTTAGAGAAAGAACTTACAGTTGCCAGGGAGAAGGACAGGGGAAAGGAATAGTTAGGGAGTTTGGGATGGGCAGACACACACTGCTATATGTAAATGGATAAACCAACAAGGACCTACTGTCTAGCACATGGAACTCTGCTCAATGTTAGGTGGCAGCCCTGATGGGGAGGGGAGTTTGGGGGGAATGGATACATGTATATGCATCGCTGAATCCCTTTGCTTTCCACCCGAAACTATCACAACATGTTAATCAGCTATATCCAATACAAAATAAAAAGTTAAAAAAATATGTTTAGACATTGCCCAGTGTCCTGGGGGGGAGGGGAGTGTAGGGTAGGCAGACCTGCCCTGACCCCGATTGAGATCCCCTGGTGAACGAACAGCTATGGACATAATCGTTTCACATTTAGTCAATACTAGCATGTGCTACCGGAGAAGGCGATGGCACCCCACTCCAGTACTCTTGCCTGGAAAATCCCATGGACGGAGGAGCCTGGTGGGCTGCAGTCCAAGGGGTCGCTAAGAGTCGGGCATGACTGAGTGACTTCACTTTCACTTTGCACTTTCATGCATTGGAGAAGGAAATGGCAACCCATTCCAGTGTTCTTGGCCTGGAGAATCCCAGGGTCAGGGAGCCTGGTGGGCTGCCGTCTCTGGGGTCGCACAGGGTGGGACACGACTGAAGTGACTTAGCAGCAGGAGCAGCAGGTGTTACCGCGAGGGCCTCCCTGGTGGCTCAGACAGTAAAGCATCTGCCTGCGGTCCCTGGGTCGGGAAGATCCCCTGGAGAAGGCAATGGCAACCCACTCCAATACTCTTGCCTGGAAAACCCCATGGGTGGAGGAGTTTGGCAGGCTACAGTCTATGGGGTCGCAAAGAGTCGGACACGACTGAGTGACTTCACTTCACTCACACCATGTGCTAGGTACCTTGAAACCACCTATAATCCTCACATACAGTAACACTACAAAGTGGTGATTATTTCTTCTGTTTCAGAGATGACGAATCTGAGGCTCACGGAGTTAATCCTAAACTCCTAAAACAGGTAAAGGGACCAGGTGGGATCTGACCCTCATTTCTTCAGCCTGACGAGTCCTGCTCTCTCTTTCGCAGCCTCCTCAGATTCTTCTCTTGGACAGAAAATGATCACTTACAGCCTCATAAATGTCTAACAATAGGGGGCCCATTCAGGGGATTACGGTGCATCCCTGCATGGAATATTATGCAGCTATTAAAATGATGGAGCACCATTAAAAATGATAACTATGTCACCACATAGGAAAGTGCTAACTGGATTACATTAAGTTAAAAAAAAAACTGGAAAATAAAACTGTGTCTACGCTGTGATTATGACTATGAGAAAGTATGTCTAAGCTGATGTGTTAGATTGAAGGTATTAAGGATAATTTTCCTTTCTTCTTTGATATCCATTATTGTTATGAGAATGTCTTTATGATCATTATTTTTAAGTAGCACCAGTTTAATGAAATTCAAGATGTTAGCTTCAGATGTTAGATATCATAGGTGTGTCTTCCACCTGAATCAGTGGAATCCAAGCTACTCTAAATCCTCAAGTGAGGCAGGGCTTTGGCACACTCTTGCTCCCCCCACACCCAACAGCACTGGTGCTGGTATGTTTCTGAACCAGCACATCTTTCCTTGAGCTGACCAGCTCTCTCCGAGCTCAGCCAGCTGGAAACATAGAGAAAATGGCTCTGGAAGCAGCAGTGTGGGTCACCTGGGGAGCCAGGGCTGTTAGGAACACACAGTTTGTGCATAGCAGATGTATCGGTCCATCAGAGGTCCACTTCACTGAGCAGTGCACTGACCTCATGCATTATGCATTAAGAGTGGCCGGGCACCCTGGCCTGGCCATGTGGGAGAAGTCTTGCACAAGGAACATCTGATGAACTGATTGAAACGTCAAAATGTCATTAAGGATAAATGAATGGAGCTGTTCCTGTGGCTGTAAGAGGCAGTGCCGGCAAGATGACAGGCAGCCGGTGGGCTGTTCCTGAGCCCCAAACAGCCGGCGTTTGCCATGGAGATTCATGGTCTTTATGCAATGTGAGGTGCTTTGTGGGGAGAAGAATAAACAGAAATGCTCCAGCACTTATGCGCCGTAAAATCACAAGCATGAGATAAATTAATTAGTGTACACTAGAAAGGCGGCTGGTCTGTCTGTGCTCCTGGGGAAAGCCAGAATGGATGGCACCAGGCTGGAGATGACGGGTCTCAACACCAGCCACCGAAAGAAAGCAGTGGAGTTTAATGTGCAGTCATAAACTGCAGCTGATGGAAAGATACGTGAGGTCTGTGTTTGCCTTTTTCCCAGGTACCATTTCTGTCTACTGCTCCAAGCTCTTTGTGTCTATGGGCCAAGAGTCTTAGGGCAGTGGTCCCCAACCTTTTTGGCACCAGTTTCGTGGAAGATAATTTTTCCATGGATGAGAGGAGATGGTTTCGGGATGATTCAAGTGCATTACATTTATTCTGCACTTTATTTCTATTATTATTACATCAGCTCCGCCTCAGAGCATCAGGCAGGAGCTCCTGGAGGCTGGGGACCCCCGTCTTACATGACCCCAGGGAGACCTGAAATGGCTGCCACTTGCTGCTAATGCTACCATGAGTGACGGTGGAGGGTGATGATGGTAGAGAAGTCCCTCAACACAGGGGAAAGCTCTCAGGAGGGGAAGCCTGCTTCCCCTGTGGCATCCTGCAGAGGGGTGGTCCATTCTCTGGTGATGGGAGCCTCACTACCTCACATTCAGCTGGTTCTGTGGGAAAAGCGTTGTTAGCAAGTTCTTTACACTCCTCCAGCATCTTCCTCCGGGAACTTAACAACCAAAGTGAGGAGAATAGCTAAAGCTCACTGAGCATTAGCTAGGTGCCAGGCACTGAGCCCTGGTCAGGTTACCACCTTTCCTGTATCAGCCCCATAGTACAGTGTAGGAAAAGGAAGACCAGAAAGGGTGAGAAACGTGCTCAGGACTACACAGCTTGTATATGGCAGAGCAAGACCCAAACCCAGGTCTGCTTAGAACTGAATTGTAACGTCTTAACTATTACACAGTTTCAAGCTCCAAAATCCTCTTAACACTGCCTGGCTTTTTTTGAGCAACACAGAACATAAGAAGGCAAGACAGATGGGAACTAACATTTTGAACACGTGCTGGGTACTTTGCTAAGTACCTGGTCTGGGTTAGCCTCCTCCATCTTTTCATGCAACGGCCTTGTGTATGTGAAGTAAGTTACTATTTCTCCACTCAAGACCTCTCTTTTCTTTTTTTGGTTTGTTTCCATGTACATTTATTTTTTATATACAAAAGTCAGTCTAATTTATACTTAACAATGAGCAGTTAGAATGTGAAATAAAAAGAACAGTACCATTTATAACTGCACACACACACACACACAAGGAACATTCAGGTATATGTCCACCAAAATATGCATGGGGCCTGCATGCCAAAATCTACAAGAGGGTGATTACTACTTCAAGACATTGAAGTAGACTCATGCAAATGAATAGACATACCATGTTCCTGGGCCAGACGACTCAATATTGTTAAGATGACAGATCTTACCAGACTGATCTACAGATTCAGTGCAAGCCCAATCAAAACCCATCAGGATTTCTTACAGACACAAACAAGCTGATTCTAAAATGCTATTGTACATTTATTCTTAAAGAAAGAAGGGAGCGGGGAAAGCCTTCAAACCTTAACTGTTCAGAAAATGAAACGTGACACCTGTTGTCATGTTAACTATCATAATCGTCTGGGTACATTTTTAAATAAAATTATTTCTATATGTCTGGCAGAGCTGAATGTGAATAAAATCCTCTCCATGGCACAGCCCTATTTATAAGACACTCTAAACAAGACCATCTTAAGAGACAAAAGTTTGCTTTTAGAAGTGGGACTCAAGAGACCTATTTTTAAAAAGTCATAAAGCAATCCTAATCCTATCCCTCTTTAATCTCTGTCCGTATTTCTCCAAAGCAGATTATAAAACATCATAAAATTGTAAACAGATGATCAATCTTGTTCCTGTTTGATTCTCGTCCCTTTTATGCAGTGACTGTATTGAAAGGAATGTCCCCCAACCTCATTGCAATTTGGAACAATGTGTTATAAACTTTCAGGTAGGGTCCAACTTTGATGGGCTAAGTGATGACTGACTTACTCATCGCTTATCCTACCTGGTCTGAGAGGGTGTAACTCTTATCAGTTTTGCTGCCATATAAATTCTTCAGAATTACTGTCATACCCACTTCCCAACCCATGATAAGATCACAGCACTAGTGACTGGCAACTCTCTGTTTCATAGATTTCTTCCTTCCTATAGTCTGTGCCCTGGTCACAATGGTGAGCCTTCATTTCCTTACACTTAAAACGGTACTTCCTCACTGAAGAGACTAAAAAAAAAAAAAAAAAAAAAATCAAGAGATATCTACAGGAAAGTACTTTATACACTGCACAACATGAGTGGACACATTAATACAAAACAGAATACACAAATAACAATAACTACTATGCGCTGAGCACCTTTTAATGTACCCAGAACAGATGCTGCATGTGTAATCCTGATAAATTCTCACCTCCAAATTTGGTCTTACTATTCCCCTTTTATAAGATGTGGAAACAGAGGCTGGGAGAAGTTAGGTTAGACAGTAGGAGTCCAGGGTTCAAATGCAAATGGAATCCATGTTCTTTTAATACAATGCTGCTCCTTAGTTTCAAGTACTATTCTCTTCACTCTTCAGAGCTAAGGCTGTTTAAAATCCTTAAGGAGTGGGAGATGAGATTACAGAAGTATGATTTATTCAGTAAACTGTCCCCAGACTGGGTGGCTGGAAGACACCTGCCTGGCAATATAGTGGATGGATACACTTTGCATCAGCCATGGATCTCCTGGAAAAACGTTAGATCCTACATTTTCACGGTAGGTTTATTGCATAAAAGAATGTATGAAATCCCACATCAACCATATCTAAACTTAGATTTTTCACCAGAGGTTCTCGCTCTCATCAGTAGATGTCCAAATAATAAATGGCACAGGGAAGCAAGAACAAAGTAAAATAAAGTATAGGCATTCTTGGCTTTTCTCTATTTCTAGGAAAGTGTATTGTTGCCAAGCTGTTTTCCAAAACAAAACAAGCCTTCTTTAATCCTGAGGCTCAGTTTGGCTGATAACCTTAATAAAACCATATTTTCATCCTCCCAGTAAAAACAGGGTATTGGTCAGATTAATCTTTCAATATTTCCTCTTAAAAAACATGAGTGGCTGTAATATACCCACTTTTTCAGAATGTTCTGCATAGTGGTTCAAAACCACTGGAAGGAAAAATTGTTCCAGAAATGAACTTACTTACAAAACATGAAACAGACTCACAGACATAGAAAACAAACTTAAAGTTACCAAACAGGAGGGAGGAAGGATAAAGTAGGAGTTTGGGATTAAAATATACACACTATTGTATATAAAACAGATAACCAACAAGGACCCACTTATACAGCACAAGGAACTATATTCAATATCTTGTAATAACCTATAATGGAAGAGAATGTAAAAAAAAGGATATATATTTATATATGCATATCCAAATCACTTTGCTGTACACCTGAAACTAACAGAACCTTGTAAATCAACTATTTACAATAAAAACTTAAACCAAGAAACAATAAGATTGTTCCAGAAAGAAGCTCATCCAACACTCTTTTATTCTGATAAGAAAGATTTCATAAGAAGTATTGAGCTTCTTGAGGTTTCATTAATGAAGGTTTCATTGTTCATAATGCTTACGAACAAATATTTCTTAGGAGATTGATCGTGGCTGAGGGGTCTTTATTCCACCAACACCACTATGAGGAGTAATTGCTAAGAGATATTAAATACTATTTTTAAATGTGCCTGAGGTGTTTTGCCATTCATTAAATGGTCTATACACAATTATGAACAGCATAAGGACTGTCTACCTCAATACCTATAGAAAGGAAATGGTGCTATCAAGTAGCGATCCATCTTCTATGGACCCTGCCCTCCACACTCAGGGTCCAACATTTTAACCAAAGCTGTATCTGTTCGATAATCTCGCAGGGCTAAATTTTCATCGGAGGTTCTGAGTTAGGTGGCCAGACCAAGAAAGGCCTATATTCCACGATCCTGGCTTCTCAAATTCTCCCACGAGTGGTTCTCAACAAAGGTTTCAGATCAGAAGAACCTGGAGAACTTTAAAATGTCTAGGCCCCACTTGAGGACAGTGGAATCGGTTCTCTAATCTTTCTTTTTAGGTTGTGGCTGTGGTCCCCTCCTTGTGCGGCTGTTCTTTTGAAACAGACACCAATTCATCTGAGCCCTGTTCCCAGGAAAGAGGCAACATTCCCAACACTGCCCTGAGTAGAACAGCCCCTTCCACATTCGGAGAACCAAGCCTCATTTAAGGCAGGTTTTCACAGCCACACCACAAAGGACAAACCTGTCCCCCTGCCCCTATAGTCAGAAATATGACAGCCCTTCTACTTTTAAACCCAGCCTTTTCTCTGCCCACTGGTCCAAGAAATCTTCTTGTGCTCAAATGACATTGTCTACCTTTGTGGGATTTGCCAGAATCATTCACTGACTCTGAGCTCTCACTGAAATCAGCAGAGACAGAAACCAGGAGGTGGGGGGTGTCCTATCCGATTGCTCAGAGGAGCAGTTTTGGAAGTTTAAGAATCACCATCTACAACTGCCCTACCTTCATTCTATTTGGCAAATTCTTCTTTCATGTAACTTATGCCTGAAGTTAATAAAACATTATCTTCCCCCATTCCTGACACACTGCAACTGCTGTTCTAGCTTAGCTCTGCCATTTGATAAATGACAACAATCTAATGAAATGCAATTGAAATGGAAACCAAAAGGGATGTACATTCTATCATTTAATTTGTTAAGATGACCCCATGACTTCAGCACTATCATTTCCATTTTACAGATGAGAAACTGAGGCTCTGAGTGCTTAGAACTCACAGCTACTAAGCAGTGGAGGTAGGATCCAAACTTTCTCCTTCCTACTCCAGCCCTTTCTTCCTCTTTTTTTTTTCCCTGTCCAAGCTTTTCCCATCATGTCACCTACCTGGTTATAAAAGTTGTGTGTGTATGTGTGTATTTCAAGATAATGAGCAAAGGAAAAAAGTGAGAGAATGTGTTATTTCTTCAGCAAAACATCTTGCCTCTGTTCTATACCAAGCATCCTATTTGGCCCTTTAGCCCATGACATCTTTCCTCAAAGCAGAAATCAGACACTTCCTTCCTTTGTCATGTTTCACTGCTCCTCTTTCATGTATTTACAATATTATTTTATAACTATTAACATGTCCAAGTCACGTTTTAAGCTCCTTGAGAGAAGGGTATTCTTTCAAGTGAAAGTATTAGTTGCTCAGTCGTGTCTGACTCTGTGACCCCATGGATTGTAGCCTGCCAGGCTCCACTGTCCATGGAATTCTGCAGGCAAGAATACTACAGTGGGTAGCCATTCCCTTCTCCAGGGGATCTTCCTAACCCAGGGATTGAACCCTGGTTTCCTGCATTACAGACAGATTCTTTACTGTCTGAGCCACCAGGGAAGCTATTTCTTTCAAAATACTTATTTACACCTAGCTCAGTGCTTAGTACAAATGAATTGCTCAGTAAATGTTCATGAATGAAAAGAATGCCACTTAAACATCACAGCTGTTATGAAATACAGGTGTTATTACTTCCATTTTACAGATGAGAAACTGAGGTTGAGATGGAATGAAGTCACTTAACTGAAACTGGAGCCAGAATGCCCAGGGTTTTTTCCTACAAAGCACAGAAACCTGTCTAATAATATCTTGCTAAGTACCTCCAAGCCCTACGAGACAACTAGGTAATAAGTGGGAAAGCACTTTGGAGGAGATAAAGCTGTATACTCACACAAGATGCAATCATTATCATCATCAACATTGCAAAGCTTAACTAAAGTACTTCCTTCCATTAAAAGCACTTTGCTGAAACACTTAGAAAGGCATTTTCCACTTTGTGCATCTCAGGATCTTATCTTTGCTACAGCCCTAGCAGGAAGAGATGTTCTCAGTTTGGGGATATTTGCTGAAGGTAAGTGCTTTCAGAACTGAAATCTGTTCCTGCCCTGGTGATACACTGTTGAGAGGGCACCATGGCTGGGCACTTAGTTCTCTTTCAGTTCAGTTCAGTTCAGTCACTCAGTCGTGTCTGACTCTTTGAGACCCCATGAATCGCAGCATGCCAGGCCTCCCTGTCCATCACCAACTTCCGGAGTTCACTCAAACTCATGTCCATTGAGTAAGTGATGCCATCCAGCTATCTCATCCTCTGTCGTCCCCTTCTCCTCCTGCTCCCAATCCCTCCCTGCATCAGAGTCTTTTCCAATAAGTCAACTCTTCACATCAGGTGGCCAAAGTATTGGAGTTTCAGCTTTAGCATCAGTCCTTCCAATGAACACCCAGGGCTGATCTCCTTTAGAATGGACTGGTTGGATCTCCTTGCAGTCCAAGGGACTCTCAAGAGTCTTCTCCAACCAACACCACAGTTCAAACGCATCAATTCTTCGGCACTCAGCTTTCTTCACAGTCCAACTCTCACATCCATGCATGACCACTGGAAAAACCATAGCCTTGACTAGACAGACCTTAGTCAGCAAAGTAATGTCTCTGCTTTTGAATATGCTATCTAGGTTGGTCATAACTTTCCTTCCAAGGAGTAAGCGTCTTTTAATTTCATGGCTGCAGTCACCATCTGCAGTGATTTTGGAGCCCCCCAAAATAAAGTCTGACATTGTTTCCACTGTTTCCCCATCTATTTCCCAGGAAGTGATGGGACCGGATGCCATGATCTTCGTTTTCTGAATGTTGAGCTTTAAGCCAACCTTTTCACTCTCCTCTTTCACTTTTATCAAGAGGCTCTTTAGCTCCTCTTCACTTTCTGCCATAAGGGTGGTATCATCTGCATATCTGAGGTTATTGATATTTCTCCTGGCAATCTTGATTCCAGCTTGTGCTTCTTCCAGCCCAGCGCTTCTCATAGTTCTCTTTAGCTGACCCTAATTCTTTCTTCTGGCTGATTCAGAAACAGGATCTTCCTACACTCTCTGGGCTACACTACGAGCTTCCCGAGGAAGAAGCGGTATAGGAAGATGCCCACAGTCGTCCTGCGCAGCACAGGCACAGGTGAGAAGCAGATGCTGACGAAGGAATGAATGACTGCCTAAGGAAGGACTTCTTAGAGTTTACTTACCAGTGGTTAACAAAAGCGGTAACCCAGTCAGTTTGTAAACAGTGTCCACAGACAATGAAGTATGCACGTTCAAGTGGTAATCTACTTGTCAGTGGAGAGTGACCAAACTGAATGCGGGTGTCATAGGTTGGGCTCTTGGAAATTTGACTTTCAGAGACTGGCATGTAGGAAATATATTAGAAGGAGCTTCTTCGGGGGGATGGGGGTCAACATCTGGGGGAGGAGAAAAGAGGGTAGGGGAGGGCAGGGGGAAAGGAAGGAAGGAGAAGGGAAGGAAAGAGAGGTAAAGGGAAGGGAGGGGAGGGGAGGGGAGGGGTAGACAGGGGAGGAGAGGGGAGGAGAGGGGAAAAAGTGGGCGGAGGGGAATCTGAATGGTGATGTAGCTGCAGTGAGGGTTTATTTTAAGCCAACCCCGTAGGCAACTCTGATACTGGACTGATTTTTACATCCTGTAAAAGTCAGCTATTGACCAGTTATTGGAGGACCTTGGGTGAGGCAGTTCGGAAGACCAAGTTATCCAAAAGAGGGCAGTTAGCCAAGAACTGTCTATCGACAGCAGTTGTAGCACCTGAAGGGTAAGTCCATCCCTGAAGGTGGATCTGAGCAGCAATCACAACAGTGTCCACAGAAACTTCTCTTTCCATTCCTCTTTCCCTAGGTCACTCCTCTCCATCACCAGAGAATCCCCCACTCTTTTACCTTGTTTATAAAGTTCAAATGTTTTTACGGAATAGAAACATGTAGAATCACACACCTTTCTAAGTCTCAAGGCATCACTGATACTTGGTTGGTTTCAAAAGTTTAAAGTATAAATTTGAAACAAGTATAAACATCTTTTGCCACCTTTGAAGAGAAACACTCATTTGTATTTCCCCTGATTAAGGAGACAGAGGCTCTGACTTATAGATTTGCTCTGTTTGGTATTCATGATGGATGTGTTTAGACTCTAATTCAATAGAGTAAACAATAAAGCATCCATTGAGTTGCAATCCTTACCCAACTCTATCTGTACACACAATCTAGCCCAGTGCATTAATATCTGTCTTGTTGCAACAGCACTGGTTAATTTTATGCATTTATAATTGTGACATGCAAGTACCTTTCTAGACTAAAACCAATAAAAAATTACAAAATAGATGATCTGAAAGCCCTGCCATCACCATATGCCAAAATAACTGGAAATGGGTAAGAATGGAGTACTCTAAGTCAATGAGAGATGGAACACAACGTGGGTTATCCACTTCACACATACACCCGCCTGTGAGTGTTCATTCCCATAATCAACAGAGTGACAAAGATGTGCAAATGCACCCAGGGCAGTATAATCTGAGAACGGTTCATGAAGGTGAGTCAATGGGTGAATGAATGAAAGGTGAGTGCACAGCAAAGTTATGAATGAGCCTAGTACTGGTCTGTGGGAGTTGAGGAGGGCCGCCTGAAAGAGAGAATAATTTCCCCTTTTTAAAGATGCTAATGCAGCCACTATGGAGGTTCCTCAAAAAACAAAGATGCCGTATGATCCAGTAATTCCATTCCTAGGCATATACCTAGACAAAACTATAATTCGAAAAGATACATGCATTGCTATGCTCACGGCAGCACTACAAGAGCCGTGACCTGGAAACAAAGCTAAATGTCCATCAACAGATGGATGGATAAAGAAGAAGACTGGTACATATATGCAGTGGAATATTACTCAGCCAGCAAAAGAAGGAAATGATGCTCTATGCAGCTATGTGGATAGACCTAGAGATGATCACACTAAGCAAAGGAAGTGTGGAATCTAAAATATGATACAAATCAACATATCTATGAAACCAAGAGACTCACAGACACACAGAACAGCCTTGCGGTTGCCAAGGTGAGCGTGGCTGGGAGGGGATGGACTGGGAGTTTGGGACTCACAGAGGCAGAGCATTATATATAAGATGAGTAAACAATGAGATTCTACAGGGAACTATATTCACTATCCTGTGATAAGCCATAATGAAGAAGAATACATATATACACACACACACACATATATGTGTGTGTTTATACATACATATATATATATATTTGCTGTACAGAAGAAATCATAACATTGTACATCAACTACATTTCAATAAAATTAAAAGCAGATAATGATACTAGAATTTTCCAGGCATGGAGGGTGGGTAGGTATTCCAGGAAAAGGGGACTGCAGCTGCAAAGGTGGGACCCTGAGCAAAGATATCAGGGTGATGTGAGGATCAGGAGAGTCAGCATGCAAAATATTAATCTGAGTTGTGTGTAAAACACAGATTCCCAGTTCCCACTTTCAAAGGAACTGAGTAGGTTGGCGGTGGGGCCCAGGAGTCAGAATTCTCACCAAGGCCTTCCCTTGGCTGAAGAGCTGTAGCATGGCCGACATCTCCGACTCGCCTTCATGGTAATACCGTCTATTTTCACTGTCAACATGTTTGCTGTCAGCTTTCGGTAACTGATACTTATCATCTTTAAATGGTTTCCTTCTATTCCTATTTTTCTTCATTTTTATTTGAAGTGACTGACGAATTACATAGAATACTTTTTTGAGTATCTCTTGATAGCATCATTTCAAATTCCTCTTTAAATGTATTGAGGCAATGATATTTGATTTGCAACAGCCTCTGGTGTGAAAAGGTGTATGCATTTCAGAGAAAGGAGGCAGTTTCTTATTTTGGCTGAAAGCCTACTAAAGGCGAGGCATTTTCCAAACAATGTCTCACTGAATCCTTGCAAGATCTCTGTAAGGAATGCATTTTTAAAAATGTGTTATTTTTATATAGGAATACAGCTGATTAACAATGTTGTGTTAGTTTCCGGTGTACAACAAAGTGATTCAGTTATATATGTACCTGTTCTTTTTTCAAATTCTTTTCCCAGTTAGGGGAATACCGAGCAGAGTTTCCTGTGCTACACAGAGGGTCCTTGCTGGTTATCCATTTTAAATATGGCAATGTGTATATGTCAATCCCAAACTATCTGACAACCCCCCTCTCTTCCCCTCTGGTAACCATAAGTTAATTCTCTTAAGTCTGTGAGTCTGTTTCTGATTTGTAAATAAGTTTTAAGGAATGCATTGTTAATTCCCACTTTATAAATTAGGAAACAGACTTTAAAAAGTTGCCTTAAAGCCACAGAAGCAAGAAATAGACGGGGTCTGGAGTCAGCTAAAAACTGTTACCTTTTTTGGTTTGTTTGTTTAAGAACAGATCATCTCCCTGTTGACTTTAGCTGTTATGTCTTTTAATCTCATCTCGTTCATTCATTCCACAAACATTTACTGGGGGTTCACTGTGAGTGTCAGGGCACCATGGGGAACATGCTAATGAAAAAGAAACATCCTTAAGACACATTTGCTCCTGCCCATGATAACACAGGGACTGCAGTCAGAGTTGGAGAAAAGGGACATTCCTGTAGGTAGAAAGAATCAGAGACATCTTCCTCTGAGAGCTGATGTTTGATCTGGACCTTGAAGAAAAAAATGTAGGATTTAAAGTGGGAACCTGCTGTATAGCACAGAGAGCTCACCTCTGTGCTCTGTGATGACCTAGGTGGTTGGGATGGGTGTGGGTGGGAGGGAGGCTCAAGAGGGAGAAGATGTATGTACACTTAGAGCTGATTCACGTTGAGGTACAACATTACAGCCCAATCAAAATAAATAAATACACATGCTGGAATGGGGAGAAAGCGAAAGGACGTGCAAAGTCCAAGCATTCCAGAGTGTCTGCACACAGAGACCAACCCAGGAGGTACCCTCCTCTGTGATACCCAAACAAAGCAAAGTGAAACAGGTAAGTGCTCTCTATCAGAACGGCTGGTAAACACCTTAGTGCCTTTTCAATGACGACACTAAAACGTCTCTGTTCAAAACAGTTACTGTGCCCATCACGTGCCTTGAGGTAAGCGAACCCGTGAACACATGCTGACTCTGAATATCGTTTTAAAAAGCAGATGCTGAAGCTGTTGGTTGCTGTGTTACAACAGAAAGACAAAAAGGAATTTGAGAGAAGCATTTCTGTTAGCTCAGGATGTGAGGCATAACAGTCGCTCTTTATAAAATACCTACTTTGTGTCAGTCATTCTACAGATAATGCTTGTTTGTTACGCCTTATGAAAATGCTGGCAAGTTGCTATTACCATTTTGCAGATGAAGAAACTGAGGCTCAGTGGTTCCGTGACAGCTCAAGGTCTGAACAACTGGACAGAAGAGGCAGACCTAAACTGTGATCTAAGCCTGACACCAAAACCCACATTATTTTTGCTTTTAAAATGTGTACCAGGCAATGAAGGACTCCAATCTAGATTCTTTTGCCCCTAGATCCCAAAGTGCCTTTTATCTATAGCTCTGTTTACCTGGGACATTAACTTCCTTTTGGTCACCTCTTACTCTAACCCCTCAACTACCACTGATCTGGCAGCCCAGCACTCTCAGCTCTGACCACATGGCAAGTCCCCAGGACAGCAAAGACAGGATTGCCTCAAGGGCCTCCTTGCCAGCCAGGAACAGCTGCCACTTCTTGTCCTGAGCAAGGCACTGCTGCCCCTGCACAGAACTGAGGATGTAGGCAGAAAAACCTGCACTCAAATCCTGGCCCTCCCACAGCCTGGCCAAGGGCCCTCCAAGCACACAGTCGAGGCAGGCGCCCTGAAGTCTTAAATGAGAAGGATGGGCAGGGCTTGGGGGTGTGGGCTCCTGGATTCAAACCCAAGCTCTGCCACATCCTGGCTGTGTGTATACCCAAGTCCTCAAACCTCAGTCTCAATGTCTAAATAGACTCAACACATTAACTGTACCTCACAGGCTTTCCCTGAGCATTACATGAACCCCACACATCACACCAGCTAACAAACAACAAACAACAACATAGCTACCAGCCTCCTTCTAGGCTGGTCCAGCTGCCATGCAAGGGTGCAATGCAGTGTGTGTATGTGTGTGTGTGTGTGTGCGTGTGCATGCGTGTGTCTGTGTGTGTGTGCACGCACGCTAGTTGCTCAGTCATGTCTGACTCTTTGCAACCCCCTTGACTGTAGCCTACCAGGTTCCCCTGTCCATGGAATTCTCCAGGCAAGAATACTGGAGTGGGTAGCCATTCCCTTCTCTAGGAGATCTTCTCGACCCAGGGATCAAATCTGGGTCTCCTGCATTGCAGATGGATTCTTTACTGTCTGAGCCACCAGTGTACATCATAGAAGCTCATAAAATAGGATGAATCTTGAACCACATTCTCTCCCTATCTCAAAAGCAGGGATAGGAAGACTATGGGCCTCAGGATCAATCTGGCCCACTCTCTGAATCTTCTAAGTAAAACTTTATTGGAACACATTCCTGCTTATATATTTACATACTGTACGGTTATTTTCATATTACAGCATCAGAGTTGAGCAGATGCAACAGAGTCCATAAAGCCAAAAATATTTACTACTGATTCCTTATTGAAAAAGTTTATGGACCCCTGATCCTGTGTATGGGACTTTTCAATATGGGAGAGACATTGAGGGCCTCTTGGCTTTGAAAACACATTCCTCTGTTCCTCTCCCAGCCACACTTTACATTCTCTTTCTACGGTTTATCTGTTTTTCGCCTTACCTCTCTTGGCCATCACATAACACCTATACTGCTTTTCTTCTATATGGTGTTTTTTCTCTGTCTCCCCCCACTAAAACTCTTCATGTGGGCAGGGACTTTTGTTTGTTGAGCTAACTCTTATATCCCAGAACTTTGACCAGTGCCTGACACGTACGTGGGAACTCCACAAAAACTTGGGGATTGAATATGAGTTTCACTGTTGAGCCAAAGTATGTTGGAGGCTTTCTCTTTCAGTGGATGATTTCGAGGCGCTTAGAGGGATGGGGTGACTCCATAAGCTCTGCGAGGAGGGTATTATTTTTCCTGTTTAATAGATGAGACAACTGAGACTGGGTAAGGCAGTGCTTCTCAAACTTAAAGGTGCACGTGAATGAACTCTTGTTGCAATGCAGGTTCTCGTTCAGAAGACCTGAGCTGGGAACGTAAGTGCTGCGTTTCGTTTTCGCTTGTTTGTTTCAGGCTGCGCCGCCGTGCAGGACCTTAGTTCCCTGACTGGGGATGGAACCTGTGCGTCCTTCTCTGGGAGTGAGGAGTCCTCATCGCTGGCTGCCACGAAGTCCCGGGTGCTGTGTTTCTAACAAGCTCCTGCGTGGTGTCAGTGCTGTGGGTCTGTGGCCCACAATTTGAACAGAGACGGTTTAAAGCACCCATGCAGGGTCTCTGCCTAAGACGTGGCCGGATGGAATTTTGAACCTGGAGACCACGGGGGTCCATCATTTCCGTTCTGTTCACCCTTCACCATCTACATGCACCCCTCAATCCTTTGGTTTCACAAGACCAGTCGCACACAGCCTCCTCAGCTCCCTGTCGCCACTTAGCCTCCAGACCCTCCTCTTCTCTGGGTACCCCACCTCCAGCGTCTTCAGCTACTGCATTCTGCACGGGCTCCTCTACATATACATTCCAGGACTTGCTGGCCCTTCAACTGGCCGGTCTCGTGCCAGCTCAGGAATGTTTCTCCTCTCTTTTAGGGCCCAGCGATTAAAAAGTTATCCTCCTCATGGGTCCTAGGCAGGCTGGCTTCTTCCCTCTAGGCTACCCCAGGACCTGCACAAGTGGCTTCTGCTGGTTGAGGGCCATGCCCGAGCCCTCCACTCCCGTCTCTCTGCAGCACCTGCTACTGTCAAGTCTTCCTTCTGCAGTGGACTTCACTTGGTTCTCCGTGGTTCTCCTCTTACCTTTCTGTCTGCTTTGCCAGTTCTCCTCCTCTGAATCTTTAATTATGCCCCATTCCTGAGCTGGCATGAGTGTCACACCCTAGGATCTGTCACTGAGAACTCCAAGTCTGCACTGAATCAAAGACCCTTGCTTATCACTGCAACTTGAAGTACAAGTACTTGTGTATCTTCTTCCACACCTCCATACCATTCGTGTTTGATTTCATCACAGGGCCCAGCACAGAGAATGGTACAAAGTGGGCCTCCAGACAGTGCTATGTACATTGGCTAGCAGACTGAGAGGGCAAGTTGCCCAGAAGGCACTGCATGCCCACCCATACCTAATGTAAGCACATTGATCCTGTAAGAATCTCTAGAAGACCAGAGGCACCATCAGGGGCCCTGGTCCCACCTCAGCCCTGACTCCTTATGGTTTCTGAAAGGGGAAACAAAAGAAAACTTACATTGCAGGAGTGCCAATTTATTTGCAAGGCACTTTACAAAATTCCTCATTCCCTACAAGCTAGGCACTATTATCCCCATTTTAGAGTTGAGAGAAAAGAGGCTGAAAAAGTTCTGAAAACTTGCTAAAGGCTATGTAACTGGTGAGTGACAGAGATGTAACTTGAACCCAGAACTCTGATGTCTTCTACGATGGCAACAATACCCCGTACTGTCTCATACCTCTGTGTCTTTGCACATACTGCTTTCCCTGCTCGGAATTCTTACTTATTCAGCCCTAGATAAACCCATCTCTAAAAGCACTGATAACTATCCCCTGCCCACTAAAAAAATCAGTCACACAACTAAGTGTCCCCATACCACAGTACATATACCTGTAATTACCTCTCAGCTGAGCTTTCAAGTATTTCATGTTGGACTAAGTCTCTCTGATAGGTTTGCACATGAGGGTAGGGTTCAAAGTCCTGGCCATCTCTCCATCCACAGTGTCTGGGTCATAAAGTGCATGTTCAATGCATGTTTCTCAAATGAATGAATGAACATGAAGCAGGCTGTCTGGTACTTTTGGTGCTGGTGGCTGGGGTTCATTGGTTCCTATATAACATCAGGATGGTGATCCCAGAATCTCATCTGCTCACTGCCTGGACTTATTGACCAGGGACCCA
This sequence comes from Oryx dammah, assembly GCF_014754425.2. Taxonomy (NCBI): domain Eukaryota; kingdom Metazoa; phylum Chordata; class Mammalia; order Artiodactyla; family Bovidae; genus Oryx; species Oryx dammah. Next base: position 12,469,055 of record NW_024070194.1, on the reverse strand, counting down.
AATACTGAGCAGAGAGATGGGGAAGCTGGCTCCCTCCTCATCTGTGAAGGCTTCAGCAGATGATCACTAACAGATATGGTCTCTCTCACAAGGCTGGGCTGGCCAGAGGTGGAGCAAGACATGGAACGATGGAAAATACACTTTACAAGGAGCGAGACATTCTGAGTTTTAATCCCTCTCTCTTGATGACTGGATGTGTGATTTCATGTACTTCACATACTTCTCTGGACCTGAATTTTCAAATATGGAAAATGCCTATTAGAAATGTGAGACTAATTCAGTGGTTTTCTAACTCTTCATTACCAAGGATCTATGGAATTTTTCTCCTTTACCCTCACATTGTGGGGGTAAAGGAGAAAACGTCTGGTTGAGTAATGAGAAAAACCATTAAATAAAATTGTTATAGACAATCAATCATCTATAACTACCAGCAAAATGCACTGACAACATGATGTAACTGATGATAAACACTAGACTGAGATAATTCTAGCCCCAAAGAAAGACCTTGGATGTTTCTGTCACCTGTGAAGCTGGTTCTAGATAAAGCCACGATTCCCTGTAGACTTCCTGAAATAGTGGAAATAGCCAATGAATTTCTTTCTAATCTTTCAGCCTTTAGGGCTATACGTTTCCCAAGCAGACATAAATGGGCTTGAAGTTGCTGAGATCAGCGGTTCTGTTCTATGTGTGCAAATCGTACAGGAGGATCAGGTTTCCCTCTTGTTGGAATTGGAGGGTTTCTAACTAGAGAATTATACTGACAAAGGAGAAACAGCCCTTCACGGCTCCAAAAACAGAAAGGGCGGGCAGGGGGCGGGATCCAAGATGGAAGAAACAGAACAGACATGAACAGTGACAGTGCATTTTCAAATGGAAAACATCGAGGCAAAATCAAAACGCTGTGGCTACAGATGGCTTAGACAGAAGTGAGTATGAGAAACCAACAGACACTTGGTTGGTGCAGGAAATGCATGCTACAGGTTGCCTCACAGGGCACAAAGCAAAGTCACCCCAGGTCGATACTTACAAGTAATAGGAGTAGGAATAAGCATTTCTTCTATATATTGATGGGCAGTCAGATGAAGGAAATGTCCAAAAGGGGGGGAAAAGAAAAGACAAACAAACAAGAATTAGATTTATAAGAAATCTTGGTTCTTAGAAATGCACATAGTATTACTCCCTAAGCTCAAGGAGACGCAAGTTTCTCAACTAGTTGGCGTCCTTGAGAATCAGACACTTGCAGTGGTAGAAGAAATGAAGGAGACCTCTCCTGTGATGGAGAAACTCACTATTTATGCAGAGGAAGCCAGATCGCACTTGGCCATTTTAATGGTTTGAAAATTCTTATGGTTACTAAAACTAGTTTCCTGGTAATTGTGATGTTTTGGTCTTAAGTCAGATTTCTGTGGCCTTCTAGAACTAGTTTATGACAGTGCTCCTAAGATCTAAGGAAAAAAATAATGACTTCTCTGTCAAGGTTAAACCACATCAGAATCTATGCAGTAAGATCACACCAAAAGCAAGGAAAGTGTGTAGGCAGCATCCAAGATGGCTGCCCAGTGATCCAAACTTCCCAACACTCATGTCCAAGTGCAGTGCCTTCCACACAGAATCAGGGTTGGCCTTAGGTGACCAATAGAATGTAGGAGGAGTTACATTCTGGGACTTTCTAGCACAGGACAAATAGAAGCTTTGTGGCTCTGTCTGAGTCTTTGGAACTTTCACTTGGAGGCCTGAGCCTCCATGTAAAAAGGCTAAGTATCCCAAGCTTGCTGTGGTCAGAAGAGGCCATGTGGAGAAACCACATGCAGAGGCCCTAAGACTGTATGAACAGAGAGAGGCTTCCAGCCAACCTGCAGCCAACTGGATTCTACCAACTAAGCCCCTGGATATCATAGAACAGGAACAAGTCATCCCCTGCAAACCCTAGCCAAAGTACGGATTTATGAGAAAAATCACTAAATGTCATGGCTTGTTTTTTTAAGCCACTAAATTTTGGGAAGTCCTTTGTTACATTACTCATAGAAAACTGGAAGAGCACTCAAATTTCATCATGAAAGAGCGCTGCACTAAAAGAGAAGAACTGCAAACATCAGTTTGAACAGACTACAACTTGAATAAACTCTCTGCGCCTTCCTTTTATTATCTGACTCTTAGGTGAGTTGAACTAAATCACGAATTTTCAAACAACACATTCTCAGGATTCTGCAGACTCACTGTAATGAGGGAGCATGTGGGGTTACTGAACAGGTAGGGCTGCTGGCCCTCTGCCAGCCACCAAAGGCAGAGCTTCTCCATTTTAATCTATTTCATAAATTGGCATGTCACTTAAGATTTCACATGACTAAAAAACAGATTCCACTCTCCAAAAGAATGGTTGAAAAATCACTGCCTGCAGTCTTTCTCTGATGTCTCTTCTAGCTCTTGGCTTGTGAACAACTAAAAAAAAAAAGGAAAACTCAAGTAAATCTGTGATATTCCCTTTGTTATAACTTTTCTTGTTCTGTAGGAAAATAAATAGGAACACTTTTCTTTTACTGACTTAATTATACTGACAATAACTAATACATTTGTGGACTGAGAAAACTTGGTGAATAATTCAGGTCCTCAAAGACTCATCTAAGTAGGCAAGAATAATTTGCTCCCATCTTGAGTTCTGTGGTTAATTCCAATTGCTATCCAGTTTTGTTGACACAGAAAGACATGGTCTTTACATCCACAGGGTGGGAACATGACCTCAGAGCCCCAAGTTTCCCCCTGTTAAGTAGGAACTGGCCAAAGCCCCCAAGGTAAGCCCACCCCTAGGCTTTCTCTCATTTATCAGGAGAGCCAAATTCTATAGGTCCAAAAGGAAAGTGACATATGAATGCCAAGACACCTTGGCAGAAAGGAAGCTCTGTGCCTCCTTGGGAGGCTGAACCAGGGAAACCACAGCCAGCAAGTCTGGTCACTCATAAAACTGTTCAATATCTTTGGCCAAATGAACAGTGGCCCCAGATGGGAGAAAGGGGTGAAGAACTTCCAATGATGGGTGGGATCTAGAACAGCCCACACAAGTCATCCAATCCCCTCTACCAACCATGTGCTGTGTTGTGCTAAGTCACTTAAGTCGTTTCTGATTCTTTGTGACCCCATGGACAGTAGCCTGCGCGGATCCTCTGTCCATGGGATTCTCTAGGCAAGAATACTAGAGTGGGTTGCCATTTCCTCCTCCAGGGGATCTTCCCAACCTAGGGACTGAACCCAAGTCTCTTGTGTCTCCTGAACTGGCAGGCGGGTTCTTTACCAATGGTGCCACCTGGGAAGCCCATATAATACAGGTTGGCATTCTTCTTCACTGGGGGCTCTGTGGACCAGAGCCTGGGAATATGATTCCTCAGGGGCAGAGAGTTCAGGTTCCACTGGATGAAGACTCACAGACATCTCTGTTCTTTATATTGTCAAGACCACTGGACTGAGAATGGAGAGGCCAGTGTTCCGATCTCAGTTCTGTTCATTTGCATGCTATGAGGTTACCCCTCACTAGATCTAATATTTTGTGTATTTTGGGACCAGCTGCAAGGCCTCCATCCTGAGCCAGGATTTTTTCACCACCAGCAGCTTCAAGCTGTGCTCTTGGGTCTCAATATTCACAACCTCTGGCGGTCTGCTCTCAACCTTTAGGATTCCCCTCTGCCTGGCCACCTTCTTATAACAACACACTTCCTCGCCCTTTGATTCTCTTCTTCCAAGTGGCTGAGTTATCCTGGATGTCACCAAAAGCCACTGCGATCCCTGACCAAGCTTCAAGGCAACCCCAGAATGATAGAAGCTGGCAAGTGTCTATTAATTGAATTTGTTTTCCAAATTCAATTGCAGGGTCTTCCAGGGCAAGGATTATAGTTCTTTACTCTGTGATGAAAACAGAATGTACATGTGTCCTTTCTCTCAGGCTTGAAGAAGATTTACTGAAGGTCTAAATTTACAAGGATACAGTGATATTGCAAGTAACAGATTGCCTGAGACCAAAGATTCTGAGCAGGAAGACAGCTGTGCTTAGAAAAAAACCCCAAACTTTATAAATCACATACTGCAGAATCTTTTCAGCTGGCTGACAAGAATGACTTGAGACATAGCTTCCCCTTGTTTCATACTATTTAAACAAGACTAAGTTGTCTACTTAACTATCCATTTAACCATCTACCTGTCCATCCATTTCTTAAACCCACCCATTCACTCTTCCATCCATCCATCCATCTGCCTCCATGCACCCATCCTTCCACCCATCTATCCACCTCCTTAAAAGTCTGTACATCTACTTATCCATTTAGATCATAACTCCACACGCTCATCTGTTCATCCATGTACCCATCTACTCATTCACCCAACAATCCATCCATCATCTGCTCATCCATCTTTCCACCAGTAATTCAGCTAAAACTTTTTGAGGGCCTATTAAATGACTGTCTCCGCCAACTACCAGAGATAGAAAGACAAATGCCATCTCAATCCAGCCAGTATATCTGATGGGAGAGTCAGACAAGAAATACAATTTAGATGATAATTAATAGTTGCCACTTAAATAGCAGGAGCTCACTTGTGTACCTTGTGTGACCTATTTTATTTAATCCTCGTTAGAAGTATTATTATCTCTATTTTACAGGTGAGGAAAGTGAAGCTCAGAGAGGTTAAGTTTACATAGTTGGAAATGGCAATCCATTCCAGTATTCTTTGCCTGGAAAATTCCATGGACAGCAGAGCCTGGCAGGCCACAGTCCATGGGTCACAAGAGTCACATATGACTTAGCGAATAAACCACCACTACCACCAACACCAAGCAACATTACGAGGATCAGAATCTAAGAAATCTAACTTTAAGAGCCTTTTTAACAAGCACTATGCTATTATCGTCTGGAGTGATACATGGTATGAGGCAGTAACACAAGGAGCTGGGACCATATCTGGGGGTAACAGGTAGAGAGGGGAGAGGTGATGCCTCAGTTGTAAAGTCAAGGAACACCCAGATGGAGTAGGAGGGAGGGTACTTCCAGGCTGCTGAATATGTGTCTACAAAATGGGTGGGTGGTTGGTTATCAAGGTGGAAACGTCAGGATGTCGGCAGGTATATTCAAAATGAATGAACAAAAAGGACCTACTGTACAGCACATGGAAGTCTACTCCATGTTATGTGCCAGCCTGGATGGGAGTAGTGGGGGTGGGTTTGGGGGAGAAAGGCTGTATATGTATGACTGAGTTCCATTGTTGTTAGCCTGAAACTATCACAACTTTGTAAATCAGCTATACTCAAATACAAAATAATAAGCTTAAAGTTTGGGGGAAAAATAAAAGATGTCGGCAGGGCCTAGTTCCCAAAGAACTTAAGTTGCTTACCCTCAATACCATAGGTCACAGGGAGAATCCAAAGGACCAAGTGGCCAAGTATTTTTCTAGATGGATGATTCTGGCAGGAGTCTGAGAAAACAGTTGGAGGAGAGAGGGACTGGGGTCGTGAAAGCTGCTCTAAGAGTCAAAGCAAAAGACGTTGGGGGCAGATCTTGAAATTGCCCTGAGGAAGGAGAAGAGGTGAACGTGAAAGGTGGCTAAAACACAAAAGCAACAGGTGATTAAATGTGAGCATTTTAAGACTTCCAAGGTTGGTGGCTCAGATGATAAAGAATCCGCCTGTAAGGCAGAAGACCCGGGTTCGATCCCTGGGTTGGGAAGATCCCCTAAAGAAGGCAACCCACTCCAGTATTCTTGCCTGGAGAATCTGATGGACAAAGGAGCCTGGAGGGCTACAGTCCATGGGGTCTGCAAAGAGTTGGACATGACTGAGCAACTGATGCTTTGCTTTCCAAGGTTCTAGCTTGAATTGGAGAAGACAATGGCACCCCACTCCAGTACTCTTGCCTGGAAAATCCTATGGACAGAGGAACCTGGTAGGCTGCAGTCCATGGGGTCGCTAAGAGTCGGACACGACTGAATGACTTCACTTTGACTTTTCACTTTCACGCATTGAAGAAGGAAATGGCAACCCACTCCAGTGTTCTTGCCTAGAGAATCCCAGGGATGGGGGAACCTGGTGGGCTGCCATCTATGGGGTCGCACAGAGTTGGACACGACGGAAACGACTTAGCAGCAGCAGCTTGAATGGCTACCCAAGTGAGTGCAAACAGAGAAGGACTAACTTCCCAGGGTGTGGTGCACTTTAGAATAGGGTGGACAAAACCAGATAAAAAGTTTATTTGGGGTTGCTTTCCCATCTTGACAAATCATTCAAACCGATGTCATGCAATTCAGCATTATCAGCAAATCCTGTTTTACATTTTACCCAGGTTCAGTTCAGATTCAGTTCAGTCGCTCAATCGTGTCAGACTCTTTGCAACCCCATGAATCGCAGCATGCCAGGCCTCCCTGTCCAGCACCATCTCCCGGAGTTCGCTCAGACTCATGTCCATCGAGTCCGTGATACCATCCAGCCATCTCATCCTCTGTCGTCCCCTTCTCCTCTTGCCCCCAATCCCTCCCAGCATCAGAGTCTTTTCCAGTGAGTCAACTCTTCGCATCAGGTGACCAAAGTACTGGAGTTTCAGCTTCAGCATCATTCCTTCCAAAGAAATCCCAGGGTTGATCTCCTTCAGAATGGACTGGTTGGATCTCCTTGCAGTCCAAGGGACTCTCAAGAGTCTTCTCCAACACCACAGTTCAAAAGCATCAATTCTTCGGCGCTCAGCCTTCTTCACAGTCCAACTCTCACATCCATACATGACCACTGGAAAAACCATAGCCTTGACTAGACAGACCTTAGTAGGCAAAGTAATGTCTCTGCTTTTGAATATGCTATCTCGGTTGGTCATAACTTTCCTTCCAAGGAGTAAGCCTCTTTTAATTTCATGGCTGCAGTCACCATCTGCAGTGATTTTGGAGCCCATAAAAATAAAGTCTGACACTGTTTCCACTGTTTCCCCATTGATTTCCCAGGAAGTGATGGGACCGGATGCCATGATCTTCGTTTTCTGAATGTTGAGCTTTAAGCCAACTTTTTCACTCTCCTCTTTCACTTTCATCAAGAGGCTTTTTAGCTCCTCTTCACTTTCTGCCATAAGGGTGGTGTCATCTGCATATCTGAGGTTATTGATATTTCTCCCAGCAATCTTGATTCCAGCTTGTGTTTCTTCTAGTCCAGCATTTCTCATGATGTACTCTGCATATAAGTTAAATAAGCAGGGTGACAATATACAGCCTTGACGTACTCCTTTTCCTATTTGGAACCAGTCTGTTGCCCCATGTCCAGTTCTAACTGTTGCTTCCTGGCCTGCATACAGATTTCTCAAGAGGCAGGTTAGGTGGTCTGGTATTCCTGTCTCAAGAGGGTAGACTCTTATCAGATTGGCCAAGTTTCAGACCCAGCTCTGCTGCTTATTAGTTATGTGATTTGGGGCAGTTTCCTTAGACTCTACACGCTTCACTTCTGTCACCTACAGCACACTGCACCCTAACAGGAACCCTGCCTCTTTGGCTGACCCGGCAGTTATCTTTCCCTTTTGCCTCACTGTCTTTTTTTTTTTTTTCCTGGATATATAGGTGTTTCCTGAATCTCACATCATGGTACATCTTTCACATGCCGCCCTTCCAGCCTTAACACCTCCCACCACAGGGCTGGGTTTACCCTTGATAGTCAATGTTGATATTTGGGTCTGTAATCTGAGTGAAAGTTTCTTGCCCGAGAGATGGAATGCAGTCGTGGACTCCATCTGTTCTCATTTCACTGGGATTCAACATGTTTTTAGGGAATCCTCAGTATATGCAAGGCACATTTGTGACAAGGATGAATAAGAACAGACAGCCGATGGTCCAGTGAAGAAGAAAAGCTGTGAATACAAATGACAAGTGTAAGGCAGAACATGACAGGGATCCTCACAGAGAGAACCCCAGATGGTGAAGAGACTGTGTCTAGACTGAAGGTCAAAAGGGTTTACTGGAGAAGGTGTCTTTCACATTAGACCTTAAACATGGGCAGGATCTGGCCAGATGGAACTGAGGAATACAGAGGCATCGAAAGAGGAGGAAACTTCACCAGCTAAGGCACTGGAGTGGGGTGAGACTCTAAGAAATCTGCCAGAACCACTGTGAGCAAGGGGGCAGCACAGCTTCACAGCTCTCGGGATGACCTAAGAAGCATGTGCATCTTCCCTCATTTGCTCCCCATGAACCACTGACACTGGGGAGGAGAAGCCAATGAAGGATTTTAGAATGCAGGTTTGGGAGTACAAGTTTCATTTCTGAAACATCACCTAGGCTACAGAGTGGAGGATGGGTTGGAGGGGTGGGGTCAGAGTCAGAGAGAGAGGAGGAGGGTGGGGAGGAGACGCCTACAGCAAAGCCATAGAGGCTTCCACCAGGGAGCAGGCAGTGGGGAGGGGGAGAGGAGATGATGTGACCAAGAGAAAGTAAAGATGCAGGGTCAGCAGTACTGGGGTGATGGAATCCCATTGGTCTGGCTAATGGACAGGGTGCACATATCACTAAGATGGGGACACACGATTGGGAACAGGTTGGTGGGGAGCTGATGATTTTAGCTTTGACCATAAACACTTTGAGGGTAAACATCTAGGAGCAGATGATACAGGGGCAGTGGAGCTCTGGTGAGAGAGGACCGAAGCAGAAGGCCTGCTGTCCCAGGCCAGTTCAGTCCACAAAACTACAACCAGCGTGTTGTGTGATAAATGCCCAACTGGAGGTCTATGCAGCTGACACAACGGCTGCATGCAGTGGGGGGACCACTGGATCTTCTTGGGATGGGTGCTTGTAGGAATACTGCTTACAGAAGGTAATACTTGGAGGAATTCTACTTGGAAGAACTTGGGGCTGAGAGAGGGTAACAGGAGCCTTGCAGGTGAAGAGAAATGCCTGGACATTTGATTCAGGGAAACAGCGTGCACCAAGGCAGAGAACAGGAGGAAATGATATGAGTCTGGGTCACCACTGTCCCATTCCAGGATTCACTTTTCTACCAGTCTCCAAGCACTGCTAGGACAGAAATTAACAACAAGGGGCCTGGAGTCACAGAGCCTGGATTTGTATTTCAACTTTGCCCATACCCCAATTTTTAATACAACAAATAATCATAGAAGATAGGAACCTCAGTGTCTTCTTTTCAAAAAACAGAGTCCTATCTTCTATGATTAGTTGTTGAATTAAAATCAGGGTATGGCAGCAGGTGCAGCAGTTCAAATGGGAAACAAACAAACTAGTTAGGTCAGAGCGTGTGTGTTGACGGCAGCACTGCCTTCTGCATATTGGTGATGGGGTTGGAGCTGACTGGGTGCACTTGATGGTCATGTGTGAGATGAATATCCCTGTTGATATCATGCACTATAGTCCTGTTAGAAGGTACAGGAAGTAAAGCCTGTCCCAACCATTAGCTCATTTGATCCTTAGAGCAGCTACATGAGATTGGCTGCATCTCACAGATGGGAAAGCAAAGGCTGAGCTTTGAAACGTTGCTTCTCCAAGGTTAGCAGCAGATACATGGGGCTGTAGAGATTCAGACCCAGTTTTTCTGTATCCCAGGACACAGCTAACAAGATGTCTATACCCCTTAGACTGGGAGCTACTGGGAGGTGAAAGTGTGAGGCGCTCAGTGATGGCTGACTCTTTTCGACTCCATAGACTGTAGTCTGCCAGGCTCCTCTGTCCATGGAATTGTCCAGGCAAGAATACTGGAGGGCAGACACGGAGAATCAAGGTACAGCAAGAGATGCACGTCTGGACAGGCAAAGTATGACTGGCAGTAAGTTTAGGCTGGACTAGGAAGAGCTGGGCAGGGAGAGGAGACGAGGAGATGAGGGAGGATGGAACTGTGTGTGGTGAAGGATTTTGAAACTATCTGCCTAAAATTTGCCTAGTTTCTATTTGAAAAGTAAGAAGGGATGGAGAGGTTCATGTAGAATACACCCAAGTCTTGAGGTACAGATCTACCAAGTTATCCTGCTTAACCTGGCTCCATGTTTCCCCAATCAGAAGGGTATCACTGTGCCTTAAGCCTTGGAGGACCACACTCAAACTTCAGGAAGTGTGTCCCAAGGAATAAACGATGATAGGAAGCTTGTAGGGATATGCAACATGTCCATATCTTACAAACATTTCAACATCAAACTTTGCATATGTGAGTGGCTAATAAACACCTTCAACTATCAAGATACACTTATTAATGTGGTGGTCCCTAACCTTTTTAGCATCAGGGTCTGGCATTGTGGAAGAAATTTTTCCATGCTCCAGGAAGGTATGGGGATGGTTTGGGGATGACTTAAGCGAATTACACATATTGTACACTTTATTTCTAAACTGATGCTGCTGCTGATCTGATAGGTCCATAGTCCAGAGGTTGGGGACCCCTGGGTTAAGGCAATAAGGCTGGAGCTTTCCACCGCAACTTACACTGAAGGCACCCAGGGCTCCGTAACATTAAGCCAAGAGACCTGAGAGATGGCCTAGCAACTCCTCGGCTGCCCCTTCCTTTGAGAGAGGATGTCCAGTAATTCGAAGGAAGGAGGTCAGGGAAGAAGATGACCAGGACTGCAGAGATGACAGTTTTTCTTCATTTCAGGACTCAACAGGGCACTCATGAAGAGGAAGTGTGTTTTACTACATGATGGCATGCATGAATCCATTATAGATTGTTTCTGAGGTCTAGATGTGACAGACAAGCCAGGAGAAAAAGATGGAGACACTATACAGTGACAGCCTAAGAATGGATGTTTTGCAATGAGCTTGGCTAGAACCACATGGGTTGTTAACTGTCAGAAGGGGCTCCAAGTTCCATCTTATAATGCTCATGCAACCCTCCAAACATATGCAGCCCTGATTCTGTATCATCCTGCATCCAAACAGCCAAAGGTACTATTAAAAGAAGTCCAAAGTTGAATTTGCATCTTTTTCACACTCGAAGGGAATTCTGTTTAAATGGATCATCAACATCTCACATCCCCTTCTGCAACCTTGCTTCTTTCCATATGCTCTCCAGCCATTACAAAAAACCAAACAACAACAAAACGCTCCTCAGGGTATGTTGATCTCTCTCTCTCTTCCCTTCTCTTCCCCCAGTCTTCTTCACTAGGCCCTTTCCTGGGTCATCTGCATCTTTAGCCCTTTCTAGGCCAGCTTTCTAGTTCAGTACAGCACACACACCACCTAATATGAGAGAAAGACTCTCTGTGGACAGTGACAGGTAGGCCCCCGGGCCTGTAGGGGAAAACCAGGAGCATCTTAAGTGGACTGGAAACAGTTGGCTGCAGCTCTGGGGAAGACTTTGAGTCAGCTGAATCCACTGGGGTTGGAGGAAACGGAGCCCCCAGGCCCATGTCCATGGAGGTTACAGTGAAGACCCAGCTCAAGCCAGTGCAGCAAGTGTGGCAGGCATTCAACTTCTGAGAGCTCCTGGAAGCAGAAACTCACTCAAGGTCACGAAGGGACACTGAAGAGATGCTGACCCTAGGACTCTGATTTGTGATGGTTTACCTATTATTTTGGGGTTTCTTTTCCTTTAATTATCTATTCCCTTTAGGTGGCTGTGGACAGCATTTCCAGGTGGTACAGTGGTAAAGAATCTGCCTGCCAGTGTGGGAGACACAGAAGACACGGGTTCGATCCCTAGGTTGGGAAGATCCCCTGGAGGAGGAAATGACAACCCACTCCAGCACTCTTTCCTAGAGAATCCCATGGACAGAGGAGCCTGGTGGGCTGCCAAGAGTCAGACATGACTGGGTGGGTGAGCACACAACACACATAGACAGCGTTCTCGTGAGCCCTAAGTAAGTTAGGGACAGACTCAACGGACCAGTGAAGTTTTCCCCATATTCATGTATGGGGCTGGGGTCAGAAGAGGGAAAGGAGCCCCTCAAGCTCTTCATTGTCTTTTGGGGCAAGGGGTTAGTGGAAAGAGTTAAACATAGTAGGCTTATGTCTCTCTTTTTCTCCCTCTTTCCCCTCTTCACTCCTCCCTTTTCCATTCCCTATACCCATTTGTAAAATATGACCATCAGCTAGGCCAGAAAATGTCTAATTTTTTTCCAAAAGATGCTGTATATGCAAACGCTGATCGGCAGCCCCACCCACCCCCTGGCTCACTGCCACAACATCTGAGATTTGCCTCTTGGGAAGAAATGGTGATCAGGTGATGCCTGTTGATTGGGACTGATGGATGGTTTTGATAGAACTGACAGCTGATGAAGATACTCAGAAAAGGATAAAACCACACAAAGGGCTCACTTTATTCCTGCTCTCATCCTGAAACCAGAAAGCCCCTCCCTCCCTCCCGGAAAGTCACACATTTCAGAAATAGCTGTTGAGAGGGAAGTGAAATTTCTTCACAAGCTCACAGACGATGGTGACGTGGGTTAAGCCAGGCTTTAGAAAGAGCAAAATTGGAAGAGCGTATCTGACTTACAAATCAGTGGCAAAGAATAAGAACCTCCGGGGTCTATCAAAGAGGAATGCAATTCTATTAAATGAGTTACTTTTTTCAAAGAGACTCTCTCACACTCACCTCTGTCTTTAAAGCATCTGAGATTCTAAGAATGCAGCAAGGATCTTACATGTGCAACGTGCTCTCTACCTCCCAGAGAAATCAGACCTCACATTTGACCTCATCCAATAGCAGCTGGCTTGCCACTGAGACATAACACATAGCTTGGCTTCACAGATGATGACGACTCTGGGGGCTCCTGACCCCCGATATTAGCATGGACCTTCCTTCTCCCTTGCCTCTCCAACCAGAAAATCAGTAGCTGGATGAGAATCTTAATTCTTCTGTCATTCTGCTGGGAGCCTGAGGAAAGGAATGATCCTATAGAACAGACATGTCAAGAAAGAACAGATCCTGGGACTTCCCTGGTGGTCCAGTGGCTAAGACTCTGTTCCCATTGCTGGGGGCTCGGGTTCGATTCCTGGTCAAGGAACTTGATCCCACAATCTGTAACTAAAATATCCTTCTAAGACTGGGTAGTAGGTAGTGTTAGTCACTCAATGGTGTCTGAACTCTGTGCGACCCCATGGACTGCAGCCTGCCAGGCTCCTCTGTCCATGGGATTCTCCAGGCAAGAATATTGGAGTGGGGTGCCATTCCTTTCTCCAGGGGATCTTTCCAACCCAGGGATTGAACCCAGTCTCTTGCATTGCTGGTAGATTCTTTACTCTGAGCTACAGGGCAGCCAGCTAAATAAATAAATACTAGAAGAAAAGAAAGAACAGGTCCTATCAATAAGGTTACTAGCAGACTGGAAATCAATGGCTGGAAATAAGGACACAGTCTTTATTTTTTTACTTTGTGCATTTCTGTTTATGGGACTCCTTAGAGTAGAAGCTGGAATTTGTCTTTGGGCATTCTGTCCCTTTGTTCTGGGGGGAACCAGTTTCATGAGCTGGTTTTCTCCCAGGGATGGCAGCATGTCCCCAGTCCTCATTACTGGGCTTGTCTTGAACTCTGAGTAATCAAACCCAGAGCTTCAGGCTAAGGAGTTAAATAGTTTGTTGAAGGATATAAATATAACTCTTTAAACTGGGGGCAGGGCAGGTTGCAGCACATGTCATTATAATGTAGATAAGTGTTTTGTTTGCTTTGGCAGATTGGGGAGTGGGAGGGTGGAGACCAAGATTGGAATCCTGGCATTGAAACTGAGATGGGCAGCAGGCATGGGGACACAGTGGCTAATGTGTGAAGGTGGGAGGACCCCCTATTTAGAAGAACCAGCCCTGCACCCCAGGGACAGTGAGAGCTGATACTCACCCACCTTCCCTGACGCATATTTCCCTTTCCTCTCTGCAACTCCCTGGCTGGTCCTCAAGCCCTGTGAATGCCTGATAAATACCAGATGTCGCCGTAATGAATTTGGGGCATCAGGAAGGAACCTGGATCCTGGCTTTCGTGAGCAACGGGTGCAATACGAGATAACTGTGCCCTGACCAGAGGCGCCAGGAGGATATCCTGCTGAGAGGTGACAAGCACCAGCAATCCAGCAGGGAAGGTTTTTTGGGCCCTGGAGTAGGAAGGAGTCTTCCCTGAGGGCTGTCACACCATCGGAGGCTCTACCCTTTGATGCAGAGGGACACTGCTCCTTGACCAAAGACCAAAAGGGAATGGATGAAGATGAAAGGAATGAAGCACTGCTTTCCCGCGTCTGTCTTTGTAGGCTCATCCGTGTCCCTGCGGCTCCCCCGTAACCCTGACAATGTGACCAATCACAACAGAGCAGCTATCTCTGAGGAGCATCGTACACCAAGGAACAGCTGCCCCGCAAGACACTGGCCATCCTGCAGCTGCTCGCCACGCAGGTAGCACACAGCCTTCGGACACCAACACGATGAACCACAACTGGCCCCAAATTTCAGGACCTCAACAGTTGTACCACAAGGTTCCTGCTCGGAAGTGGTCAGCAGAGAAAGGACTTGGGCATGCGGTGGTGCTGGGGCCGCTTGGGGTTGGCAGAGTCTGCAGGGCAGCAAGCCACACTCACCTCCTCTTGATGGTGAGCATCACGCCCAGGAGGATGATGGTGAACATGAGGAGGCCAGCGATCACACCGGCCATCTTCACGGTGTTGTCCACCTGCTTCTCCGGCTCCACAGTGTTGGAGTTCTGAGTGGACGCACCTTGGAGGCAAAGGTGAAGAAGAAAGGTATTGAAAAGGCTCACATACCTGACTAGACACAATCACAGTGACAACAGCTTTCACTTACTGAGTGCTAACTATGTGCCAGGCACCGTACTGAGGTCACTACACACACTGACCCAATTAAACACTTTTGAGCATTAATTCCTCGTGAGGTAGGGGTTATTATCATAGCCTTTTTTTTTTTTTTGCATATGAAGAAACTGAGGTGCAGAGAAATTGAGTGAGCTGCCCGAGGTTACACAGCTACTGTGCTGGAGGCACCCTTCTCCTCCTCTCGTGAGATCGAGCTGATGACTGTTATCCCTCATACCATTCTGACCCTAGGATCAAACCACGGGGCTACAGTTTGATCCTTAGGCTCATGGAATTATTCCAAACCCTGCTTAATTCTTTCAGGTAAATGGTGAAAACAACAGCCGTATGTAAGGGTAGCACAACTGAAATTGCTAGATTTTTAAAGAAAAAAACATAATGCTTTCATTTTGCGCCTTATATGAAACAAATGGTGGGGTAGAAATTTAGTGCATTAAAGAGAACTGCTTTGGATTCAGAGAACACTTAAATCCGCTAAGTCCATTTCTGAAATTTAATGTTGATGTTACCAGCTCTGCCAGTACTCACTCACTGACTCAATTCCATGTGAAGGAAAACTGGGAACTGGGCACTTACTACATCCTCAGCCCTGTGCTGAGCCATTTCATGGATCCAGCTTGGACAATCCTTGCAAATGTTCCCCCAAGTATCTATGGATTGTCCCATTTTATAGATGAGAAAACAAAGGAACTAGCTAAAAGTTACATGGCTGATAAAGCTCAGAGCCAGGATTCCGTTGGTTTTTTTGACTCTAAGTCTAAGTTTCAGAAGTCAGAAGCCTTGAATTCAACTTTCAAGTCCCCCAGTCCCCAATCCTACTCCTCCCAGACAATCACTTGCCTAGGCCATAGCAACAGTCAGGAGCCAGAGAATGCCTAAGCCTGGCCTCTTCATGCAATGACCTGGGGACAGAGGCAACTTCTCATTTCAGACACC
Organism: Oryx dammah; assembly: GCF_014754425.2. NCBI lineage: Eukaryota > Metazoa > Chordata > Mammalia > Artiodactyla > Bovidae > Oryx > Oryx dammah. The sequence goes on along the minus strand of NW_024070194.1, from coordinate 12,453,375 downwards.
TGTGTGAACCTTCTCGAGTGTGGTCCAGGATTAACACTACCGCAAATTCCTCCCAAGGATGCCAACTCTGCGTGAGGCAGCTGAAGTCCAAAGCATCCTTTCCCTGGCCCATCCCTACTATTCTACCAACATCAGCACCAGCTCATCCTTTATCAGTGACTCTGCCTTCCCTGGTGGCCCCAGGAGAGTTCCCTTCCAAATCCTGCTAACACTCTGTAACACTTGGTGCATCTCAGTGTGCTAATAGTATTAGTTATTTGTTTACCCATTTGTCTCCTTCACTGGTCTGCAAGCTCCTCGGGGGCAAGATGATGCCTTCTTTATCTTTGCTTCCTCATGTCAGTGCAGGGTCTGGCTTGTAATAGGTGTTGCCTTAATGTCTGTGGTGGTTTAATGTTTAGCTGAAGGGATGATAGCTCTACCCACACCCATTTGTTCTCATGAAACAAAATTGAGTTTCTCCTTTTTTTCAGCCCTGTGTTCACAGAACTCGGCTGAGTTGAAGGGATACTAATGCCCACAAGCTATGATTCTGATTCTCCAAACTCACAGGTGTTTCACAACAGCCCATCAGCACATCCCCTCCTCCTGCAGTCATGCGGTTCCTTTACTACAGCACTTTCCCCAGACTCTCCTGTAACTTAGAAAAGCTGGGTTGACTCCAAGACTAAGAGCAGGGAGAGTCCCAGTCATCTCTCTAAAGTCACTGTCTACACAGGCCTTGCTCCTCATCACCCCTGCTTCACAGATGAAGGGTGAATGGCAAAAAGGCGAGTGGACCACAGACGTTTGCCTCATTTATTCATTCAGTCACTCATTAATTGGCCACTGAGCACCCATGTTCTATGTGCCCAACTAAGACATCAATGGGGTCAGAGCTCCTTCTCCTGGCAGGACTTACAAGTAAGGGATTTTATTCAGTTCCCCTCACCAGCTAAAGACAAAAACCCAACTCATCACCCTGCAGGACGGTCTGAGCAGGCTCTGCCTATCAACCAGAGTTGGCCGACCTTTTAGGAAGGGGTTGGGGAGGGGGGTGTGGTAAGAAGGCGATTCAAGAGGGAGGGGATATATGCATACATATAGCTGGTTCACTTTGTTGCACAGCAAAAACACGATGTTGTAAAGCAATTGTATGCCAATAAAAAAAGGAAATTAGAAGGGAAATATATGTTTATGGTAATTTAAGCTTGGAAGATACTCTACAAGAGGAGGAAGTTAAAATGCAGATCTGAAGCTCTTAAAGGAGGTCTAAGCTGGAGGTAAGAATGTGTGAGTCATATGCACATAGATGATATCTGAAGCATGGGGTGGGAGTTGATGAAGTCAGCTGGGGAAAGAATGAAGAGCGGACGGAGTAGAGGGTCTGTAATATTTAGTGAGTGGGTAGAGGAAGACAAGCTTGCACAGGAGGCAGAGAAGGAGTGGACAGACAACTAAAAAAAAAACAAAAAAAAAAACCCAGGAGAATATAGTGTCCTAGAGCCAGGGGAAGAGGGGGTTTCAAGAAGGCAGGAGCAATTGACTATGTCAAATGCTGCTCCTAGGATAGAATCTAGCTCTCTACCCAAAGGAAAGTGAAGATCTTGGATGAGTATTAGAAAACTTTTCCCAAGTAAACTCCAAGATGTTCCTAAACAGAAGCACCTTCAGTGGTGACCATGAATCAACAATGGGACACAGCTGAGGGTCATAGACGACCATGCAAGACATTCAAAGAGGCCATCTGAAAGGCCGTAGCCCAGCAGTTTACACAAATTCCGTGGGTTCAGCTCACAGACATCAGAACTGAAATCTCAGACTGCACAGTAAGGTTATCAGGAATAGCCATGCTTGGCTAGTCCAGCTAGAATTCTAGACACAGGAATTGCCCCAGGACATGGCAAATTCTACTTTCCCTTCAGCATCCTTTTCAGGGCACTGGCTTGAGCCACCAGAGATGTGTCCCTCTGTTCACAAGGAAAGCCTGTTGACAGTGTTTGAAGGTAACACAGGTGTGGAGGAACTGGCTTTGGGACCGAAGCCAGACAGCATTTACCTGTGGCTCCTGCCTCTGCAAGGAAGATGGGGAGAGCCAGAATGGGCTGGTCCTGCCCCCATGGCAGACTCAGGAGCGTGTCCACAGGGCTCACGTCATAAGTACAGATGAGAACCTGCAATCAGACTTACAGGAAACACACCAGGGCGGACTGAAGATGGGATTTCCTAGCAATGCAACCAGCTCTTTTAGGCAGGTACCGAGCACCTCATCAAATGGAAGCTCAGTTATGACTATTTTTTAAAATTCAGCCTAAACATCAATCCATTGAAAAAAGAAAGTGAAAGTGCTTGTCACTCAGTCTTGTCTGACTCTTTGGAACACCATGGACTGTAGTCCGCCAGGGTCCTCTGTCCATGGAATTCTCCAGTCAAGAATTCTGGATGTGGTAGCCTCTCTCTTCTCCAGGGGATCGCCCCAACCCAGGGATCAAACTTGGGTCTCCTGCATTCCAGGCAGATCCTTTACCATCTAAGCCAACAGGGAAGTCCATGTTCACCAGTCCATTACTAGTTGACAAAAAATGTGCTAATTAGCACTTTTTATATATTAAGTCATTTTTTCTTCACAAAATCTGAAGATGAGAAATAGAAGATGCTAGTTTTATTTTCCCTTTTATTTAGATTAGGAAACTCCATAAATGGGTGAAGTGGCTTTTCCAAAGCCATATACTTGGCTTTCAGTTTCAGAGCTGGGATTCTTTGTGCAAGGCTCATCCTCTGTCATTCCAATGAACTGTCCTTGGTGCAGTTACTGTTCAGGAAATACCAGCTCTGTGTCCCCGTCTGACTCATTGACCAGAAATCCAAGGGGGAACTGGAAGCCCATCAGTAAGATGGTAAGTACATTTCTCTTGCCCTAAGCCCACTCTTTCCATGAGAGTCAAACATAGTGTTAGTCCCTCACCCTTATGAAGCTCTGTCTCTGGCCCTGGGTGACTTCTGTCTACTGAGTGGGGACTGGGGGCCTGAGACTGGAGAGGGGAGGGGTTTGGATGCATCCTTGTCATCCTCGCCCCCTACTGCAAACCAACCTGAGAACAGTTTGAATAAATCAGAACTGGCAAGTAGGTGCCAGGTGGTAGATGTATCCAACGGGAGTAGCTTCAAGGCTCTATGTGAGTCCCCTGTGCACTCATCAAAAACAATCTTGTGAACTCTGCTGGCACTGAGAGGAGACTGTTGTTTCCAACCCGAGGTTGCCCAACCTCACACACCTGCCAGCTGTGCCCTCCCTACTCTGAGCACTTCTGAAGGCCAGACAGTCCTCTAAGAGCAGCTGTCACTGGCCCCTGCTCTTGACTCTTTCCACTTGAGCTACAGTGGCTTAGAATCCAGTCCCCTCCTACCTCCTGCTCCGAGTTCACGTCTGCCTTTCAATGTGACACCTATCAACTCCTGCATATGGAAAGCTGGTACCCAAGGTGGGGCTCACAGTCTCTTGAAGTCTGCCCCTCTCCCTCGCTATCTGCTCCAAATATAGGCCCAGGTGCCATGTTCTTCTTGCCCCAACCCCCAGCCTCTTCCTAGGGTACCAAACAACCATCCCAGTTTATATTCCCCAGGGACTCCTGAGACCCAACACGGACAATGCTTCTCTGTTCTATTCTGCCCTGGTCAGATCACTCTGGTGAGGCTTGTTCGTTTGTGGATCCCGACCCTGAAGAGTATATTGGGGCCAACATAAGAAAAGATTTTAATGTGGCAGGGTAAAGACAGGCCAAGTGGCTTGTCACTCAAAGCGTGGTCCAATGACCAGAAGCATCTGCATCATAACCTATTACACAAGCAGAGTCTGGGTCCCCACACTGGATCTGCTGAGTCTGCTCCTGCATTTGACAAGGTCTCTAGGTGATTCTCATGCACAGAAAAATCCAAAGATCACTGACTGAGGAGGAATGGTAGTCAGAATTGGGATTTTTCAGCCTAGAGAAGGAAAGAGTCAGATGAGACTTAATTCTTGCCTTCCAAAAGCTGAAAGGCCACGGTGAAAGATGGAACAGGCTTGATCCCTTTAAAGAGCAGGGCTAATGCAAACCAGGAGAAGTGACAAGAGTAGACTGGGGCCAACATAAGAAAAGATTTTAACGTGGCGGCACCCTCCAGCTGAGGCTGAAGCCCAACTCTTTTCAAAGCAGTGCTACGGCGTAGTGAGGGGCATGAAGCAGTCGTGATTCCAAGTCCCATTTCAGAGTCAGCCCTCCATCCTTTTCCCTGTCCGCTCTGTCTTCACCTGTTCTCACCTCCTGGGCTTCTTAAATGCTTAAGTGAAAGTCCTCAGTCGTGTCCGACTCTTTGTGACCCCATGGACTATACAGTCCATGGAATTCTCCAGGTCAGAATACTGGAGTGGGTAGCCTTTCTCTTCTCTAGGGGATCTTCCCAACCCAGGGATTGAACCCGCGTCTCCCACATTGCAGGCAGATTCTTTACCAGCTGAGCCATACTCTTAAATGCTTAGACAGGCCCTTAATAACTCACTTTCATGGGATGCTGGCCTTTTTTTCTCTACTTATAGAGCCCATCTTCCACCTCAACCCAGTGTCCCTTGATTACAGTGACACTCGTGCTCTAAGTGAGTGAAAGTCTCCCTGTAATCCTTAGAGCCATGAGACTTCAGCTGGGTTCCACCGCCTAAACCCCAAGTTAGCCACAGTGGCAGGAGAATGTGTCACCAACAACGAAAGGCTCTGTCTGGACACTCAGTGTGCTACCCAGCAAGCACAAGGGACTACGTGACCTCTTATACCCCTTCTGAGGATGAAATGCTATGGTTTGATGAGCCTGGTCAAAAGCAAGGGATTTTGAGTTAGAAATATATGAGCTTGCACCTGGATTCCATCACAAACTAGTTATGTGACCTTGATCAAAGCTGTTAACCACAGCATGATTTGATACCCTCTTGATGAAACTGTGAAACAGGAGAGTGAAAAAACTGGCTTAAAACTCAACATTCAAAAAAATGAAGACAATGGCATCTGGTCCCATCACTTCATGTCAAACAGACAGGGAAACAATGGAAACAGTGATCAACTTACTTTTTGGGGCTCCACAATCACTGCAGATGGTGACTGCAGCCATGAAATTAAAAGATACTTGCTCCTTGGAAGAAAAGCTATGACAAAGCAAGATGGCATATTAAAAAGCAGAGACATCACTTTGCTGACAAAGGTCTGGACAGTCAAAGCTATGGTTTTTCCAGTAGTCATGTATGGATGTGAGAGTCGGACCATAAAGAAGGCTGAGAGCCAAAGAATTGATGCTTTTGAACTGCAGTGTTGGAAAAGACTCTTGAGAGTCCCTTGGACTTCAAGATCAAACCAGTCAATCCTAAAGGAAATCAGTCCTGAATATTTATTGGAAGGACTGATGCTGAAGCTCTAATACTTTGGCCACCTGATGCGAAAAGCTGACTCATTAGAAAAAACCCTGATGCTGGGAAAGATTGAAGGCAGGAGAAGAAGGAGACAACAGAGGACAAGACGGTCAGATGGCATCACCGGCTCAATGGACATGAGTTTGAGTAAACTCCAGGAGATGGTGAAGGACAGGGAAGCCTGGCGTGCTGCAGTCCATGGGGTCACAAAGAGTCAGACATGACTGAGCGACTGAACAACAAAGTTCACAGGGATCTCCTAGGGATCAAATGTAATAATGGAGGTAAAAACATTTGATAAACTCTGAGAATATGCCCACTGATGTGGCATCATGATGGCATGATCTTAGGACTGGTTCCAGGAGGTAGCATGGTTTCTTGTGTCTGTAAAATGTGGTTGCAGTGGCGGTTGGGGTGCTGCCTCCTTGTAACATGCTGCCCAGGTTCATCCTTAGGATGAAGGCAGGCAGAGTCCCTGGAGGAATGCCCTTATCTTTTCTCCTCTAGGCAAGACCAGTATCAGGTTTCCATCCAGATGACTTAATGGCAGCAATAAGTAATCTGACAACAAGGGATTAATAATTCTTTCTCCAAGTACTCTCACTCGCTATAGCCCTAATTCTATAGCTTTACTTCAGAAAATTTCCCCTGTAAAGATATGGAGCAAAAAATAGAAGTTGCAGATAAAGAACATCTAATTGCAACTGATAAAACCAAGCAAACCCCAGTGGATGCATAACCCATGCTGGTGTTCACCGCTGAAGTCAAAGAAAGAAAGCTGGCTCTCGGGGACACAATTCCTAAAAGCTCCAGTCTTTCAAACACATAGTCGCCTCTTCACTATCCAAGGGCATTTATCCCCACATCTTACTGAGCTGGCATCTTACTTATGCCCATCTATTTAATGACTTCTTTTGTTGAAGAGTTTTTCTGTCTTTTCTCTGGCGTTACATGCATCTGGCACCCAGTAGAGCAAACCTTTGAAATTCTGACTCTGAGATGCTACCTCTATGCCAGCGAAGGTTTCAAGCATGGCAGGTATCTCTGATTATGGGGGTTTTTGCCAAGAGGAGGCAGCAGCGGAAAGCTGGGGAAGCTGGGCAGGTTTCTGGCTCTTCCAGAGTCAGGTATGCATCATCTCCCTTCTGACTTTTCCTGGAAGTGAATTCTCAAAATGGTAGACTGTTTTTAAGATGGAATTGAAGTCCACGATAGGAAAGAAGTTGCTAGGAGAGCATCTGGATACTTCATTAGCTTCAAGCCTCTAGACTTTACAAATTGCATCCCAAGGCATTGAGAGCATTAGTAATTGTGATCATGAACTACTTTGGCAGTCTTTGAGGACGGAAATTGTAGCAAACAGGAGGGGTGCGAGAAGCCTGGGGAGAAACAAATGCTGTTGTTGACTTTTTTTTTAATGGAAAAATGTAGATTCCAGATATTTCACACAAGTGTGATGTTGATACAGGAAAAAAATATAGACTGGATGATTAAATCAGATTGTTTTTTCCCCTTACCATTTACTAAAGGAGGGACTAATTGCTAAAAACGAGCATGGGCTCCACATCAGTCAGCATCCAACCAGGAAAAAGGAAACTGTTTCAAACATTTAAACCAGAGTGAACATACCAGAGAACTGGGTCCCTAGAGATCAGGAGAGGATGGTGAGGCAACCCAGAAGGTAGCAACCTCAGGGGCCATTACCTAGCCCAGACTAGAGAGACAAAGGCTCTTCAGAGCCCAGAGGTCAGGGCCACCCAACAGAAGCTGGGACTCCAGTGGACCTATGGGAGGCTGGAGCCACACAGGGGACACGGTTACTGCCACAGAAGGTGCCTGAGGCCAAGAGGGAGAAGGCTTCTCCTTCCTCTCGCTCTACAACCCTTGTCTCCTCCTGGCCACGCGCAGATACTTGTTGACTTGGGGCCCAGGACACAGCCTATGGGGGTCACCGGCACAGGATGGGGAAGCGAAGGATGGGTGTGAGGCCAGATGGCTCCAGGGCCAGCATGGGCCTCCTACCTCCTGTGGCCAGGGGATGCTTAGGTTCACCTCATTGCTGCTTTGGAGAGGTGTCTGGACTTGTGATTCAGGAAAAATGTCCAGTACTGCGTCTTCACGGCAGCACAGTCCTGGCCACGGTGCAGAAATAGTGACTAGCTTTCAGGATAGCCAGGTGTTTGGACTGTATCCAGAAGGTGGTAACAGTGGAGTCTGGACATCTGATCACATGTAAAACAGATGTGTTATTTATAATAAAGAGCTAACACGTGTTAGGAACATCCACTAGGAGCCAGGATGCTGTGTTAAGCCCTTCCCATATGCTATCCCTTTTAATCCACACTACCACCCCATGAAGCAGGTTTTACTGGTATACCCATTTCAGAGACGGGGAAACTGAGGCTCAGAGAGGCTAAGTAACAGAAGCAAGTGCCAGGGATGGGATTTGAACCCTGGCAGTCTGGTACAGAGTTTATTCTCTTTAAACCACTTTGCTATTCTGCCATTTCCTCAATAAACAGGGAAAAGGATTGTTCAGCAGAGAAATCTGGTTGTCTTTTCTCAAACACCTGGAAGAAAGAATCAGATTTTTTCTTTAGGGGATTTAGAATCTTATCGTGACCAGCCAGACTATGACGTTGGTGTATTTACGGCCATCTCTGCTGAGTTGGCCACCCGCTGTGTCCTAAAGTTCTATTTCATACCTGCTTTTCTTAAAGATTATCTCCCCTCATGCCCTTCCAGCAATATATCACATTCTAATATCTAAGGGATGGATGAACATGTCATGCGAATCTTGTTATATGGGCCAAATTATACAGAATTTGCTCAAATGATATTTAAACTTGACCTTTTTAACTTAAGTTTCCCCATCCTTTTCACTTTCCTTGTACATCAACCACCATCTCCAAGCACTTCATACATTGAGTTTAGTTTTATTATTAATTTCTGGGCTTTCTCTATAATACCTTTCTTGATATTTAGCAATCCAAGCATGCCATATAATCCCTCAGGGAGACAAGCAAGCTCAAGTTTAGGCGGCTGTTTTCTGCTTTATTTCCAATACTCTTTTCTTTGATCTCACGATGACTAATTTTTAAAAACTGCTGACTGCTCTCCCCCACACCTCAGAACAGTGGCCCCCCTCATTAGATCTGGCTGATAATGGACTACTTGGGAAGGATTATTCCATCATTCTTCCAAGTGACATCACCTAGGATGTTTCTCAAGTAATAAATAAATTGCCTCAATTCATCATATGACAGTAATTGCTTTTAGCCAAGATTTAACTCAATGTCAATGTCAAACGTAGCTAGAGTCAATGTAGCTAGAAAACACTACAGACACTCAGGTTCTTCAAAGCCAGCTCTACCCTTGCTGGGGAAGACCATTTAATGAGTACTGAGTTAAGTGTAAAGTAGATACAGGTTTCTAATATCCCAGACCCCCTCAATATTACCTAGGCAGGCTTAAGAGGTTGGAATTGACTTCACAACCTATATTATTAAAACTGCTAAATACTGCTGACAGAGGTTGACCTTTTGTTTTTTCAGCCTTAAATGTGCACTGTGAGATGGCAATAGCTTTAATTGATTGTTTGAAAGCATTCCGGACACTCAAATAAATGGTTCCTCAAGCACTGATTCTGCTTGGTTCCATGCATCTCCTGGCTCTGTGTTTCCAGGTGGACCTTGTTTTACATAGCAAATGCTCTGTGTAGGTCAGATTCTAATTCAGTTACAGATAGTAGGAAAGTGGCTATAGAAGATCTTTGTGGTGAATCTCCTCTGGGTGCAGGTAAACTCCTTTATGCTAAGAATGTTTCATGCATTTAGAATTTAGCATGATAGACTTACTTAAGAGCAGTTGTGCCTGGTTGATGCCAGCTATGGTCATTACTGACGCATCGCTTGGAAGGAATGCCCTTTAAAGGGCTTCACCATCAGTGGGCTGAGAAAGCCCTTCTACTTTCTCAAGGTCTCAGCTGTTCCCTCTTGTGCCCAGGGGAGCCCTAGAGCTGGACCCTAGCCTGTGGTCAGACAAGGATCCTAAGCACTGGCTGAATTTTGGGGTGACACTTCTAAGAAGCCAGAGGTGGGTGCACCTTTTGAACTGGCTTAGGTGTCAGGCCACAGGCAAGGTTAAAGACTGAGATGTGGCTGAAGTTGGGGTTAAATTTGAAGGGCAGATCAGGAGCCAGTCTGTGGCTGGGGTTTAGGAGCAAAAAAGGTCAGTCTGCACCCACTGTGAGGGGGCAACGTATGCTTACAGCTATGCGTGGATTCGGCCAGAAGGAAAATTTTGCCCATGGTCAGGGAACTAGAAAAAGCTAAGCGACTTCCAAATGGACTAGACCCCTTCCCTTGGCCTCATTAGCACCCATTCAACCCCTGGCCAGTCCTAGACATCGGCTGGCATGGCGTGAGTGGTTGCTGGGATCATCAAGATAATAGTGGGTAAAACAAGGTGCTGGGCATGTGAGGTGATTAGGAGACCACCCTGCTGTTTGAGAACTCACTGTGCAATGGCAAAGATACGTGTGCAGGCTGAAAATCAAAACTCAGAGTGATGGATGCTAACACAGAAGTCTGTACAGAGAAGGGCAGGTATGACTCTGCTTAGGCCAGGCTAGACTATAAGTCAGATTCGATTCCCCTATGCCATCGCTGATGTGGGACACATCGTGGACGTCCCCAAGACCACCCAGTGGCCTCCTCCCCACCCTGGCTCCCTGTGCGCCAGATGAAGCCTGCTCCATCAAAGAGGATGAAGAAATTGAGCCAGCTCAGGGCTGACAGTGCTGGCTCCCTGCTTGCAGAACTTGTGTGCTGAGCCTGGAGCCCTGGGGGCTCAAAGCTGCTTAGCTGCGGGAGAGAGGAACACCCAGGGCCTGCGCTGGGGATTAAGGATTTAGTCTGAAGAGCAGATGTAAGAGAAGAGAACACACACTCTTTCGGGTGCCCTGCGGCAAAATGATAGTCCCCTTAGACCTCCTCCGACAGCCAGTGCAAGAGAACGATTGGCCGCACTGAATGGATGGTTAACTCTTCCTGTAGAGTTCAGAGCAGTCTCTGACAGCTGTGGAACACAGGAAGCCTACGCAGGAGCAGTCAGTCCAGAGGCGAGGACAAAAGCCTACCAGGAATGGCCTCTGGGTCCAATGAGGCCAGGGCAACGTGAACGGCCTGGTTGGTGCGGCCCAGGCCAAGGCCAGCACATGCCTGGCAGCAGATGCTAAGACTGTTCAAATGCAGGAGGCAGATCACAGAGGGGAGGGTCAGAGCCCCAGAGAAGAGGCCTGCTGTGAGCCAAATGCAGAATCCAGCCAACACGAGACCCCACAGCAGGGGCAGGGTGCACCAAAGGGATTCTCCAGGACGGCAGTTCTCAGCTTCAGTCTCTTTGAGGTCTTTGGCTGCAAAGGCACAGCTCTGCAAGGTGGACCCCTGCCTGCTGCCCCATGCTCAGGATCACTGCAGTTCCAAGTCTGTTCATTTCCAGGGCTGTAATAAAGTACTGCAACCTGGGTGGCTTAAATAACAGAAATGTAGAGGCTAGAAGTCTGAAGTCCAGATGTCAACAGGGCCATGCTCCCTCTGAGACCCTGGGTAGAATCCTTCTTCATCTCTTTTAGCTGCTGGCATCTGTGGGCAACCACTGGTGCTCCTTAGGCTGGAGATGTATCACACTAATATCTGCCTCTGTCATCACAGAGGTTCTTCTTGTGTGTGTCTGTCTTCATCTGATGTTTTTCTCTTCTTGTAAGGACACCAGTCATATTCCAGTGTCATCTTATGGATCTGGGTCCACTGTCACGACTTCATCTTAACTAATTATACCTGCAGAGACCTTCTTTCTAAATAAGACCACCTTCACAGGAACTGGGGTTAGTGTTGCTTCAACACATCCTTTGTGAGGCGCACGATATAATCCATACCTCTGTATCAAGCTGAGTCATGTTACAAGCAGCCTGGGAAGGAGAGGGTGGGCTTAGCATTTCAGGAAGTAAAATCAAACAAGAATGGGCTCAGGGTCACAAGGAGAGCGTGTAGGAAGAGGGATGGGAGACTTCTGTTTGGTCATGGGCTGAGTGGAACAGGAGGCTTCTAGAAGGACAGGATGTCCTGGCTTTTTATTTTTTAATATTCATCTATTTGGTTGCACGAGTTACAGTGCTTGGGATCTTTGATCTTCATTGGGGTATGCAGGATATTTAGCTGCAGCATGTGAACTCTTAGATGTAGCATGTGGAATCTAGTTCCCTGACTGGGAATCAAACCCAAGCCCCCTGCATTGGGAGCGTGGAGTCTTAGCCACTGGACCACCAGGGAGTGGTGGCTCAGTCCTGGCTTTGTCTGAACAGCACAGCAAGATGTACCAGGGGCCCAGGTGTCTCTAAGGCTCTTACTCAAAAACATAATCCAGTTCTTTCCAACTAATTTCAACCAAATTGATCCCCTATGGGGTGACCACAGCACCCATCCCAAAGGGGCAGCAAGAAGAAGGGAAAGCAAAGATCTGCCCAGCCAGGCAGTTCTGCCCAGATCATGTCTCTGGAACATGCAGCTTCCAGCACGTATCGGGGTGCCTGGAAAGGAGAGAAGGCTCGTGGGAGGAAGCGAGAAATCTATAGCAGGGATTAGTGGAAGCATGAGCAGGATCAGAGAGAACACACAGCATGGAATTCAGATTAGGCAACGCAGCTGAGTGAGGGTAATAAAACCAGCAGCAGGAGCCGCATCGATTGTTGAGATTCCAGCCAAATCCACCATGAACATATTTTCTTTCTTCCAGCCTCTGCCCCTTGGCTTTTGAACGCAGAAACACTGAATCACTGTGTTCTGTACTAAGGCTGATCTACCCCCCTCCCCAAAGGATGGACAGAACCGCAGCTCTGCTATTAGCAGGAGGTGCGAGAGAAGATGAGGCCCCGATGTTGGCAGGGTCTGTTCTTGCTCACACGGACACAGAGTCTGGGGCAGGTCTCTTCTTTGTGACCTCCTGCCCCCAGCCTGACCTCTCCTGGGTCAGCACTATGTGTGCCCAGGCTGGGTACTGAGCTGAGTGGGGCTAGCAGATATGGGGAAGCCCTATTCAAAGACTCCAGAGAAATCAGTCTCTAGGAAGCTTGGCAGATGAGGCTGTATGGAGTTCAAATGCTAGACTGAAAACCAGGGCTCAGTGACTCACAATAAACCCAACAAAATGGTAGATGAGGGGTTTGAACCGTCACAGGGTGGAGGCCGAGGGTGGGTCTGGCACACGCTCTGTCGATGTTAGCTACTTGCTCACATATGAGTCTACTCATGCTGGGGGCCAGGTGAGTGGGCACTGTACATGTGCTGGGCAGAGGGTAACAACAAAAATCAAACAACTCCAAGACAAGTGCTTGTAATGAGAATATGCGCCCTCTCCTGGAGGAATCCTCACTCAGGATCCAGGGTTCTGTACCCTCAACTCAGTGACAACTTGCGGGGCCTGTCAACCATCTTTTTTAGGTGCAGCCTCAGACAATGGGCACAATAAAGGATAGAAATGGTATGGACCTAACAGAAGCAGAAGATATATTTTTTAATTTATTTAATTGGAGACTAATTACTTTACAATATTGTAGCGGTTTATGCCATACATTAACATGAATCAGCCATGGGTGTACATGTGTCCCCTATCCTGAACCCCCCCTCCCACCTCCCTCCCCATCCCATCCCTCAGGGTCATCCCAGTGCACCAGCCCTGAGCACCCTGTCTCATGCATCGAACCTGGACTGGTGATCTATTTCACATATAATAATATACATGATTCAATGCTATTCTCTCAAATCATCCCACCCTTGCCTTCTCCCACAAGTCCAGAAGTCTGTTCTTTACATCTGTGTCTCTTTTGCTGTCTTGCATATATGGTCATCATTACCATCTTTCCAAATTCCATATATATGTGTTAATATACTGTATTGGTTTTTTTCTTTCTGACTTACTTCACTCTGTATAATAGGCTCCAGTTTCATCCACCTCATTAGAACTGATTCAAATGCATTCTTTTTAATGGCTCAGTAGTATTCCACTGTATATGTACCACAGCTTTCTTATCCATTTGTTGATATTAAGAAGAGATGGCAAGAATACACAGAAGAACTATACAAAAACAATCTTCATGACCCAGATAACCACAATGGTGTGATCACTCACCTAGAGCCAGACCTCCTGGAATGCGAAGTCAAGTGGGCCTTAGAAAGCATCACGACGAACAAAGCTAGTGGAGGTGATGGAATTCCAATTGAGCTGTTTCAAATCCTAAAAGATGATGCTATGAAAGTGCTACACTCAATATGCCAGCAAATTTGGAAAACTCAGCAGTGGCCACAGGGCTGGAAAAGGTCAGTTTTCATTCCAATCCCAAAGAAAGGCAATACCAAAGAATGCTCAAACTACTGCACAATTGCACTCATCTCATACACTAGCAAAGTAATGCTCTAAATTCTCCAAGCCAGGCTTCAACAGTACATGAACCGTGAACTTCCAGATGTTCAAGCTGGATTTAGAAAAGGCAGAGGAACCAGACATCAAATTGCCAACATCCGTTGGATCATCAAAAAAGCAAGAGAGTTCCAGAAAAACATCTACTTCTGCTTTATTGACTACACCAAAGCCTTTGATGGTACGGATCACAGCAAACTGTGGAAAATTCCCCAAAAGATGGGAATACTAGACCTCCTGACCTGTCTCCAGAGAAATCTGTATGCAGGTCAAGAAGCAGCAGTTAGAACTGGACATGGAACAACAGACTGGTTCCAAATCGGGAAAGGAGTGTGTCACGGCTGTATACTGTCACCCTGCTTATTTAACTTATATGCAGAGCACATCATAAGAAATGCTGGGCTGGAGGAAGCACAAGTTGGAATCAAGATTGCCGGGAGAAATATCAATAACTTCAGATATGCAGATGACAGTACCCTTATGGCAGAAAGTGAGGAAGAACAAAAGCCTCTTGATGAAAGTGAAAGAGGAGAGTGAAAAAGTTGGCTTAAAGCTCAACATTCAGAAAACGAAGATCATGGCATCTGGTCCCATCACTTCATGGGAAATAGATGAGGGAACAGTGGAAACAGTGTCAGACTTTATTTTCTTGGGTTCCCAAAATCACTGCAGATGGTGACTGCAGCCATGAAGTTAAAAGATGCTTGCTCCTTGGAAGAAAAGCTATGACCAACCTAGACATCATACTAAAAAGCAGAGATATTACTTTACCAACAAAGTCCATCTAGTCAAAGCTATGGTTTTTCCAGAAGTAATGTATGGATGTGAGAGTTGTACTATAAAGAAAGCCGAGTGCTGAAGAACTGATGCTTTTGAACTGTGGTGTTGGAGAAGACTCTTGAAAGTCCCTTGGACTGCAAGGAGATCCAACCAGTCCATCCTAAAGGAAATCAGTCCTGAATATTCATTGGAAAGACGGATGCTGAAGCTGAAACTCCAATACTTTGGCCACCTGATGCGAAGAACTAATTCACTGGAAAAGATGCTGATGCTGGGAAAGATTGAAGGTGGGAGGAGAAGGGGATGACAGAGGATGAGATGGTTGGATGGCATCACTGATGTGATGGACATGAGTTTGAGTAGGCTCTAGGAGTTGGCGATGGACAGGGAGGCCTGGTGTGCTGCAGTCCGTGGGGTCTCAAAGAGCCATACACGACTGAGGGACTGGACTGAACTGAGACAATGGGATTCTGAGAAGGCTTTGCAGAGACCACACTGTCTGAACTTGACCCCAGAAGGTGAGTAAGGTAGACATCGAGGAAGAGCATCCAGCAGAGTGCGATAAGGCAGGTTCTGCACACGTAACCAGTGTGAGTGGGGAAATAGAGCTGGGGATATAGGGAAGGGACAGCGCCTAGAGAGTGAAGGGCCTGTGATTCAGGCTAATTGTCCCCCAGCACAAAGGGAGCCTTGAGAGCATTTTAATCAGAATCAGACTTTTACAGTAATAACTTGGCTTCAGTGGAGCATACATTAGAAGGGACCAGTGTGACGACAGGAAGACCGGTTTGGAATCTGTTACACTATCTGACCAAGGCTTTATAAATCTCAAGCATGAGGGCAACAGTGAAGGAGAGAGAGAGATTCAAGAGAGATTTCAGAGATAATACGGGACAGATCTGATGACTAACTGCATATTGAAGCCAGGGAGAGAGGGGTCAAGGTGATGCGGAGTTTCTGAATCTGAATTTCATGGCAGTTTGGAGAGCAGACTGGACACTGATTGCTCCTTGGTCTAAGAAGAACATCCCCAGAGAGAAAAGGCGTGGTGAAAGCCTCTGTCTTATTTGCTCCTTGCTTGGGTGCTTGTCTGGTAGGAAGCACAGACATTCACCTGCTACAGGACACCCCACAGGGGATGGGGCGCTCCAAAAAGATGCCTTCCTGGTCTGCATTGTCTACTGATTCCATTGGGAGATGGACAACAGAAGCTGGTACCAAGAGCCTGGTGTCCGTCAGGCTGAGAACATCTATTACCAGACTGACAATGGTGACAGTCTGGCACACTTGACTGAGTACTAGACTCCGTCCCTGCTCTGCACAGTCTGCCTGCTGCCCCTGGAGTAGCCAAATGGAAGAACAGAGGCGGTTCTGCAGTGGCCACCTGGCTCCTGATCGTCACCTGCCTCCCTGACCTCCAGCTGTGGTCCCCGCCCTTATTCTGCAGGTGCAGCCCTGGGTGGTACGCTGGGACCAAGTGAAGCCTTGGGGGCTGCAGGCTGCCCGGGTGAGGGGACTTCAGCATTGTGCTGCCCTGCTCTCCATCCCACTCTTTTCTTGAGCCATCTCTGCAGCTGGGGCTGCTGTGCTCCCAGCTTTATGTCCCAATTCCCCAATAAGCCCTGGCCTGTGAATCCTGCTGAGCACTCCTGGCGCTCAGATAGGTTCTTACTTTCCACCTCATTTCCCATGAGCCACAGTTCTGGCCCAGCCACCTGCCTGAACTTCACCACTGGCCAGCTTACCTGCTTGCCTCTTCTCTGGATCTCAGTTTTCTCATCTGTAAAATGGGTTTAGAATAATAAACACAGCACAAATCTACATACTTCAGGTGTATTTCTCAAGTACTCCTCTCAACAGCTAGTTATTCTTGGTATCCTCACTTTGTAGACAAGGAAATGGGCACACGTGAGCTGAGGCTCAAAGTCCCACAGCTAGTTTTGGAGGCACAGTCCTGGATCATGGTAGTTCTCAGTTCCTGGCACATAATGAAAGAGAAAGTGAAAGCTGTTCAGTCATGTCTGACTCTTTGCAACCCCATGGACTATACAGTTCATGGAATTCTCCAGGCCAGAATACTGAGTGTGTAGCTGGTCCCTTCTCCAGGGGATCTTAAATCCCAAGGATCAAATCCAGGTCTCCTGCCTTGCAGGCGGATTCTTGACCAGGTGAGCCACCAGGAAAGCCAGGGCACATAAAAGGTGCTCACTAATATTGGCCATTGGCATAAAGCGTAGTGGATACGATTATGGACTTTCCTGGGTTCGGATCCTGCCTCATCATTTCTGAGCTGTGTGATTTTCAATCACCAGAGTCTCAGTTTCCTTATCTACCAAATGAGAATGACAATGGTACCCTAAATGGCAGAGCTGTTGAGAAGATTCAGGACATTAATAATACGAAGCCCTCAGCACCTTCCATGGAAGGTAAGAGGTATGTAACACATGCTTGCTGTTGTATTGTTCTTTTCATTGTCATGGAAACCCCTGGTGCCACTGTCCCCCAAAGCTGCCACCTCCTTCCAGCCGGCCTGGCAGACTGTGCTTACACTGTCTGGCTTCCACCTCTCTCTACCAGGCATAGCTGCCATATTGGTGGGTTTACAGGTTTAAGCATTTTCTGGAGAGGTCCTCCCGCCTCTGGTTCCTGTTCTCACTCCATCCATCCACACCTGCTGGAAGGCACAATCTCTCTGGGAGGGTCTCTCACTCCCCAGGATGTTCAAGCCTGCCAGGGGCAAAAGGCATCCTGCTGGGCCTTCCCTAAGTCTGCCAGGCTACTTCCCCATCTGCTCTCAGCCACGAAGCCTTGCCCCAAAGGCTCAAACTCTTTCTACCTGGATCCAAGATTTACAAGACATCCCGGGGGAAGTTGCTTTAGAGGCAGTTAGCTGCAGAGCAGTCTCAGAGAGAGTATTACGGCCTGAATCCTGTCTCTGTGGCAAGGCCCTGATATAAAGAATTGCCAGGGAGCTCAAATCCAGTGTTCTTGGATAACCTAGAGGGATGGGATGGGGTGGGAGGTTCATGAGCAAGGGGACATACGTGTACCTATGGCAGATTCATGTTGATACATGGCAGAAACCAACACAATATTGTAAAGCAATTACTGTCCTTTTTTTTTTTTAAAGGATTGCCAGAGGTACAAAGGTAGAAATGAAAGGATGGAGTTGTGCCTGCCAGCCTCTCAAGTCAGGAGCCCTGCTGGAAATGAATTCACTTTCTCTGCTGACCCTGGTCAAGACTGAGCCTGGTGGTGCACGGACTCATCCTTATTACTTCACAGATGAGGAAACTAAGGCTCCGAAAGGCTGAATGATTTGCCAAAGTTCCCCAGTTTTTCAGATGAGGGCTTGTCCCAAAGCCCTTCTCCCTGGGGACAAAGGAGAAGGGCTTGTCATGGGCAAGACAGTGAATCTGAGTCAGCCCAAGGGGTTAAGACCAGCGCAGGGCTGTCTGGCTGACCTTCAGAGCATCCACTCTAAGCTCCAGTCTGGGTGCTGCCAGCTTCCTACTGGGCCCAGTTCACTGAGTGCACCCTGGAGGCTTGGCTGAGCGGGGGCAGGGACTAGGGAAACACTCTCTCAGCGACAGTGGGTTGGTCGTTTAGGTGAAATGGTCAATAACTAGTCATTTGTCCACTGCAGTCCCAAGCTATCCCACTTCAGAAAACACCAAACTGTAACCGCAGAGGTTTTACTTTATTTTTTTTTTCAGTGGAAGCATCCCTGGCTTCTACCCACTGTGCTGGGCTTCCCAGGTGATGTAGTGGTAAATAACCTGCCTGCCAGTGCAGGAGAAATAAGAGACACGGGTTCGATCCCTGGGTCGGAAAGATCCCCTGGAGGAGGGCATGGCAACCCACTCCAGTATTCTTGCCTGGAGAATCCCATGGACCAAGGAGACTGGCGGGCTGCAGTCCATGGGGTCTCAGAGGTTTTACCTTGTATTTTTCAATGGGTGCATCCCTGGCCTCTACCCACCTGATGCCAGTAAGCCCTCACACCCAGGGGTGACAACCAAATACATTTCCAGATACTGTCAAATGTCTCCTGGGGGCAGGGTGTCAAAATGGAATAAAAAAGAACTGAACATTTACTGAGCCTCTACTTCTGTGCACCAACGATGGTCCAAGGATGGTCAAGACATTTTGTTGGGTTATTTGTACAAAGTTTTAAAAACTGAAGTATAGTTGATTTACAACGCTGTGTTAGTTTTTGCTGTACAGTAAATCATTCAGGTTTATATATTCTTTTTCAGACTCTTTTCCATTATAGTTTACAAGATTCAGAATATAGTTCCCTGCGCTATACAGTAGGATCTTGTTGTTTGTCTGTTTTATATACAGTAGTTTGTATCTGCTAATCCCAAACTCCTAATTACCTCTACATCTGTGCTGCCCACGATGACAGCCACTAAGCCACACGTGGTTATCGAGCACTTGAAATGTGTCTAGTATGATAGAGGAACTGAATCTTAAAATTTATCTCCATGAATTTAAATTTTAACACTGGAACACTGTAAAGTATGTTTACTTGTTAAACACAATGTTTATCTTTTTAGGATTAGATTTCATTTTTAACTGCTTAAAATTTAGCATCTGAATTGCAAAGTGCTATAAGTGTAAAATTCACACCACATTTCAAAGGCTTAGTGCTAAAAAAAAAAAGGTAGCATATCTTTTATTAATTTTAAAATATTGATTACATGTTAAAATGATAATACTTTGTAGACACTGGGTTAGTTAAAATACATTAAAATGTCACCTGTAAATTTTTACTTTAACAAATAATTTTAATTTTTTAATAGGCTATGTTATTTATTTAGGTCATGCCCTGAGGCATATGGGATCTTAGTTCCCTGACTAGGGATAGAATCCATGGCCCCTGCAGTGAAGTGTGGTCTTAACCACTGAGTCCCTAGGGAAGTCCCCATTTTTTACTTTTTAAAAATTTGACTCTAGAAAATTTCAAAGTACATATGTAACTGAGATTCTGCATCTCTTGAACACAGTGTAATTCTGGAGGTTTTCAACAGGAGGGTGCTTTTGTCCCCAGGGGATATTTGATTGTGTCTGGCAATGAACTTGGTTGTGCTACTTGGGTAATCAAGTGCTCCTGGCATCTAATGAGTAGAGGCCAGGGATTTGCTAACCATCCTGCAATGCACAGAACAGCCTCCCACAACTAAGAACTACCTTTCCCCAAATGTCACTAGTGCCGAGGTTGAGAAGCCCTACCCTACAGCATGAATCCCTTGAAGCAAAGACCAGTAAGTCAGACCAGAAGAGCGAGTGGAAGCCGTCACATATAGTTCTCACCATGAACTCTGGCCAGGGATGTCAGTATCCCTGCTCCGCCCCATGAAGGGAATGGAGCCCAGAGAAGAACAATGCCCAGATCCCCGGGGCAGAAAGTGGCCGAGCTGAGACCTGCACTCACTCTGAAGGCTAGCCTGTCTCCCACTCCACAAACAGGTGCCACAGACCTCTGAGCTGGTGCTGATGCGAAGGGGCTGCTTTTGTTTACAGTCGAACATCCCCATCACTCAGACCTGGTCGGTCATTATTCACATCAGCCGTTATTGCTACCAGGGGATGAGCATTAACAAAAACTCCCTTTGAAAGGGACAGCCTGCTTGAAGAGAAACACTCTTGGACACCTCACCCATCAAATGAAACCGAGAAAGGCATGGAAATAAATGGAACGCAATGAAATAAACCTGTCAGAGAGGGAGCATTCAGATGTCTTAGGAGGCAAGAGGTAAAACAAATGTGCCTGATATGGGGTTGGCTCTGTTTAAAGAAAACATTACGTGACTGCTGACTTGAAAAGGGCTCGGAGAACAGTGGCCTGGCAGAAAGGGAGCTGCCCGCATGCCCGGGAGGAGCACTGTTTCTTGGTCAATGGGTGTGGGCACGAGGCAGAAGCTACTCTCCTTTCGCTATCACCAGGCATCCAACCGCAACTGCCACCTCCCTCAGGGCAAGAGTGATACGCCAACAACAGGACGGGAGAGGGGACTGACATCTGATGAAGGCTGAGAGAGCAGGGCACTCTGGACAGTCACCGAACGTAATCTTGTATATAACTCTGCAGGAGGTGTGACCATCGGTCTTGCAAGTTAAACAAGGCTGTGCAACTTGCTTAAGGTCACATAACTAGGGAGTGGCTGAGATGACATTCTGGGGGTGTTGATGGTGACACATTGGGCTATGGGTTGATGGCAGACACAGAGGTGGGGACAGAACTTGGCTGTCATGAGTGCGGTGAAGGCTCTGCCTAGATCTCTTTTCCTGGGCTGGTGCACTAATCTCCAGCTGCTTAAGATGGAGGTGCTGGCTGCTAAGATACCCGCTTCCCTGCAGACTGCCATGAGGCCAAGGGAAGTCGCCCCCAACCCCCACCAGGACACGGACAGTGGCTGACTGACACAGCAGCACAGATGCTGGCCCCCTGCTGCGGAGTAGAGGCTCCCCTGTGATAGAGTCCACACTCCAGAGCCCCTGTGGGCTCAGCTGACACAGCGTCCACATGCTCCTTTGGCTTCTTGACCTTCCCTCACCTTCTTTCTTCTGAGAATACTCATCAATGACTAATTTGCACAAGAATCCTCCATCTCAGGCTCTGTCCGGGGAAACTCAGCCTAAAACAATCACAACCAGAATTTCTGAGCTTGGGAAGCGGGTAAACAGAAGTGGACCATGAGCTCCTGGACGGCTGGATTCTTGTCATCTCTGCCTCATATATTTCCCTTCCCACCATGACAAACTGACCAGTCAGGGACTAGTAGAGAGGAAGCTGCTGTCTGGGCAACAACTTGGAGAGAGGTGCCAGGTAAAAGATTTGAAATCTCCAAAGAAACCTGGGTCGACGGAAAGGGCCCCTGCAGTAGAGATCTCTCTGTTGGGAGGGTCTCGTCTGTCTCTGGGGCCCCATGATGGACATCAGCCTCTGATGGGCTCTGCACTATGATCTCTGAAGAGTGTATATGAAAAGAAAGGGCTGGTATTTACTTCAAACAAACATCCACTCTAGACTGGGGCGTTCCCATAGCGGCCTTTTTCACATTGACTATCTTATTTCTTCTCAGGATACAGTTCCAGAAGCCTGTGTGTGCAAAGTCTATAAGAAAATGGTGCTCCTCAAAATGGAAGCATTATTATTCTCACTTAACAGATAGGAGGGGGGGTGGGACTCATCATACTCAAGTGACTTGTCCAAGACAAATGGCAGACAGGGAGTCATAGCCAGATCTATCCATTTCCTAAGCACAGACACGTTAAGCCAATTCTCCCCCAACCTCAGACCACAGCTCGGTTATCTCTTCCCCTGGGAATCATCCCCTGAACTTTAGGTATACTTGTTGGTTTATTCTGAATACCACATGGCTTTTCTTTGTAGCAAGACTCACACTTGCCATTACGCATTTGAGTAGGGTTTTTTTTTTTTTTTTTGTGGGTGGGGGGATTAATGGTTCTTTCCCCTCCCACAAAGGCACAGGAATATTCTTTCTTTTGTTCACCACTGACTACCTCAGCGCCTAGAACAGTGCCTGGCACACAGTAGGTACTTTGTAAGCATTAGTAGAACGGGTGAATGGATGAGTTAGATGGATGGACGGATGGATGGAGGTAGGAATGGAAGGATGGGGAGGGGGCAGGGGGATGGCTGGGTGGGTGGATGCATGGGTGGGGAGGACGGGCTGCCAGTTCCTCTCTGGTGCACCTAGCTTGCAGGGACCACTGAGCATGTGCTGCTCTTCACTCCCGTCCCCCCTCCCCAGCCCAGGGCTCTGGTGATCACCTGTGGTGAGGAGGCAGAGTGGAGTCCCCGGGGTCACCTGGGCGCTGCCCATTGGTGCTGACCACAAGGAAGCCAGTCCCCAGGCAGCATGCAGAAGAGAAGGAGAGAAAGAAACACACATGAACACATGCGGCACAGTGAGCAAAACTGCAATTCTCGTGGCTCTGAAGAGCTCATGCTAAACAGCAAAAGAACATGATCTAACAAAACAGGGCCTGAAATAGATCTTTAGAAATGAAACAAGGATACGAGTCACCATTTATCAAGCACCCACGACACGCCAGGGACTCTGCCAGGTACCTCACATACAATATTTCTAAGACTTAGAACAACCCAGAAAGGTCAGCATTATTATAAATGAGCCATCACCTTTCCACCCAGACATCTTCTCCCCGCCTTCTTAGTAAATGGTGCCACTACCCATGCGGCTATGCCGTCTACAAACCTGGGGTCATCCTTTATATCTCCTTTCTATTGACCTTCAACTTCTGATCACTTGGCATGCCTTATTGACTCGACTCTAGAAAAGGTTTTGAAGTTTTCCCCTTCCCTCCAATTTAAGCCATCCTCCTGCTTCACTTGGGTTACTGAAGCAGCCCCCCTGCTGGACTTCCTGCCTCCAGTCCTGTTTCCTTTCAGACTATTCTCTGTCCTTCAGTCGAAATGCACCAGTGACCCTGTTGTGCTCCAGGTAAACCTCAAATCCCTTAACCCAGTTCCTGCCCCTCCAGGCTTAAACACACTAAACTCTGTCTCAAACACAGTAAACTCCTTTCATCATCAACCGTGACCCCTGCCCCACCTTCTTGTCAGGAGGCCTTACCTAGGAGGCTCACTTGGTGTGGAAATACCCACTTCCTGCCTCTTCACCTAGATGAAGACTGTTCATCCTCCAAGTGTCAGCTCAGAACTCCTCTCCGAGTGTCTCACTGTACAAGGGTCAGAAGCCCCTCCTCTGTCTTCCCTAACCCCCTGGCTGTCCCTTCTCAAAGCAACAGCTTCGCTGTACTTTAAGTGGCTGCCTCCCCTGCAATTCTGAGTCCCCTGCAATTCTGAAGGCAGTCACTGTCTCATATCTAGTGTCCTGGTGTGACCTTGCACGGGAGCTGGCACATAGTAGGCACTCAGTGGCTATGTCGAATAAATGAATGGAGGAAGGAAGGTTGAATCAGACAGTTGATATAACTTGATGAAGGTCACAGGACTCCATTTCTCTAGTGACTCATCCACAAGACTGTATAAAGTTCTTATGCAAACTGGAGAGAGGGGCAGGACATCCCAGACCAAATGATAAACAGGAAATACATAACTTCAAAAATTGGCACAAATGGCAAACTTTACCAACAACTGTGAAATACTACAGAATATAACCACCAGTCACCAGAAATCATAATATATGTATACCTGTAGTTGATTCACTTTGCTGTACAGTAGAAACTAATCCCACACAGTAGAGCAACTATATTCCAATAAAAATTAAAACAAAATAAAATAGTAATCCTCCCTCAAAGGTTTGGGAAACTTCACCATTCTCAAACCATATTCTAAGTCCAAATTCGGAAAACTAAAGCTGGTAGGCCAAATCTGGCCACTCACTGTTTTCTGTGTGTCCACGGGCTAAGAGTAGTTTTTACATTTTTTTAATGGCCGGGGGAAAAAAAAATAAAAGAGGAGTAATGTATTATGACACATGAAAGTTACACAGAATTGAAACTTCAGTGTCTATAAATAAAGTTTTATTGGAACACGGCCATGCTCATTTTACATGTATTATCTATGGCTGCTTTTGTGCTACCATGACAAAGATGAGTAGCTGTGACAGGGACCATATGGCCTGAAAAGCTGAACGTAATTATCCGGCCTTTTACTAAAAAGTTTGCCAACTCCTGTTTTAAGTGGATATTTTTATTACATTTCCAAGACAAAGACTGTTGGTCTGATGTCAGAAAAAGAAACAGAAGGCTGAGAGAAAAGGTGATTCACACGCTCCTATCTGGCCTCTCCGAGCAGTCTCCCACCTGTTCTTCCCTGTATCTATCGTCTTTGCCTCACTCTCCCTTTTCTGGCCCATTTTCTAAGCCATGACAAAGGCAGCCCTCTAAGCTCCACCCAGAGCTCCCACTGTCTCGAGACACTCACAGTTCCGCAATATGCCACGGGGCTGACGCAGAGTCCTTGATGTCCTGGCCGCGCTCAGCCCTCCAGCCTCCACTCCCACTGCTCCCAGCCTCCTCTGGTCACACCGGCATTCTAGCCATGGTTCCTTTGCCTCGCCCCATTCAAGCTCAATGGCTACCTCTTGCACCACCAGTCATCTGCATGTACTGCTTGCTCAGCCTAGAAGGCTTCCATGTCTTACTTCTAGCCTTGTTCCATATGATAACTGCTACTCCTATTTCAAAGCTTCGTCTCAGTGACTACATACCTGGGAACCACTTTCTCTTATGTTTCTTCTCTCATGTGCTTCCACCGTGTCCTGATTTTACCTTCACCATAGCCCTTATGTGGGTGGACTGATAGAATTACTACTGGTTGGCTCTCCCACTAGTTACTGCTTGTTGAGTGCTTGTTATTAGCCAGGCATGGCACTGATACCCTAAGTCCATCAGCTCATTAAATTCTTAATTAGACTCATGAAGTTAGTGGTGTTACTGTGATTGTTTCACAGATGGGGAAACCGAGACACACAGCAGTTAAGTACCTTTTCTAGTCTAGAGTCAAAGACTGTTCAAATTTAAAGTTCTTAACCTCTATGGGATGACGGACCACATACCAATATTAAGTGGCACTCAAAACTAAATGGATAAATGATATTCTAGCTTCAGTTCAGTTCAGTTGCTCAGTCGTGTCCGACTCTCTGTGACCCCATGAACTGTAGCATGCCAGGCCTCCCTGTCCATCACCAACTCTTGGAGTCCAGCCAAACCCATGACCATCGAGTTGGTGATGCCATCCTACCATCTCATCCTCTGTCGTCCCCTTCTCCTCCTGCCCTCAATCTTTCCCAGCATCAGGGTCTTTTCCAATGAGTCAGCTCTTTGCATCAGGTGGCCAAAGTATTGGAGTTTCAGCTTCAACATCAGTCCTTCCAAAGAACACCCAGGACTGATATCCTTTAGAACGGACTGGTTGGCTCTCCTTGCAGTCCAAGGGACTCTCAAGAGTCTTCTCCAACACCACAGTTCAAAAGCATCAATTCTATGCTCAGCTTTCTTCACAGTCCAACTCTCACATCCATACATGACCACTGGAAAAACCATAGCCTTGACTAGACGGACCTTTGTTGGCAAAGTAATGTCTCTGCTTTTCAATATGTTGTCTAGGTCGGTCATAACTTTCCTTCCAAGGAGTAAGTGTCTTTTAATTTCATGGCTGCAGTCACCATCTGCAGTGATTTTGGAGCCCAGAAAAATAAAGTCAGCCACTGTTTCCACTGCTTCCCCATCTATTTCCCATGAAGTGATGGGACCAGATGCCATGATCTTCGTTTTCTGAATGTTGAGCTTTAAGCCAACTTTTTCACTCTCCTCTTTCACTTTCATCAAGAGGCTCTTTAATTCTTCTTCACTTTCTGCCATAAAGGTGGTGTCATCTGCATATCTGAGGTTGTTATTTCTCCCAGCAATCTTGATTCCAACCTGTGCTTCCTCCAGCCCAGAGTTTTTCATGATGTACTCTGCATATAAGTTAAATAAGCAGGGTGACAATATACAGCCGTGACACACTCCTTTCCCGATTTGGAATCAGTCAGTTGTTCCATGTCCAGTTCCAACTGTTGCTTCCTGACATGCATACAGATTTCTTAGGAGGCAGGTCAGTTGGTCTAGTATTCCCATCTCTTTCAGAATTTTCCACAGTTTATTGTGATCAACACAAAGGCTTTGACATAGTCAATAAAGCAGAAATAGATGTTTTTCTGGAACTCTTGCTTTTTCTATGATCCAACGGATATTGGCAATTTGATCTCTGGTTCCTCCACCTTTTCTAAAACCAGCTTGAACATCAGGAAGTTCACGGTTCACGTATTGCTGATGCCTGGTTTGGAGAATTTTAAGCATTACTTTACTAGCGTGTGAGATGAGTGCAATTGTGCGGTAGTCTGAGCATTCTTTGGCATTGCCTTTCTTTGGGATTAGAATGAAAACTGACCTTTTCCAGTCCTGTGGCCACTGCTGAGTTTTCTAAATTTGCTGGCATGTTGAGTGCAGCACTTTGACAGCATCATCTTTCAGGATTTGAAAGAGCTCAATTGGAATTCCATCACCTCCACTAGCTTTGTTCATAGTGATGCTTTCTAAGGCCCACTTGACTTCACATTCCAGGATGTCTGGCTCTAGGTGAGTGTATTTTTCATTTACTAGCTGTGTCAGTTGGAAAATTACACACATTTCTGAGTTTCAATATCTCTACCTATAAAATGGGGATGATAAAAAAAATATTGTATTTGGTCAAGAAGTTTGTTCAGGTTTTTCTGTATGATGTCATGGAAAAACCTGAACAAACTTTTTAGCTAATCCAAGATGGTTCAGATGGTAAAGCATCTGTCTATAATGCGGGAGACCCGGGTTTGAGCCCTGGGTTGGGAAGATGCCCTGGAGAAGGAAATGGTAATCCACTCCAGTACGATTGCCTGGAAAACCCCATGGACAGAGGAGCCCGGTAGGCTACAGCCTATGGGGTTGCAAAGAGTCGGACACGGCTTAGTGACTTCACTTTCACTTTCTTTCACTTTAAGATCTCATGAAGTTCTTTCAAGGATTAAGTGAAAAACAGTTAAAGCCTTAGTTTGGTTGGCAGACCCAGAGGAACCTCCCTACCCTATCATCCAAGGCTATAATTCTGCCTAGTGGGATTGTTTGGGCTTCCCTGATGGCTCAGGGGGTAAACCGTCTGCCTGCAATGCAGGAAACCTGGGTTCGATCCCTGAGCCGGGAAGATACCCTGGAGAAGGAAATGGCAACCCACTCCAGTATCCTTGCCTGGAGAATCCCATGGATGGAGGAGCCTGGTGGGCTACAGTCCACAGAGTCACAAAGAGTCGGATAACTGAGCGACTTCACTTTTACTTTTTAGTGGAAATGCTCAGGTCCAAAGGGTAGGAACAGAAGTATATCTGGATACTGGGATGGGACAAGGTTTTCCCAGTGAGTGGAGTAGCAGAGGTCTTGGCAGGACACAAAAGGAAGAACAATAGGAAAAGGAGTCATGTATTTAGCGCTAGAGATAACTGGTATTTACTGGTGCCTGGCCCATTTACCTTTAGGCATATCAAAGAATCTCAGTCACCATGAAAGTCCAAGAGACACGAGTCATTTCCAAGAGAGGTATTTAAGATCCAGGTTACCATCTCCATGTTTATTCTTCCCCCTCTGAGGCCTATGAGGTCCCCTTTGGGGCCACTAATATTCTAGATGACATAACAACAAAGAAACCTTTGTGGCATTAAGCTGCTGAGATTAAGGTATTCAGTTGTGGTTGCAGCAAAGCCTAGCCTATCCTGACTAATCCAGCAGAACAAAGATGGAAGTCCGTTGCTTTCTCCTCTATCATCTGGTCCCCCTACGGTATGGCATTTTTGCTGGAAGATTCACAAACCTTCTGTCTTTACAGTTTCCAGGGCTTTTCATATGTATACTTGCTGGCCATTAACAAAAACACTGAGACCATGTAAAGAAGAAGGAGGTCTGAATCCTGAGTGCTCAGACTTCCTTTCTGATTATTTTGTCTTCCAAAGCACTGGATGTTCAGTGGGAAGAGATGCTGATGGGATAAAGATGGCACTGGAACAGATAAACTTGAAAATAAATTAATTTTTTGATTTATTAGCTTCAGTACACTGCAGAAGTAAATAAAGTAGAGGGCTCCTTGAGGTACCTCACCTTCTGCTCCAGATCCCAGGACTTAGCGCGGATACCACTGAAGACAGGCTAAAGATCCGCCATACCCTAAAGGTTCTACTATCAGCTATTACTGGAAAAGAGGCATGGGAAGTAGTTAACAAATAAGAGACAGAAGACCCTAACAGTGGTGAGTAGAACCTCACCCAGTCTGTATTATGGACAGGATTCAAAATGGTGCCATGGAAATACCATGAGCTTTGGCATTACATGTGAGTAGCAATTCTGAGGGACCTTAAGTTCCTCACTTAACCCATTTGAGCTTACACAGCTTCATTCCTTAAGTCAGGGTAATAATGATGACCACTATTAATTTAGCATGTACTACATGACAGGATTTACTTCTATCATTGCACTGCAGACTCAGGTGAACACACAGCCCTCTGACTTGCATATTAATAGGTGGTTAATTTTTGCTAACACCTCCAACAATCCATTGAAGAACCATCAGAGAAAGCTCTAATGGAACTTAATTCTTTTTTATTTCTAGTCCTCATCTCTAGCCTAGCCACATTTTCCCCCTTTCCTTGACCTCTCATTTTAAAAGCCCACAATTTCTTTTGTTAAGATGCAGTGATGGTGGGAAGTCAGATCTGAGCTAAAATCAACTTGGGTGTCACAGGTCTTAAGTAGATCATTCTCACTTCAGGTTTAGAGGGATGAACTAAGACTACCGAGGGACATGCTTGAAGGACAAGCACTAGTCTTGGCTTTTGTTCTCTGGACTCTATGTAACAGCTTTGCTTTCCTGAGTGGGGTATGGAATGCATTTGTGTGTTGGGGAGAAGGGAGGTGTTTTGAGCAAATGTAGAGAGTAAAAGCTAGGGCAAGGACAGAGGACACTAGGGAGAGGTACCAGTTGCTGTAGCAAGAAAAATGCTAAAGAGTTGGGATATTTAAAGGTCCTCTCTAGGTTCTTCTACAGTACACACATGATACAATCCTCTTATTCCATCTTGTCACATAACCTTTAAGAAAATCCACATCATTCCATTGCATTGTAGGGTCTGGAAGATGCTGGGGGAAAGCAAAGAAACCTGAGGGATAAAAGAGACCTTGTTACACTCAAGTAATTCGGAGAAGTCCGGCCATGGGAAATTCATCTCCTATCTCTGCCCTGACCCCCAAACACACATATGGGCTTTCTGCTCTGGAAGTCTGGCAGGATTTCTAAGCACTGAACAATAACCAAGAGTTTTCCAATAGATGTGCTCACTATTTTCTAGCCTCTCACAAGTGATCTGTCATTACAGCCCCTACTTCCGGCTGCCATAGCTAAATTTGAGCACCCTGTGATTCTGAGTTCCCCCTGAAATTGCTGGGCCGATGACAAGAGGAGGAAAAGTGCCAGAGTCAAAGGTCAGCAAGTACACGAGCGAAATCTTACACTCAGTCAGCGTAAGAATATTATTGCTATGCAGGATCTCACCCAAACACAATGGCCTGTAGATGAAGAGGTTAAGCACTCAGAGCCAAGGCCGGCATCATTCCTGTCTCCCCTCAGTTTCCGCATTTTGAATCCAGCCTGAGTCTGTTTGATTTGTATGAGAAGTGCCTATGGTTCAGGTTTTGGCTTTCCTTCTTGGGGAAGAGCAGAAAAAGGACACATGCTTAGTAGCTGGGTTTCCAGGTCTCAAAGAAGACCCGGAAGAAGGAAGAATGGAGGCTCAAACTGGATCATCTGTGATGTCCTTGACCTTTTATGCGCATGTCCCAAATAATCAGGGGAAAGAACTAATGATCTTAGGCCTAAAAGTGACTCCTGGAGGCTGTGACTTGTCCACGGTCAAATAGGTAAATTTTGGAGTGGGATTTGAATCCAGGTGTCTCTGATTTGGCATTATTTCAAGTAAGTTCTTGAGGAAGCTTTATATAAAATAGAACCTTCCATACAGAACTGGATCAACAGGGGTGGGGAGGGCAGATAGTGGCTATTTCCTAGCTGATAGTAGACAATGCCTACATCTTGTTTGGCTTCTCACGTCACCTGTGGCAGGTTATTCTTGTAGCTAAAAAAGCCACGGACATATCACTCCCCTCGTGGGCCCCAGTCTTAGCATCTGTGAAATGAGGACATCTCACTGGAGAATGGCTATTTATTGTCCCTGCAGGGGCAAGAATCCATTAGGAAGACGGGGAGAAAAGGCTGGATGAAATGTTCTACCTCAGGCTTAGACATTATAAAAAGAAGCCGCGTTTACAAAAGACTATTGCCCCTGCCTCCTGTTGCCCTGGGACAATGGTTTTAGTCCATCATCATCACCCCCATGAAGCAGAAAGGGACTATGACCCTGGCCCCTTATCTCATGCTTCATTATCCTGGAGTTCGGCTTTCAGCACCTACTCTGAGGGGGTTGTTTTAATGGGATCGTTAGAGAGTGTTTACCAGATTAAAACTGTGACTTTCTTCTGCAAAAGCAACTCTGCAAATGGCTTTATGGGTTTCCGGATTTATTTTGTCTCAATGACTCGGCTCAGTTTGCAAATCAAATCAAAGCTGATTTTTCTAACTGCCACTTGGGCGCACCCAGCGGGAGTCTGCGGAGCCAGCTGCGCTGCCTTGAAGGCTGGCGCCTGAGCGGGGAGAGAGGTTGCCTGCTGGCAGCCACAGAGGTTCCCATGGGAAGACAGTGGACAAGCAAGGACTTGATGGAGCCCAATCGGGGCAGGGGGAGCAAGTCCGAGGAGGCCAAGTTTATTTTCTAGAAGGAGAAAAGGCAGATTCATGTGGCCCCCAAAGACTGAATGGAAGAAATAGAGGGAGCCAGTTTGAACCCCGGATACTGAGGCTCCCTGCAACTGAAATGCCCAATGGTGGAAAATAATCCCTGGGGGAGTAGTGAGGTCTCTGTCATGATAGGTATCCAAGCAGAGCCTGGCTGGTCTTTCCATCAGTGGGGGTTGCAGGTCATGCCCCTGGTCTCTGCCTCTACTGCTGTTCCTCCTATCTCCAGAGACTTGTGCAAGGGGTACCACTTCCTCTGGAGTCTTCCTGAGGGGAAGGCGAGGGTAAAGGAAGGAAATGCCAAGGACTGACTGTGATGCGGGAGGAGGCAGAAATTCTCGCCTCAAAGCAGAAAAAGTTGGGAGAAATTTACACTTCACCGGGGATCTAGCCTAGACTTAACTGTGTCTGACAATAGACTCTCACTGAGCCTTCTCCTTTTTGCTTTTACACATTTCCTCCAAGAGCCGTCCCTCAATACATCCCAGGCACCCAAAACCCTGCCTCAAGCTCTGCTTCTAGGGAATCTGCCTTAAGATGCTCCCATTCCTCATCTGCTCACTGAAAAATTCCTCTTCCCCAATATGGGCTGAACTCCTGCTCTGATTCCACTCAATCTGCAATCAAAGTTAGTAAATAGCCAACCTTGGCGGCCAAGACGAGCTACCCCACGCACGAAGTCAGGGGCCACGGCCAAGAGGAGCAACCCCATGTCCAAGGAGCAGCGGCTGTGTGAGTGCAGGAGGGCCGAGAGGAGCTACTCCACATTCAAGGTCAGGAGGCGCGGCCGTGAGGAGATACCCACAGTTCAAGGTAAGGAGCAGCGGCTGCATTTTGCTGGAGCAGCCGTGAAGAGATACCCCACGTCTAAGGTAAGAGAAACCCAAGTAAGAAGGTAGGTGCTGCAAGAGGGCATCAGAGGGCAGACACACTGAAACCATAATCACAGAAAACTAGTCAATCAAATCACACTAGGACCACAGCCTTGTCTAACTCAGCCTTGTCTAAGCCATGCCCATGGGGCCACCCAAGACGGGCGGGTCATGATGGAGAGGTCTGATAGAATGTGGTCCACTGGAGAAGGGAATGGCAAACCACTTCAGTATTCTTGCCTTGAGAACCCCATGAACAGTATGAAAAGGTAAAATGATACCATACTGAAAGAGGAACTCCCCAGGTCAGTAAGTGCCCAATATGCTACTGGAGATCAGTGGAGAAATAACTCCAGAAAGAATGAAGGGATGGAGCCAAAGCAAAAACAGTACCCAGTTGTGGATGTGACTGGTGATAGAAGCAAGTGACATGACTGGTCTGATGCTATCAAGAGCAATATCGATAGGAACCTGGAATGTGAGGTCCATGAATCATGGCAAATTGCAAATGGTCAAAAAGGAGATGGCAAGAGTGACCGTCAACATTCTAGGAATCAGTGAACTAAAATGGACTGGAATGGG
This sequence comes from Oryx dammah, assembly GCF_014754425.2. NCBI lineage: Eukaryota > Metazoa > Chordata > Mammalia > Artiodactyla > Bovidae > Oryx > Oryx dammah. Next base: position 12,420,827 of record NW_024070194.1, on the reverse strand, counting down.
TGAATTTAACTCAGATGACTATTATATCTACTACTGAGGGCAAGAATCCCTTAGAAGAAATGGAGTAGCCATCATGGTCAACAAGAGAGTCCGAAATGCAATACTTGGATGCAATCTCAAAAACGACAGAATGATCTCTGTTCCTCTCCAAGGCAAACCATTCAATATCATGGTAATCCAAGTATGCCCCAACCACTAACGCTGAAGAAACTGAAGTTGAACGGTTCTATGAAGACCTACAAGAACTTTTAGAATTAACACCCCCAAAAGATGTCCTTTCCATTATAGGGGACTGGAATGCAAAAGTAGGAAGTCAAGAAACTCCTGGAGTAACAGGCAAGTTTGGCTTGGGAATACGGAATGAAGCAGGGCAAAGGCTAATAGAGTTTTGCCAAGAAAATGCACTGGTCATAGCAAACACGCTCTTCCAACACTTCCAACAACACAAGAGAAGACTCGACACATGGACATCACCAGATGGTCAACACCGAAATCAGATTGATTATATTCTTTGCAGCCATAGATGGAGAAAAACAAGACTGGGAGCTGACTGTGGCTCAGATCATGAACTCCTTGTTGCTAAATTCAGACTTAAATTGAAGAAAGTAGGGAAAACCACTAGAACATTCAGGTATGACATAAATCAAATCCCTTATGATTATACAGTGGACATGAGAAATAGATTTAAGGGACTAGATCTGATTGACAGAGTGCCTGATGAGCTATGGACGGAGGTTCGTGACATTGTACAGGAGACAGGGATCAAGGCCATCCCCATGGAAAAGAAATGCAAAAAAGCAAAATGGCTGTCTGGGGAGGCCTTACAAATAGCTGTGAAAAGAAGAGAAGTGAAAAGCCAAGGAGAAAAGGAACGATATAAGCATCTGAATGCAGAGTTCCAAAGACTAGCAAGAAGAGATAAGAAAGCCTTCCTCAGCCATCAATGCAAAGAAATAGAGGAAAACAACAGAAGGGGAAAGACTAGAGATCTTTTCAAGAAAATTAGAGATACCAAGGGAACATTTCATGCAAAGATGGGCTCTATAAGGACAGAAATGGTATGGACCTAAAAGAAGCAGAAGATATTAAGAAGAGGTGGCAAGAATACACGGAAGAACTGTACAAAAAAGATCTTCACGACCCAGATAATCACGATGGTGTGATCACTCACCTAGAGCCAGACATCCTAGAATGTGAAGTCAAGTGGGCCTTAGAAAGCATCACTACGAACAAAGCTAGTGGAGGTGACAGGATCCGAGTTGAGCTGTTTCAAATCCTGAAAGATGATGCTGTGAAAGCGCTGCACTCAATATGCCAGAAAATTTGGAACACTCAGCAGTGGCCACAGGACTGGAAAAGGTCAGTTTTCATTCCAATCCCAAAGAAAGGCAATGCCAAAGAATGCTCAAACTACTGCACAGTTGCACTCATCTCACACGCTAGTAGAGTCATGCTCAAAATTCGCCAAGCCAGGCTTCAGCAACACATGAACCGTGAACTTCCACATGTTCAAGCTGGTTTTAGAAAAGGCAGAGGAACCAGAGATCAAATTGCCAACATCCGCTGGATCATGGAAAAAGCAAGAGAGTTCCAGAAAAACATCTACTTTATTGACTATGCCAAAGCCTTTGACTGTGTGGATCACAAGAAACTGTGGAAAATTCTTCAAGAGATGGGAATACCAGAGCACCTCACCTGCCTCTTGAGAAACCTATATGTAGGTCAGGAAGCAACAGTTAGACCTGGACATGGAACAACAGACTGGTTCCAAATAGGAAAAGGAGTACGTCAAGGCTGTATATTGTCACCCTGCTTATTTGACTTATATGCAGAGTACATCAGGAGAAACTCTGGGCTGGAAGAAGCACAAGCTGGAATCAAGATTGCTGGGAGAAATATCAATAACCTCAGATATGCAGATGATACCACCCTTATGGCAGAAAGTGAAGAGGAACTAAAAAGCCTCTTGATGAAAGTAAAAGAGGAGAGTGAAAAAGTTGGCTTAAAGCTCAACATTCAGAAAACGAAGATCATGGCACCCAGTCCCATCACTTCATGGGAAATAGATGGGGAAACAGTGGAAACAGTGTCAGACTTTATTTTGGGGGGCTCCAAAGTCACTGCAGATGGTGACTGCAGCCAGGAAATTAAAAGACACTTACTCCTTGGAAGGAAAGTTATGACCAACCTAGATAGCATATTCAAAAGCAGAGACATTACTGTGCCAACAAAGGTCCGTCTAGTCAAGGCTATTGTTTTTCCAGTAGTCATGTATGGATGTGAGAGTTGGACTGTGAATAAAGCTGAGCGCCGAAGAACTGATGCTTTTGAACTGTGGTGTTGGAGAAGACTCTTGGGAGTCCCTTGGACTGCAAGGAGATCCAACCAGTCCGTTCTAAAGGATATCAGTCCTGGGTGTTCACTGGAAGGAATGATGCTAAAGCTGAAACTCCAGTAGTTTGGCCACCTGATGCAAAGAGTTGACTCATTGGAAAAGACCCTGATGCTGGGAGGGATTGGGGGCAGGAGGAGAAGGGGACGACAGAGGATGAGATGGCTGGATAGCATCACCTACTCGATGGACGTGAGTCTGAGTGAACTCCGGGAGTTGGTGATGGACAGGGAGGCCTGGCGTGCTGCGATTCATGGGGTCGCAAAGAGTCAGACACAACTGAGCAACTGAACTGAACTGAACTGAACCCCGTGCTGAGGAACAAGGTAAAAAAGAATGTGAATCTGTGCACACAAGTTCCTCACCCTATCACAGCCTTCCAGGCTTTTGAGATGAACCTGTCCTAATCCTAGCATTAAATCTAGCAGCTAATACAAGCTTCCACCCCACATTCCGTTAGCAGTGCCTTAAGCCAGAGTTTCTGCCCCAGCTCTATAAATAAATACTGCCCATGGGTGGTATGTGAATCCATCCCATAGACTCTTTGTAAACACAGGGGACTTGGCTCTCCCAAGGAGTCTGGGCCAAGAGTGTGGTTCCTCTCACAATTATTCACGTAGCTTCTCAAATGCCACCCTCGCGCTGCATACGACTCAGTTCCCAGGGGTTGCTGAGAAGGGGTGAGGATGGGACCGGGGGCCCAAAGTCTCTCAGGTGCACCTACCCTAGAGGAGTGAGCCCCAGGGCTGCCCCAGGGCTTTAGCTCTGCTGCCTCCCATCCTCACTCAGGACACCTCGCTTCTCTTTAGAGGCACTGATCACAGTCATAACCCCACCACTGTCTCTAACGATCATTCACTTCATGTCTGCTTCCACACTAGACTATGAGCTTCCTGAGGACAGGAAGCAAGACTGCTGGTTCACTGGAAATCCCCAGTTCCTTACAAGGTACCTGGCTCACAGGTGCTCAGTGAGTGAGCTAACCATGAGAGCCATAATGGTCATCAATCATGATTTTCTAAGAATTTCCAGAACAATTTACAGTAAATAAAAATCCATTTATAGGTATGTTATCATTGGGTCCTCATAACAAACTGAGATTTTGGTGTGCTGGGGCTGGCTTGCATCAGCTTGCTACAGAAGAAATGTTGCTGAACATTCAGGACATTCTTATAAGCCAGCTGTTAAGCCATCAATAATTTGATATTGGATTTGTGGGGATATTTACACCCTAGAAATGGACAAAGACTACAAATAAAAGACTTTCCCAAAGAGCAGGTTTATCAGCAAACCAGAGGCATAAGTACATTCAAAACTTTTCTGTGAATGGGTAGATTATGTTGTTGCTCAGTCACTAAGTCATGTCCAACTCTTGGCGACCCCACGGACTGCAGCACGCCAGGCCTCCCTGTCCTTCACTATCTCCCAGAGTTTGCTCAAACTCATGTCTACTGTGTCAGTGATGCCATCCAACCATCTCATTCTCTGTCACCCCCTTCTCCTCCTGCAATCTTTGCCAGCATCAGGGTCTTTTCCAATGAGTCAGTTCTTCACATGAGGTGGCCAAAGTATTAGAGCTTCAGCTTTAGCATCAGTCCTTCCAATGAATGGGTAGATGGGGATCACTTCATTTTATTTTTTAATTTTTTGACCACCCTGTGTGCCAAACAGGATCTTAGTTCCCCAACCAGGGATTGAACTTGTGCCCCCTGCATCAGGAACACAGCGTTTTAACCACTGGACTGCCAGGGAAGTCCTGGGGTTACTTTAAATAGGGTGCTTCTGAGTTTCAGGAAGAGGGACCCTTAGGATTTCTGAGTCTTGCAGCAGTGAGATGCTGACCAAATGCATTCCCTCATCTCAGTAGGTATTGTTCGAGAGTCAACGATATGCCAGGAACCTCCTGCCACGGCCAAATGTGACTGGGAAATGAGTGGCAAGGATCAAGCTGTTCCTCATCAGAGCTCCCCTCAACAGCAGCAGGGCTGCTACCCCAGGAGGCCTGGCCCTGCCCAGGACCTGATGCTCCACCACCATGTGGGGTCTGGGAAGGGCCCTGTTGCCACAGACCCACCGTCTGGTTTGTAGGGGTAGCCCTCTGCATTTACCCCCTGCCCTGGGGTCCTTTCATAGATTAAGCAGCTCCTCTGCTTGAGGAAGCCTTGCTTTGCTTCTGCAGAAACCCAGAGCCACATCTGGACCTCAGCCTGCATCTAGGGCCCTCTTTGGCAGGACAGTTCCTACTCCCTGCACAGCCCCCAAGACTACTGGGATCACACTGTGAGTGGTGAGCATGAGAGGCTTCAATGGGAACCATGTGGCCACTGCCCCTAACTGCACAGGACCCGTTATGGCTTGAACTGAGTTCCCCTCAGATTCGTATGTCAGTGTCCTAACCTTAGACTGTGACCTTATCGGTAAACGAGGTCCCTGTAGAGGTGATTAGCTGAGTTAGGATGAGGTCATACTGGAGTAAGGTGGAGCCTCAGTCCAACATGATCAGTGTCCATAGAAAAGGGGAGAATTTGGACAGACACGCAGAGGAAGAGCACCATGCAAGGATGAAGGCAGAGGTGAGGTCAGGCATCTGCAAGCCAGAGAGTGCCAATGACGGCCAGCAATCTCCCAGAAGCTGGAGAAAAGGCATGAAACAGACTCTGCCTCACATCCTCCAAGGAGCCAACCCTGCTGACATCTCGATCTTGGATTTCTAGCCTTCAGAAGTGTGAGACAATAAATTATGCTTTGTTTAAGCCACGTAGTTTGTGAACTCTGCAGTCGCTGAAAACTAACACAGGTCCCCAGCTTTGCAGACCTCCCAGCTGTCAGTGCTTCATTAGAGCTTGGGTGACAAACAGTGGCATTACAGACAGACAAGGGTTAGAGGTGCACGCTACAGCCAGGGATTCTATCTAATATTGATAGAAGATGCCCTGGGCTTCTGGTCAGGTCAGAATGACCCCGAACAGCTCAGGCTGTTCCATTCTGAGTAGCAGCCCTCCCAGTTCCATGGGACACACACAGCTGACCACAGACACTGTCTGGAGTCACTGGGGTCAGGGACAGGACATCAGCAAGTTGCTTCATCGCCAAAGCACTGGCCTCAAGCCTGCCCATGTGACCACACTCCAGAGACTGGCTGCCCACTGGCAGACTCATGAGGAAAATGCCACAATGACAAAGAGGTGTAAGAGCTTTGAGGGAGACAGACGGGCCATGGAATCTGTCGCTGGAACTTGCTATACCCTTACTGCCTACAACGTTCCCACCATCATACTTTCCTCTGTTAAAAAGAAGAGCATTTTTGGCAAACCCATAAAGATGGAAATTTGATTGACAACATCAGGAAAGGGATGGGTCAAATATTGACACCTGGACTTAGTTCCTTGACACACAGTCCCCACGGGCAGGGTACGAGTTCAGATAGGGTTCTCGTTCAGCTGACCCTGGATGCTCCAAGGGGACAGAGCAGACACAGATCAAATATAGCTTTCCTTCCCTTTGCCTTTTCTGTGCATCACCAAGCATCCTGCTTATTTATCTGATGTGATGCTGAGAAGGAATCACTCCTTGACCTGGGGGAGATTGGCATTCTGCACTACCTATCTCTCTACCTTACTGCCAAGAGCTGCTAGAGCCCGCTTCTCCGGCTGGGGCAATGGCTCTCACTGCACTGGAAAACAAAGGCATGGAAGCCTGGCACCCACGTCTGACTCCGGGCTCCTCTGAGCCCTGCCTGGGCATGGCCAGCTGGGTATTCGTGCTCATGAATGCATCCCCGTCCTTTCCCTGCCACACCTGCCATACGCACCCAACACACTCCGCTAAAGGAAGGCTGTAGCCTAAGCATCAAACAAGAGGAGAAATCCTTATGCTAAGAAGCAGCAGACAACTCTTTTGCTCTAGTTCTTTAAAGCTCACATTAATCTCACGGATCAGCAACGGAACCTGGAGAAACACGGCATGGTGTGCTGTCTATCTACGTGGACAGTGGGTCCTAAAATTGCCAAGAACGTATACTTTTAATTATTCTCTCTCAGGGCTTCCCTGGTGGCTCAGTGGTAAAGAATCCGCCTGCCAATGGAGGAGACATGGGCTCAATCCCTGATCCAGAAAGATCCCGCGTGCTGTGGAGCAACTAAGTCCGTGCGTCACAACCATGGAGCCTGTGCTCTGGAGCCCAGGAACCGCAGCTATTGAGACCGTGCACAGACCTGGCGCATGCTCTGCAAGAAGAGAAGCCACCGTAATGAGAGGCCCGCGTGCTGCAACTCGAGAGAAGACCCCGCTCACTACAACTAGAGAAAAGCCCGCGTGGCAGTGAAGACCCAGCACAGCCAAAAATAAATCATTAAATAATATTCTCACTCAGAGTCCCCGCAGATACCTTTTGCCTGTCTGATCACATGTTCTCAATTCCCAGTTCACATCATACAATTCAACACACTCCCTTTTAGGAGGGCTTTATGTCCCAGGGGGTGTCCTTAGAATACCACACTCCCCCCCACTCACCACCACAGGGGACAGCAATGCTATCAGCCTTGCCCGTGTCCAGGGGTCAGAAGCTTGCAGGGAGCCATGGAGCTTACTATCACAGGGGAGGTTTCTCTGTAAGTTTCCTGCCCACTCCAGGGGGTTGCTGCAGATACCGAGCTGTCCGGCCCGAGACCAGAGCTCTAGTGCTAGCCCATGGATAAGGGTCTTCTTTCTAGACGATCTGTTTTCTTCAGAGAAAAACTCTGCTGAGGCCCATAATTCGTGCCCCTTTTGTTTGCAGGCCATCAACTCTCCTTGCCTCACAAGCAGTATTTTATCTCTTTCTGTCCAGAAGCCTGAGCTCCCGAGAGAGAACACATTAGGGACATGCTGACCTCTCCTGACTTCTGTGAGAGTAGAGTGAGTTCTTATCACAGTGAACCCTGATTGCTTGTCTTCTTCCTCCTGCATCTTCCCTTTGCTGTCTACAAACTGATGTGACTTTCTTCAAAATTATAAAACTAATGGGTGATAGGTCTTGGTGCATATTCTGTCAAATAACCATTAAATATTCCTCTCTCTCCCCCTGCTGTTTTCTGCTCTGTGTCCTTGCATGTATGTATTCACATATGTATATACATACATGAGCCACTGTCTTTGTCTACAGTTCATGTCTATCATTACATATCTACTTAACATCTTTTCATTGTTGTGGAAGTCACCTATGAAACCATATATGCTCTCAATAAATGCAGGGAATAGAATGAGTTGCCCAGTTTTGGTGTGTTTATACAGGGAGGATCGCTGTTAAAAATATCAGTTCTATAACAAAAAAGATAAACCTGATTTCTAACCATTCAACCTTGTAATAGGTTAAATGATAACAAACCATTCATTGATTTTTTTTTTAAAGAGTAATAAACAGAAACATGTACCAATTGAAAGAGCCAGGCAATTCAATAATAATTAGGGAAACAAAAAGTGATGAGCCTGAACAATGCTGCCTTAGTTTTGGGGGATAACTATTGAAAATGCCAACTAGACAACAATGCAGGGTTTATTTTCTCATTACAGAAGGCACTGACACTAATCACCTCATTTTTGAAAGCTATGCGGCAGCTGAATAAAATCCAACACCAACAGATTGGTCTAACTGACGTGCAAAAAAATACCCACATAAACACAGACCCAAATACAATGAAAATATATAGTGGCAGAATATTTGAGTAAATTTATATTTACCACTGATTAATGTTCCAGTCTGTACATCCATCCATTGACTAAACAAATATGTTTTGAGCTCTTCCTATGCTTTAGGCACGGTGTTATTAATATATACCATAAGTATATAATAATACCTATATGCAAATGACTCCAGTGAAAATAACAATTCTTTCTTGTTATTTTTAGTCACTGTTGCTACAGAGAGAAGTACTTCAGTAGCTGAAGACGGACAGTGCATGCCAACATACCTTTTGTAGCCAGGCGGACACAATTGATTTTGGTCTCCTGTGAATAACAAAAGTGAGATTCCAGTTAATTTGTTGTGGGTTTGGTTTTTGAATATATACAAAAATATATGTATACATATTTACATATATAGGCTTGCCTTTATATTTTTAATTTTAATTTAATATTTGTCCCTTCTATGTTTTTCCTCCAGGGGAATCACCTTTTAATTCTATTTCTTCATTTATTTTCACACTGGTGTTACTGCCACTTTCTGGCTCTCATCACTGTATCAGTTTCTTCCCCAGACGGAAGTGAAGTCACTCAGTCATGTCCGACACTTTGTGACCCCGTGAACTGGGGCTCACCAGGCTCCTCCGTCCTTGGGATTCTCCAGGCAAGAATACTGGAGTGGGTTGCCATTTCCTTCTCCAGGGGAACTTTCCGACCCAGGGATTGAACACAGGTCTCCCGCACTGCAGGCAAATGCTTTAACCTCTGAGCCAACTACTTCATAAATACTGCCCAGCACAGAACAATAACCATAACACTGAGTGAGTACCCTGTGGCATGTGTGTGCTTCACTCAGCTACATGGGTTAGCAGGGGGCATCAAGGGCATCTTTGAGAAGCTTAATGGGATTGCTGGGTCACGTGGTTCTATTTTTAGCTTTTTAAGGAACCACCATAGTGTCCTCCATAGTGGCTATATCAATTTACATTCCCACAAACAGTGCAAAAGGGTTCCCTGTTCTGTATACTCTCTTCAGCATTTATTATTTGCAGACTTTTTGGTGATGGCCGTTCTGACCAGTGTGAGGTGACACCTCACTAGTTTTGATCTGCAGAATCCAGTGCCTGTCTCGCTAATGCCCACACGTGAAGAACCACTGCATCCTGAAGGCACTGTATTAGTCAGGATTAGTTCAGTTCAGCTGTTCAGTCATGTCCCACTCTGTGGGAACCTATGGACTATAGCCTCCCAGGCTCCTCTGTCCATGGAATTCTGCAGACAGGAATACTGGCGTGGATGGCCTTTCCTGTCTCTCCTGCACAGCAGGTGGATTCTTTGCCATCTGAGCCAACAGGGAAGCCTTAGTCAGGAATATGCAGAAGTGATAAAACCCACGAAATCCAGGGGCTACAAACAGCAAAGGTTTATTTTCCACTCAAACAACATGTCCAATATAGGAGTATGGTGGGTCTGAGGGGGAGCTGATGGTGGTGGCTGGAGGATACTGTAGTGTACTTTAGTGTAGCCACTAAAAGACCAAGACTGCTCCCTCCATTTAAATATAATGCTTCAGTGTTCACTGAGGCCAGAGAAAGGGATGGTGATGACTTTAGTAAGAACTAGCAACTAAAGGCTTGACATTAGAAGTAACGCTTTTACTTTGACACAGGTTCCATCAGCTAGAGTGAGTCTAAGGGCCATGCCTGACTTCAGTGACACAGGGATTGGAGTGCTCCAGGAACCAAAAAGAGAAACAATGATAATGTCTGCTGCAGAGTGTATTTCATCCATGCACACCTCTGAATGCTAGGAACTGTCCCTCCTATCAAACCCAAGTATGATTCCCTAGTGGTCTTGATTCTATTCTGTAGCCCGCAGAAAGTCTGCCTTTGCTTGTGTAGGAAAGATGTCTGGATACTGAAAGACAGTTCTCAAGTTCATTAGCATTCTTTTCAAACAATTCCTCAGATGATAAAAGTTCAAGTCCTCTGAACCAAATTAATGCTCATCCCAGGACATCCTCCAGTTTGTCCCTCTTAATGAGAAGGGACTAAACATGAAGCAACAGTCTATGTGTAGGCTTGTCAATATATGATTACCTAGATTATCACTATTTCCAATTTTTTTCTTACTTAAACTGTGCTTCTAATAACATAGCCAACATTTCACATTTTCATTGATCACAATGAATATGTCAGCAACTCTTTCCCACCAAAAAAAGAAAAAAAATTGCCTGCTTCTACATATCTGTGTGGTCCTATTATGAATCTCAAGTACAGAGTCAGACTTGGAGCTGTTGAAGTCTGTCCTCTTTGATTCAGTGACTAGAGCCTATTACCATATTATCTTCACCATCTGCAAGTTTGGGGACATGATTTTTCAACGTTATCCAGATCAATAATATAAGTAGTAACCTAGAAAATGCCAATAACAGACTCAGTGGCATGAACTAGAATCCCTCTTCCAGGCTGGCATTCATCTGTTCATCAGAATCTCTGGTTGGTTAGGCAACAGTTACTCGCTGTCTCAAATGCTTAGGAACTCAGACTCTACTGCGGTATTTTTCCAAAAACATAGCTTGAGAACAGAGTCAAAAATCACTTCAGATCCTGCTCTGTCTACCGAATTTCCCCAGTCAGTTCAAGAACTATCTTAAAGAAAGAAGGTTGAGTTGACATGACTCGTTCTTTGGAACAAGTGTTTCCTTTTTTTTTTTTTTCTGTGCTGAAAGTGTTACTTTTTAAAATAAATAATTGTTTTATTTTAAAAAATGGAAAATGCAGAAATGTTAAAAGAGCATGACATATTATGATTCAAATACAGGGAATATTCATTTGAAGTGTGCTTATATTTCAAGGGAAAAAAAAGTATTTTTTTAAAGAACATATCCAGGAGACAGAAAGAAGAGAGAAAAGAGTAGAACTCTCTAACTGAGATGGGATGAACTGGGAGAGGAGCACTGACGTGTGTACTCTGCAGGGGGTAAAATAGACAGCTGGCAGGAAGCTGCTGTGCAGCACAGGGAGCTTAGCTTGGTGTTCTGTGATGACCTAAATGGGTGGGATTCGGAGGGAGGCGATGTACATATACATATAGCTGATTCACTTCGTTGTACAGCAGAAACTAATACTACTTTGCAAAGCAATTATACTCCAAAAATAAAATTAAAAAATAAGATGCCAAAAAAGCTCAAGTCACAAATGAGTTACAACTTAAAAATGATGATAAAAGTGAGCAAACTTTATTTTTTTTGTTTGTTTTCATGTTTGGAAGTAGAACACAGTTCTTCAACTCCTGTTGGCTTCCATGTCTGTTCTTTGGCTTAAACAAAGGTCGGTGAACTGGACACTGAGATGGCTAAAGAAGAATGCACGACATCCAGAGAACTGAGAAACTGTGTTGGATGGGACGTGCCAAGAGATAAGAAAGATCTCCAACTTTATACTAATACAAAGAAAAAAAAAGATTTTGCAAGTACTGTATCAGGAAACTTGTCAATTCTGTGTAAGACTGTTAATATAGCAATGGGCAATATAGTGAGGTCTTCACTGATGGGGGTAATTTGTAAATATGTGTCTAGACTTTAAAGAGAGTCAACCTAATCTCTTTATATCTAAGAATCTATTCTCATGGAATGACCTTAAATGCAGAAGAAGCTTTATATTCAAAGTCATTGCTTCCAGTATTCTTTATAAAAGTGAAAATGAAGAGGAACATATCTGCCTAACTCTATAGTCATGGTAAAGAAAGTGGAGGTCTCTCTACACAGTGGAGTTTTATAAGGCTGATAATGAAAATGGTTGAGACCCATGTAACAACATGCAGTAATACACATAAGAAAATAATAAGTGAATAAAGCACAGTTTTTATTCAACATGTAAATCTAAGCATTTAAAAAATAAGTCCTAAAGGAAATATACTAAATCTTAAAAATGGTTGCACAGTGAAGTATAACATATTGATACATGCAGACAAATACACTAATTTTCAATGCAGTTTGCCAAATCTTTCACAAAGTGAACACACACTTTAGGACCAGCATCCAGATCAAAACACCCTAAATTACCAGCACCTCAGAAAAACTCTTCACGCTCCTTCTGGGTCACTTCCTCCCCACAAAGGTAAAGGCTAAGGTGTCTTTTGTGGGACTCAATGGACATGAGTTTGAGTAAACTCTGGGAGCTGGTGATGGACAGGGAAGCCTGGTGTGCTGCAGTCCATGGGATCACAGAGAGTTGGATGCAACTGAGTAACTGAACTGAACTCGTTTAAAAATGTGTCCCAGTAAAGGGAATATTGGGTAGCCACAATGGTTTATTCTACTACCTTCTTCACTGGATCATTTATAGAACTTTCTAATTCTCCTTAGAATCATCTTCACTGCCAAAGCTGCATGCATGAAAGTGAGCCATTTCCTAACACTATGTCCTCCACCTGAATCCATTAAACTGTTTTCTATCATCTAAAGCACTTGTCTGATTATGTTTAACTCTCCTCGGCTCTCACAAACATGACGCTCACATATCTGTTTTCTCCCAAGTTCCTGACATCTTTAATTCCATAACCAATTTGTCTTTGTTGGTTAGAATCAGGTACAGAATAACAAAGTCCTGAGTCACTCCCTTGACCTTCCAGGTGATTGGACTGTTAGCAAGCCAGTCAGGAACATGCTGGAAATTCTGCATCCGATCACACAGGAAGTCTGGCCTGTGGACATTTACCCAATCAGTTCTGTAACAAAGAAATGAGTACTTTCCTTGTGTCAGATTATATAAGGCTTTGGAAAGAGAAAAAGCATTTGGTGTATTCTCTGTTCCATCTCCACAGTACAAGACATTTTCATGTTCCCATTATTTTAGCCTCACTCACATTCCACTTCCTACTCTAGACTTGCAAATCTGCACACAGGAATGTATCACCTTGGGGTAGTATATACTGTCCTAACTATTGGGCTTCTGTTGAGACCTGCTTCTACTCAAGGATCTGCTAGTGTTGGGACTTTTCCAGCAGGCCAGTGTTAAAGACTCCACACTTCCGATGCAGGGGGCTCAGGTTCGATCCCTTGTCAGGAACTGAGAGATACCACACGCTGCATGGCAGAGCCAGAAAGCTAAAAAAGAAAAGGATCTGCCAGTGCTGTGCAATTGAGCAGCTCGTTGCCCCTCTCTGTGGCTCAATTTTCCCACCAATCAAATGACAGAGGAAGGGATGGGGAAGCCCACTTTGGTAGAGTAGGTGGGATATTCTAAGGTTGCTTCCAGTTCTTTCAGTACACTATCTTCTTGATGTCATATCATATCACCCACCTCACAACACACAAGTTTTTTTTTTTTTTTAATCAAAATGCCTTATACCTATACCTACTTACCTACTTATAACCTCCATTTAGAGACTAAGCCAAGTCTGACTCATTCAACCATCCACTTATCCATCCATCCTTCAACTACTTACTGAAATTATAGGCTATCTAATTGAAGGGCTTATAGGAACTGCTGTCTATTATCCAGGAGGACTTAGGTTACACTGTACGCCCAACCTGGTCAAGAAGCCCCTGTACCTGGGGAATACATAAAATTCTCACTGCACCATCAGACTGCCCTACTTAATAAGGTGGGGATTTAGCCCTGATCTCATCATTTTCAAAGACTTTCCCAGTTGCCCTAACTCACATTTTTGCCCTCTCTAAGACTAAGCTGTCTCAGCTCATATTATGAGATTTAGCCCTAACCCCAGAGTCTTTCTACAATTATCACTTCTTCTTAGGCTTGTGCCTTCATTTTTCTCTAAGACTGGGACTCCCCACTTAACTCCTCATTCATTTGATCAGTCAACAAGTATGCATTGATATGATCGGCACTGAAAATGTTCATCATTACGGAATGATCACTGCATGCCAGGCACTGTGCCGCATACACAGGGATGAGCAGAGCAGACGTGGTCCCCATCCTCATGAAGCATGCAAACACTGTCTTTCTAATACTTGCAGCAAACATCAGATAACTATTCTCATGATTAAACACCTGATTACAAGTTGCAATAAACACTATTAAGAGAAGTGCTGGGTGCTATATATGTGTCCAGAAGATGACAAGGGATGTGGGTGGGAAAGAAAGAGGGCTTACCACACTGAGCAAGAACTATTTAACCTAATACCTGGAAAATAAGTATCACGGAAGGGTGTCCCAGACTCAGGGACAGATGCACAAAGGCCTGGGAGTGGGAGAACATGAGGCACAGTCAAAGATATAAAGAAGTCTGGGGTGTTTACATCATCATAAAGTACTCAGAGAATGAGATCAGATGAAGCTAGAGGCATAAGCTTGGTAGAGCCTTTTAGACTGTAGGGTTTTGGTCTATATTTGAAGAACAACAGACAGCTATCAAAGATTAACGAGCAAGAATAAAATTTTCAGGCTTTTATTTTTTTTTTAAATGCAGAGGCTGCTGTAGAGAGAACAGACTTACATTGCAAGAGAAGCTAGCTGTTGGGGAGAGGATGATGGTGACACCTAACCGAGAAATGCTAGTGCCTTGGACCGGAAGATTGGCTGCAGAGATCCTGCCTGCTTCTCACCTTTGGAAAGCATTTCTCGGCTCTGCTTGACCCCAGTGTCCTTCACCACCTCCCCCCTCCCCCCATGTTTCTGGGACTGATACACGTTGGGTCCTCATTCTAGGCTCTCTGCAGCCCAATTTCCCATGATGCTCTTCCAGTGCCCTGATCCCTAAGCTGTTGTTTGGCCTTGATGTGGCTCATTCACTTAGCATGACAGTCCCTGAAAGCATCAGTAAGGAAAAAAACAGAAAAGAGGAAGGCTCTCTTTTCCTAAGGTACGTGTTTTGAATATTGTATTTTTCATTCTTATAACAAGTCTGAAATGGATAGCACAATGCCCCACTTTTCTTTTCTTGTGAAACAAGATTAAATAAAATTTCCCAGGGTTACTCAGATAGTAAGCCAAACAAAATACCCTTTAAGCAAATGGCCTTCTTTTCTGAGGTATCTGTTGGCAAATATGTCTGACATGAGGTCAGAGGCCCTGCTTTCTTGGCTTGTCCACAGGCAGACAGGGATGATAGAGCAGAGTCACATTTTGAAAAACAGGCCAAGCAATTTGTATGAAGAAATTCTGTTTTGACCCGAAACAGGACCCTGAGAAATCAGAAAGCCAGTGATGGAAAAGGAAAGCAGAGATCTGCCTCTGGAAACTGAGCAGCCCAGAACCATTAGAACTAGGTCACCTGGCAGGCACATCCTCTGGAGGAAAATGCGTGAGGGATGCCTTTTAAGGCATGAAAGGGACAGAGTTTCCTTTGAGATATAACTTCCTAATAAACACGTATGCTGCAATCTGCAAACCTGCAGTCACCAACAAGGGGCAAAGTAAAGCTGCAGGATGAAGGCGACTTGGCTTGTTGGTGGCATATTCTTCTCACTGATAGGTATTCATCACCAACCTTATTAAATTTTCCTTGAAGGCTGTTCAGGCCCTGCTTTATAGGCCATAGCTGTGGCCCTGACCCTGACTCTAGGGAATGAAACTCCCAGGTCATTTATTGCATTTTATAAATGCAAGCCATTTATTCAGAAAAGTCACTATTAGACTCAAGCTCTGAAAATCTTTTGTGTTCTCTCTTTAGATGCAGACTCAATTGGCTTAACTCAGTAGTGCTCTGGAACTTCCCTCAATCTGACTGCTCTCATCAAGGCCAACGAAGGCTTTCATATGGTCAGCTCTAAAAATCACTTCTCCAACCACATCATCCTTAATGTCTAATCAATATCAATTGCAACTGATCACTTTCTCTTTGACTCTTTCTCCTCTTGCCTTTGAGATCACTCTACTCTCAGCTTTCTCTCTTACCTCACTGTCTACTCCTAATCCTTTTTTTTTTAATTTAAACTTTATTTTATTTGGCCAGACATTTATCATCTGCTTGACCTCCAAATATTGGAGTGGTCTCATTTTATATCCTTCTTCATCTGTATTCCAATTTTCTCAATAAAAGGTTACATTTAGTTACAAGGCATTAAATATTAAATCCTTAGGATGCTCAAATTTCTAACAATGGTATTCCAGAGATTCAGGCACATATATCCACATACTTGAAATAAATTTACAAATCTCCAAAAGAGAACTCTGTTACTCCCTTCTCTTCTGTGCCAGATCTTATATATCTACCAGTTTTCCCCATTTCAATAAATGTAACCATTATCTATCCAGCTGATTAAGTAAAAAACCTGGGAGTCATCTTTGATTCTTCTAGTTCCATAATTTCCCACAAGCAATCCACAGTCAATTCCTGCTGACTCTTAATAGCTGAAGAAAACAGTAATCATCTAAAATCAAATCTCCCCACATATCTTTCAAAAAAAACAACACAGGAAAACAAGAAAAAAAAAAAGCTATACATAATTCACAACCTCAAGATCATTAAAATACATAGAACCCTCAAAACGTCATAGTCCCTATTGGTAGAAAAACAAGCAGTGCAGTTGAATGAAGCATTTCTAAGGCTCTCATCATTAGCTTTTGTGGAGAGCCAGGGCTGTAAGGAGAAACAACATGAAAGAGAGAAAAGCTAAGCTGGTAGAGGTCATAAGGGTTGATAAAACCATCTTCAGAAAGACCAAGTTCCTATGTGTGCAAATTCTGAAAAAGAATCCTGCTAGAATAAGGAAATGACTACATGAAAACAACTGGAAAGCCATACATGATTCAAGGTGGTGATCTTCCATAGGTATCACTTATGGGGGGAAATAGGGTAAAAAGAAAGGAGAAGTATCTCTGGGAGACTGGATAATGAAAAGCAAAGAGGCAAAAGGAGGGAATTTTAAGACTCTGTAATCAACAGAGAATAACAACAGCGACAACAAGTCAGAGAGCACACAAACTGTCATTTCTCGTGATACAAAAAACTCAGTCATCCATTAAAAAAATACACATCACTACCTTATCAGAATATATAATCCTTTTTTATTTTAAATAACTTTTCTGATAATTTTAATTTTTACTAGCTTCTTGGATTTTTTAAAATGTATTTATTTTAATTGGAGGTTAATTACTTTACAGTATAACCCTGTATACGAGACAGCAAAAGAGACACATGTATAGAACAGTCTTTTGGACTCTGTGGAAGAGGGAGAGGGTGGGATGATTTGGGAGAATGGCATTGAAACATGTATAATATCATATATGAAATGAATCGCCAGTCCAGGTTTGATGCATGATACTGGATGCTTGGGGCTGGTGCACTGAGACGACCCAGAGGGATGGTATGGGAAGGGAGGAGGGAGGGGGGTTCAGGATGGGAAACACGTGTATACCTGTGGTGGATTCATGTTGATGTATAATCCTTTTTTAAATTTAAATTGTATTTTATTTGGCCAGACACATATTATTTTTAATAAATGATTTATTTTATTTTATTTGGCCAGATATTGGTGTGGTCTCATTTTATATCTCTTTTCATCTGTATCCCAATTTTCTTAATAAAAGATTACATGTAGTTACAAGGTTTTAAGTCTTAAATCCTCCTGATGCTCAAATTTCTGTTTCTAACACTGGTATTCCACAGATTCAGGCTCACATATCCACCTACTACTGTTTTTGAACCTCAAATTTACAAAATGAATAACTGAAAGGAAGCAAATAAAGCTATTATATAAGAAGAAAACAGAAAATAAAAGTCAAAACATCCCAAGTGATAAAAATCCACCTATTCTCCCCAAATCAAAACTCAGAAGAAAATGTAGCACAGTACGCCAAAAGGAATGAAATCTTTGCAAACAACTTTGAATTAGGAATGGAAATATTAACAACTGAAATCCATGAAGAATTAGGGAAAAGAGAGAGTTGACTCAACTCAGAGGGGAAAAGGAAACAAAAATGAAAGCACTCAGAAATGAAGATTAAGTGACAAGGTAGCCAAGGGAAATTTTTAATAAGGGGCATCAAAGAAAGAGAAAGACAACCAAGGGAATGAAAATGAGATCGAGAATAAAGTAACAAGGGTCCGTGAAAAAGGGCTTAAAGAGAAGAGAAAGAAGATCTGATATATGTATACTTGAAATCCCTGAGAAGGCAGATTAAGTAATAAGCAAAAATTTGTAACAGAAATCTGAGGAAAATATATGAAGAGATGACCTGAGGCCACACCCTGAAAGGACTCAAAAGACCTGAAAGATCTATTCCAAAATCCTAGAAAAACTACTAAACTTTAAAAAAAAAAAAAGTTTCAAAGACTTAAGGCAAAAAGGATGAAACAACTTAGAAGGGCAACAGAATTAGGCTACCATGAGCTATCCCCAAAGCAACATACAGGACAAAATATATGAAGCAGCATTTTCAAGAAACTTAAAGAAATTATGAACCAAGGGTTTTATAGCTAGCCAAGTATTTTTCAATTATTAAAACTATAGAAAAACAACTTGCAACATTCAATCACTCAGAGATTCCTGTACTCATGAGTCTTCCTTGAGAAATATAACAGAAGATAACCTTCATTCAACAAAGAGATGACTGAGAAAGTTTTGGCAAAAGGTTTGATGGTAAGCGTTTAATATATTTAATTGTAAATATCAGGCTAAAGGAAGGTAGGGGCATGGTTGAAAGCAGAATATGTAAATGTTATATTTTCTTTAAAATAATGGAAGTGAAAATGAGAGAGAGGAGAAACAGGGTAAGAGAAGAAAGATGAGAGTGGAGTAAGTTCACTGACTGCTGTATGGGTAATAGATGAAAGTCAAGGCACACCACCAATAACCGACCAAGCAGTGATGTCCGCAAGATGGCAGAGTAAGTCTGTACACTCCTCTTTCCAAGGAAACATCATTTTGACCACCACCCCTGGATGAGAGTGCCTTTGTGGGAATTTGGAAGTCCAGAAGAGAGGACCCAGCCCCCTAGTGGAGCAAAACGTCTGATAACAAAAGCACTAAACAGTCACACTTTATCTTTCTCCCAAAGTGGCTCAGTTCAGTGCCATGAGAGACCCCATAGGGGAAACGAGAGCATCGTGAGTGACCCGCTACCCCAGCTATGCAAGATGCTGCCCAAGAGGCCTATTTCTACTATCTCAACCTGAAAACTGAGCGGATCAGCACGGATGAATAGCATGGGGCAGTTAGGACCTGGGAAAAGATAATGTCGTATATACAGATGATAGACTATTGATGACCTTAAAAAGGAGAACCTGTTATTTGCAACAACATGTAAGAACCCAGAGGACACTAGACTGAGTGAAACAAGACAGACACAGAAGAACAAATACTGTATGATTTCACTTCTATGTGGAACTGGGGAAAGTTGAACATATAAAAGCAGAGAGTGGTGGTTGCAGTAGCCAGAGCGTAGAGGAAATGGGGAGATGCTGATCCAAGAGTTAACAGGATGCATAAGTTTTGGAGGTTTGTGTATTACTTGCTTTTCATACTTGGAATTTGCTAAGAGAGTAGATCTTAAGTACTCTCACCACACACAATGGTGACTATGAGAGGTGATGAATTTGTTAATTAGTGTGATTATGGCAATCATTTCACAATGGAAGGAAGGGTAAAGGGACAAATTAGGGGTATGGGATTAACAGATACTAACTACTATGAATAAAATAGATGAGCAACAAGGATATACTGTATAGCTCAGGGAATTACAGCAATTATCTTGTAATAACTTATAATGGAGTAGAATCTTAAAAAACATTGAATTACTATGCTGTACACCTGAAACTAATATAATATTATAAATCAACTGTACTTCGAAAAGAACTCAAATCAAACCATAATGTCCATCATGTTGTACATCTTAAATATACACAATTATTATTTTTTAATTACACCTCAATAATGCTGGGAAAACAGAGAGAAGATATGGGAAGGGTGGTGGGAGGGGGGTTCAGGGTTGGGAACTCATGTACACCTGTGGCAGATTCGTGTCAATGTATGGCAAAACCAATACAGTATTGTAAAGAAAAAAAAAAAAGAATGCTGGGAAAAATATTGGCAGGAAGAGGTTAAATAAGAAAGGATAAAACACATTGAAAAGTATAAGAAAAAAGATAACTATTAGAACAAAAATTAAAAGCTTTCTAAACATCAAAATAAATTTTAAAATAAAAGAGGAAAACACATCAGCAAGAATTACAAAATTAACATAGTAAATTATGACATAAAGAATATGTGATAGATTTGAAATCAAACATATCAGTCACATATACAAATGTGAATGGGTTTAACCCATATAATTGCCATGGGAAAGATTTCAAAGGTCTCATAAAGCAAGAACTACCTGGTATATAAAGGGCTTCCCTGGTGGCTCAGACAGTAAAGAATCTGCCTGCAATGCAGGAGGCCTGAGTTCAACGCTTGGGTTGGGAAGATCCCCTGGAGAAGGGAATGGCTATCAATATTCTTGCCTGGAGAATTCTGTGGACAGAGGAGCCTGGCAGGCTACAGACCATGGGGTCACAAAGAGTCTGGCATGACTCAGAGACTAACACTTTCTATTTCACTTTCATATCTAAAACAAAGTCATTCTGAAAGGCAACAATAAAGGAAGGAGAGAAAGTATAAATGGCAAAAAAATAAAGAATAAACAAATTAACAAAAGAAAGCTACAGCAGTGATCCTGATATCAGAGTTATAAAATGCAATTTAAAAAGCATATATATATAGATATAAAACAAAGAACACTTTACTGTTAAATCCACAATTAACAAGAAAGGTAGCAGGCATGAGAATCTATGCACCAAAAGGCACAATGATCAATTTTATGAAGTAAAAAGAGAAGAAGGGGATGACAGAGGATGAGATGGTTGGATGGCATCACTGACTCGATGGATATAAGTTTGAGCAAGCTCTGGGAATTGGTGATGAACAGGGTGGCCTGGTGTGCTATAGTCCATGGAGTCACAAAGAGACACAACTGAGTGACTAAACTTAACTGATGAAGTAAAACCTACAGAAGATACAAGAATAATAGAAGACTACTGTCAATATAAGACAGATCAAGTGGCAAAAACAAAAAAAAACAAAAAAAACAAACAGGCAAGGATACAGAGAGCTAAAATAATTAAGCAGATCTTGTGGCTATGTGTCAAAGCCTACAGCCTGATAACAGAGAAAAGCCTTCTCCTTATGAGCTTATGAAGCATTCAGAAAACTTACCATATATCAGCTAATTAAGAAAGCACGGCTACATTGAATAAAGTGGAAGTATTTATTCCATGGATATAATATAATAAAGTGATAAGAGTATGAAAAAAAAAACCTAAATAGGTCCATCCACCTGGAAATTCACAAAATAATTTCTTTTGGCTAACTTCTAGGTGAAAGGGGAAATTGCAAACAAAAATTTAAATATTTTTAAACAAAATGATGAAAACGCTACATACTGGAATCTATAAAAACCTTTTAAAGTGGTGACTAAGTAATATCAGTAAAATGAAAGAATGAAAAAAAAATTTTTCATCTAGAAAAGAAAGAAAACAGGAGATAGAGGGAATAATAAAGGCAAAAGTTGAGGTTATTTAAATAGAAAAGAAAAAGATACTAGAAAAAAGAAACAAAAAGAGGAAGCATCAATATATAAGGAAATGGCAAGAAGGAAATAACCACTGAAAAAGAAGAAACTTTTTAAAATGAGACAACTTTTCAGACCTCTGAAAATAATTCTGAAAAACTAAATGGAATTGATAATTTCCTAGAAAAGTATAGCTTATAAAACAGATTTGATTAGAGATAAAAGCAACAGGTCTAATTTCACAGACTAAATAGAAGGAGATATGAAAGAACTACCTCAGAAGAAAAACACCCGCTGAACTGTTTTCATAGGGAATTTTCTATTAGACTTTTAAAGATAAGATAGTACTGACATAAATTGTTTTACAGCATGGAAAAATAAATTAATATATATTTTAAATTTTTACTGTATTTTGGAGTATAATTGATTAACAATGTTGTGATAATTAAGGGTGTACAGCAAAGTAATTCAGTTATTCCCACATAGGTTGTTAACATAGAATTGATCACAGTTTCCTGTACTATACAGTAGGTTCTTGCTGGTTATCCATTTTAAATATAGCAGTGTGTACATGTCAGTCCCCCACTCTCTAACTATCCAAAAATGTTCTCATTTTTAAATGAAACCAGTATAACATTGATACCTAAATTTAGGGGAGATAATACCAAAAAAAAAAAAAACCCCACAAGGGAGAAATTACAGACCAATCTTAATTTTGAATGTGTAAAACTACTACATAACATGTTGGTGAACAGAATTCAACACTGCATTGAGAAAAAAAAATAATGCCATGACCAAGTGGAATGTATTCTAGAAATGCAAGAGTGGTTGGATGTTAAGAAGTCTACTCATATAGCATACTATACTAGCAGATAAAAGGAAAAACTCATATTATCTCTATTAATGAAGAAAAAGCATTTGACAAAATTTATACCCATTCTTGATTTTAAAAAAAAGCTAAAGAAAACAGAAATCGGTCAGTATATCATTATAAATTTATATATATATAGATATATATGAGTTCTAACACCACCGTCTTACTTAATGGAAATCTACTAAAGGCATTCTCGTTAAGATCAAGAGTAGCATGACCTCCATTTCCACCACTGCTTTACATCATACTGGAAGTTCTGGTCAGTGCAACTGGATAAAAGAAATCAATTAGAGGCATACAGACTGGAAAATAAACTTTAAAACATTTGCTCGTAGATGATGTAACAGTATATCTGAAGATTCACAGAGAGTCAGTGATAAAGGCAGCAGGATACAAAATTAACATACAAAGTGAACAGTAATCACAAACACAACTGACCTCACATAGAGGCTACCACGCAGCACATCTCATCCACAATGGCAACAAAGATTAAATACCCGGTATTAAGCTCAGCAAGAACTGCAAAATCTATATGCAGAAAACTTAATAACACTCCTGAAAGACACAGAAGCAGACGTGAACAAACAGAAAGACATTCTCTGTTCTCAGCTGGGATAATTCAACATCTTAAAGATGTCAGTTCACCCTAATCAATGCAAAAGCTCAGTGCAATTCCAGTTAAACCACAAACAGGCTTATGAAACCAAGCCATGCCTGCGGGGCAACTCAAGACGGGCGGGTCATGGTGGAGAGATCTGACAGAATGTGGTCCACTGGAGAAGGGAATGGCAAGCCACTTCAGTATTCTTGCCTTGAGAACCCCATGAACAGTATGAAAAGGCAAAATGATAGGATACCAAAAGAGGAACTCCCCAGGTCATTAGGTGCCCAATATGCTACTGGAGATCAGTGGAGAAATAACTCCAGAAAGAATGAAGGGATGGAGCCAAAGCAAAACCAATACCCAGTTGTGGATGTGACTGGTGATAGAAGCAAGATCTGATGCTGTAAAGAGCAATATTGCATAGGAACCTGGAATGTCAGGTCCATGAATCAAGGCAAATTGGAAACGGTCAAAAAGGAGATGGCAAGAGTGACCGTCAACATCCTAGGAATCAGTGAACTAAAATGGACTGGAATGGGTGAATTTAACTCAGATGACCATTATATCTACTACTGCGGGCGGGAATCCCTCAGAAGAAATGGAGTAGCCATCATGGTCAACAAGAGAGTCCAAAATGCAGTACTTGGATGCAATCTCAAAAACGACAGAATGATCTCTGTTCCTCTCCAAGGCAAACCATTCAATATCACAGTTATCCAAGTCTATGCCCCAACCACTAACGCTGAAGAAACTGAAGTTGAACAGTTTTATGAAGACCTACAAGATCTTTTAGAACTAACACCCAAAAAGATGTCCTTTGCATTATAGGGGACTGGAATGCAAAAGTAGGAAGTCAAGAAACTCTTGGAGTAACAGGCAAATTTGGCCTTGGAATGGGGAATGAAGCAGGGCAAAGACTAAGAGAGTTTTGCCAAGAAAATGCACTGGTCATAGCAAACACCCTCTTCCAGCAACACAAGAGAAGACTCAACACATGGACATCACCAGATGGTCAACACCAAAATCAGACTGATTATATTCTATGCAGCTGAAGATGGAGAAGCTCTATACAGTCAACAAAAACAAGACCGGGAGCTGACTGTGGCTCAGATCATGAACTCCTTGTTACCAAATTCAGACTCAAATTGAAGAAAGTAGGGAAAACCGCTAGATCATTCAGGTATGACCTAAATCAAATCCCTTATGATTATACAGTGGAAGTGAGAAATAGATTTAAGGGCCTAGATCCGATAGAGTGCCTGATGAACTAAGGAATGAGGTTCGTGACATTGTACAGGAGACAGGGATCAAGACCATCCCCATGGAAAAGAAATGCAAAAAAGCAAAATGGCTGTCTGGGAAGGCCTTACAAATAGCTGTGACAAGAAGAGAGGCGAAAAGCAAAGGAGAAAAGGAAAGATATAAGCATCTGAATGCAGAGTTCCAAAGACTAGCAAGAAGAGATAAGAAAGCTTTCTTCAGCCATCAATGCAAAGAAATAGAGGAAAACAACAGAATGGGAAAGACTAGAGATCTCTTCAAGAAAATTAGAGATACCAAGGGAACATGTCATGCAAAGATGGGCTCGATAAAGGACAGAAATGGTATGGACCTAAAAGAAGCAGAATATATTAAGAAGAGGTGGCAAGAATACATGGAATAACTGTACAAAAAAGATCTTCACAACCCAGATAATCATGATGATGGGATCACTAATCTAGAACCAGACATCTTGGAATGTGAACTCAATTGGGCCTTAGAAAGCATCACTACGAACAAAGCTAGTGGAGGTGATGGAATTCCAGCTGAGCTGTTTCAAATCCTGAAAGAT
Organism: Oryx dammah; assembly: GCF_014754425.2. Lineage (NCBI taxonomy): Eukaryota > Metazoa > Chordata > Mammalia > Artiodactyla > Bovidae > Oryx > Oryx dammah. The sequence continues at coordinate 12,395,948 of NW_024070194.1, read as the reverse complement.
GATGCTGTGTGAGTGCTGCACTCGATATGCCAGTCAATTTGGAAAACTCAGCAGTGGGCACAGGACTGGAAAAGGTGAGTTTTCATTCCAATCCCAAAGAAAGGCAATGCCAAAGAATGCTCAAACTACTGCACAATTGCACTCACCTCACATGCTAGTAAAGTAATGCTCAAAATTCTCCAAGCCAGACTTCAGCAATACGTGAACCGTGAACTCCCTGATGTTCAAGCTGGTTTTCGAAAAGGCAGAGGAAACAGAGATCTAATTGCCAACATCCGTTGGATCATGGAAAAAGCAAGAGAGTTCCAGAAACACATCTATTTCTGCTTTCTTGACTATGCCAAAGCCTTTGACTGTGTGGATCACAATAAACTGTGGAAAATTCTGAAAGAGATGGGAACACCAGACCACCTGACCTGCCTCTTGAGAAATCTGTATGCAGGTCAGGAAGCAATAGTTAGAACTGGACATGGAACAATAGACTGGTTCCAAATAGGAAAAGGAGTACGACAAGGCTGTATATTGTCACCCTGCTTATTTAACTTATATGCAGAGTACATCATGAGAAATGCTGGGCTGGAAGAAGCACAAGCTGGAATCAAGATTGCCAGGAGAAATATCAATCACCTCAGATATGCAGATGACAGTACCCTTATGGCAGAAAGTGAAGAGGAGCTAAAAAGCCTCTTGATGAAAGTGAAAGAGGACAGAGAAAAATTTGGCTTAAAGCTCAACATTCAGAAAACGAAGATCAGGGCATCTGGTCCCATCACTTCATGGGAAATAGATGGGGAAACAGTAGAAACAGTATCAGACTTTATTTTTTTGGGCTCCCAAATCACTGCAGATGGTGACTGCAGCCATGAAATTAAAAGACGCTTAACCCTTGGAAGAAAAGTTATGACCAACCTAGATAGTATATTCAAAAGCAGAGACATTACTTTGCCGACTAAGGTCTGTCTAGTCAACGCTATGGTTTTTCCGGTGGTCATGTATGGATGTGAGAGTTGGACTGTGAAGAAGGCTGAGCGCCGAAGAATGGATGCTTTTGAACTGTGGTGCTGGAGAAGACTCCTGAAAGTCCCTTGCACTGCAAGGAGATCCAACCAGTCCATTCTGAAGGATATCAACCCTGGGATTATTTTGGAAGGAATGATGCTAAAGCTGAAGCTCCAGTACTTTGGCCTCCTCATGCGAAGAGTTGACTCATTGGAAAAGACTCTGATGCTGGGAGGGATTGGGGGCAGGAGGAGAAAGGGACAACCGAGGATGAGATGGCTGGATAGCATCATGGACTCGATGGACATGAGTCTGAGTGAACTCTGGGAGATGGTGATGGACAGGGAGGCCTGGCGTGCTGGAATTCATGGGGTCACAAAGAGTTGGACATGACTGAGTGACTGAACTGAACTGAAGGCTTTTTATGAAACTAGAAAAGTTACCGCTAAAACTTTTATGAAAAAATGAAGACCCAAGAAGAACTAGGAGAGCACTGGAAGAGAAAATCCAGGTGCAGGGACTTGCCTTATCAGATGTCAAGGCATTGAGCCTTTACAATTAAAACTATGTGGTGCTCCCTGGAAAAGGAAATGGCCACCCACTCCAGTATTCCTGCCTGGAAAACTCCAGAGACAGAGGAGCCTGGCAGGCTATAGGCCATGGGATCACAAAGAGCTGGATACAACTGATCGTTCACACACACACACACACACACACACACACACACACACACACACACAGTGTGGTATTAGTACATAAATAGTCAAATAGCTGGGTGGAATACAATTTCAGGTTTTTCCAGAAAAAGATACAAGAACATATGAAAATTTAAAACATGAGAAAAATGGCACCTCAAATTATTGGGGCAAAGATGGACTTTTTAATAAATGTTGCTAGGACAACTAAACAGACATTTGGAAAAAAAAGATAAAATTAGACACATACATTATACCATGCACAAAAATAAACACCAAACATCAGAAATGTAAATGTGGAAAACACTCAAACTTGTATAAGTTCTGGAAGCAAACAGGGTGAATTCTTTTATAATCTTGGTATAAGAAAGCCTTTTCACAATGTCTCAAAGTCTAGGTGTAACTTTAAAAATTGATGCATTTGACTACATTTTCGGGGGTGGGACAAAAATATTATAAGCAAAGTCCAGAAAATTACAACATATATCACAGATAGAAAGTTAATATCTTAAAAACTGTGGGGAAAAAGGTAAAAATCCTGATAGAAAATTGGGCAAAGACAAACACATATAGTTAAAAATAAAATAAAAATATCTCCTAAATATATGAAATGATGCTAATCTAATTTTTTATAATAGAAAGGAAATTAAAACTACCTTGAGATACAATTTCTTCTTATAACTTTGACAAAAATTACAATTAGACCACACAAACTATTGGTGAGGCAGTAGAGAAACATTTGAAACACTGCTGGATGAAAACTGATTCAACATTTAAGCAAGGGAATTTAAAAACATCTATCAAAACTAGGTATTTGTCTACCTTTTGATCCAACAATTCCTTTTCCACGAATATACGCTGAAGACACACTTTTTACAATATATATTAGAAAAAATATATATGTACACAATACTTTATTGCAGCAAAATTTGCATTTGAAAAATATTGGAAACAATCTGTGTCCACACATACAAAGTGATTGAGTAAATTAAGATACATCTACATAATGGTCGGGAAGATCCCCTGGAGAAGGAAATGGCAACCCACTCCAGCACTCTTGCCTGGAGAATTCCACGGACAGAGGAGCCTAGTGGGCTACAGTCCATGGGGTCACAAAGAGTCAGACATAACTGAGTGACTAACACCTTCATTTCAGTTTTCACTTTCATCCCCTCACCCCCTCAGTGTAAGCCCTGAATAAATGATTGTTGGATTTTTATCCTCATCATTATCATCAGAGAAGAGCATAACCAACGATGATACAATTTTGCAGAATAAACAAATATGGACAAGGTATGGGAAACCAGGTTCAAGACATGGCTTTGACGTTGGACAAACCACTTCCCCACTCCGGACTTCAGTTACTCATTCTGCAGAAAGAAAGGAACTGCACACCCTATAAGCTCCATTCCAAAACTACATCTCATGCTTCCTATTCCTCAGCATCAGGACTTTGATGGAGCAGCTGTACAAATTATCCCTAATTGGGATGTCAGAACCGTGGTTCCTCTGGGTCTCGTGGAGAGAGGCTTCGATCTTCCACCAGGGACTGAGACTCTCAGGACTAAACCTGAGCTGTCCTTCATGCCTCCCTGCACAGCTCTTATCTGACCTTAATGATCCTCACTCTCAGTGAGTGATCCTTTGAGCTGTAATTACTAACTGATGTTTGTAAAGTCTTTGAAATTCTCAGGTGACAGATGTAATCAAAGGCCAATTTATTATGATAATTGTTATTAGTATAGCTCCACATTATTTATTGATGTTAACGGCAGGGCCAGCAGGTGTTTCAAGACTGAGCAGGGGACTGAGGCTGGCCATGTTTGCAGGGAGAAGGAGAACAAGTGTGGATGTGGTGGGGAGGGCTGGGGGTGTTTTAGGGGCTCCCCCTGGCCACAGTTCAGCCACATACTACTTTGTAGGGTTGTGACTCAGCATGAAGCAGGGCAATAACTGTACAGGACCACCTGACAGCATTTTTACATGCACAGGTTCAATCCAGGTCCATCTCTTGCTTCTGGAACGTGCTCCAGCACATCATAGCTGCTCTGAGTCTTGGCTTACTCATCTGCTAAATGAAGATACATACAGTATCATGTTTGCTGTGGCTGGATAATGGCTTTGAGGTGAGTGAAACTGGATGTGAGAAGACCAGACTGTGGGGGTGGGGGTGGGCTTGCTGAGGTTTCCTAAGGAAGAGAGGATGGTATTCAGAACGAGGACGGAGGCACTGGAGATGAAAAATGTATGTGGATGGGAGAGAAGAACCAGCAGGACTTGGTGACACCTGGAAATAGATAGTGAGGTGTATCTTGGGTAACCCAGACTTCTGAGATAGAAAAGTCTGAGAGAGATTTTTGAAGGGAAGGAATTATTTTAAACTGCCTACTATTTCCCTCAGTCTTGGGTGGATTTGAATCTCCCCTCAAAAATGCTTCCTGACACACTGAGTTTTTGAGTTTGCAAAGTTGGGAGCCATGATGAAAAAGATGGAACCTGACCCAAATTCAGCCTTCAAGAAGGGCCTACAGAAGAACTGACTTCCGCACATGTCCTTCTACAAACACAACATTCCTGACCTTTCTTTTGGAATCTCACCCTCTCTCTCTCCTTGATGCATCAGGTAGGTCAGCTGGTATCTTTGTATACCCTGGACTTCACTGATTTTACTTCTCTTTCCTGATTCAGCAAACATTTTTAACCCATTCATCTATTCAAATGTTTGTGCACTCACAGATCTTGCTTTTTCTTTCTTCAGTAAATCCCCACATCCTGCCTCATACTTATCCCCAGTGATATTCTAATAATGATATCTGACATGAATTCAGTGTTTATTGACCGCGAACCACTATGATAGGCATTTTAAAATGCATCATCTTGTTAAAAATTTACAAACATTTTTATATGGTTGACACTATGGGCATCAAAATGTTCTGAATGCGAATGAGACTCAGAGAGTCTAAATCACTTGATTGCATAAGGTCAGTGCCAATCTGTGCAACAGGAAAGATCCCATGCTAGGCTTATTTATAAAAAAAGTTATTGGGGGGGGGGAAGACTTGAGAACCATTACTCTCATTTAATGGCATTAATTAATAGTATTAATGCTGCTATACAGCACAAGAAACAGAATCCTTGAGTGTAATTGGCTTCATTAAATTGCAGTTTACTCTTTTATGACAATACTGATAGAGAAGGAACTAATGGAGTGTTTGAGCAAAAATGATACTATGATGTTAACTGATATCTCCTCAAGGTTCCTTATATTAGGATATATGTGATACATCCCTCTCATAAAAATCAGGCACATGTTTCTATCCAATAAGAGAAACTATGTGAACCTGCTGCATGCCCCTTTTTGCCTTGGCTTCCAGGAAGCTCAAGAAGTATAAGCAATGTTCTACTTCATTAGCCACATAGACTATAACTCTGGCCCAATGATAACCTTTCTACCAGTAAGATTCTTGAGTTAATTAAAATTTTAACTGAACATGTATACATATACATATTCATTTGTACATGAGTACCCTCACATATGTACATGAATATTTACATACATACACCCACATGCTAAAATGTTTATGTGAATGAGAGTAGATATGTATATACACATAATGCTGAATTTCTACCCACAAATTCATACATATCCCTGTTAGCAACACCTTCCTTTCAAAGAATGTGCAAAGAGTTATCCTCCTGTTTATTCCTCATAAAGATCCCCGTGAGTTTGGGTGGTCATATCTCATCCCCACTGGACTGATGTGGAAACTGAAGTTTAGTAGGCCAACATTCACTTCATGTAGCTATAAAATGACTTAAACTCATGAATCCAGTTGCCAAATTCAGAGTTTTCACTACTTTTTCACCATTTGGGAGCCAACTGGGCTGAACTTCATGGAAACCCTCTATTTGGAAGGGGCCTGACAGAGGCAGAAAATCTGCTGTATGGAAACTTAGGCTGCCATTTCCATGAACCTTTTGGGGGTGGGTGTCTGGAGCATTGGTGCCTCAAGACTCAGATTGACAAGATTATCAGCTGTCAACATTTGGGTAACCTTCATTTCCTTATCCAAATGAATTTAAAGTATTGCATTGAAAGGAAAATGTTCTTGGTCCCTCAGCTCTCATACCATGATAATAAAATCTGTAGGAACTGTGAGTGAGTGAAATAATAAATTAGCAACCTGGGAGAGCTCATCTTGGTATTTGTACAAGGCGACACTTGGGGAATTTCTCTCCAGGTGGAAAGAGAAGTCTGAGACCTAACAGGGCTTCAACAGAAATTCAGAGCTTTCTAGAGCAAGTGATAAGACTCAAAGGGTTGAATGGAGACCTGGAGGGAGACATGCCCAAGGGGTTGGGTGATCCCCAGGAGACAGAATCCAGTGAGGACTGGGAAGGAGGCCTGGGCAGGTAGATGGGGCACGGAACCCCGCCTCCGGGACAGATAAGAACTAGGCAGGGACGTTTAGCAGGCCAAAGCTTTCCCAAGTGGTTACAGAAAGATGTGATGATAATCCTGGATTCCTAATGTCCATTTTTCAGTTCTCCTTCTTACTTTCACAGAGCTAATAAAATCCAGAAATATGTTCCTGACATAGGACTATGGCAATGGAGTCAGAAAAAGGATACATGGAGGCCTTTGATTCACAGTTTTTTGCTACGTTGGCTCAGCCACTGGTGGTTAGGAGAGATCTAAGGTTTTCAGATGCGTCTCAACCACCCTGCATGGTAGACTTTGAAGAACCATGGCCTTTTAAAGTGGAACAGTCTGTTGGACTCTGTGGGAGTGGGAGAGGGAGAGGGTGGGATGATTTGGGAGAATGGCATTGAAACGTGTAGAGTATCATATATGAAACGAATTGCCAGTCCAGGTTTGATGCAGGATACAGGATGCTTGGGGCTGGTGCACTGGGATGACCCAGAGGGATGATACGGGGAGGGAGGTGGGAGGGGGGTTCAGGATTGGAACACATGTACACCCGTGGTGGATTCATGTTGATGTATGGCAAAACCAATACAATATTGTAAAGTAATTAGCCTCCAATTAAAATAAATGTGTATTAAAAGATAGTAATAATAAGGTGGAGCAGTGTCACCGGGAGTGCTGGACACTTCTTGACCATATCCCCATGGAGCTAAACAGAAGGTTGTTAGCAAAACCCTTCCATCTGCGTGAAGTAACTGAGATGCTATGAGATTTCATGATGCTTCTGGTGGTACAACTCATGCGCTGATTTAAATGGAGTCACTTCGTGAGACCCAGCAAGAGCTAGAGTGTGTGAAAACACTTCACTTAGTGACTGGGGTGCAGGAGGTGCTCAATGACAGCACGTTCTCAGGTTCTGTGATAGAAACTGCACAGGTACTTCAAGAGTAAGTCTTGTTAATTAAGAGAATTTGAAGGAAAGGCTTAGGGCACAAGGGGAAATGTGGTGGCCGTAAGGGACGTTTTCAAACATGCCAGTCCTTCCTCTAGGCACACAGCTGGAAGGCACTGCTTCATTCCTTTTTGAAGTTAAGCATGGCAGCATGACCAGTCTTGCCCACTGGTATGTGAACCTGCTGGGTATCATTCTGTGTGGAAATCAGTGCCTTATTTGCCACATTTTCCTTCTCTGCCTTGGTGACTGTGGAGGCCTAGAACAAGGCAGATTTTCATCATCTTGAGTCCTTGAGTAACCAGGATAGGCAGAACCCCTATGCTGACCCATTCTGAACATGCAGAAGGAGAGGGAAGTTATTTTTTTTTTCCTGGCAATACACTGAGATTTCATGGTTGCTTGTTACTACAGATAAATTAGTTTATCCTAACCGATATAGGCTTCCTGGTGGCTTCCCTCGTGGATCAGATGGTAAAGAAACTGCCTGAAATGCAGGAGATCTGGGTTCAATCCCTGGGTTGGGAAGATCTCCTGGAGAAGGAAATGGCAACCCACTCCAGTATTCTTGCTTGGAGAATTCCAAGGACAGAGGAGCCTGGTGGGCTACTACCCATGGGGTCACAAAGAGTTGGACATGACTGAGTGACTAACACTAACTAACCAACCGATATATGAGTTTTCTTACAAACTCCTTCAGGGAATCTCTAAGACTCAAGCCGTGTGACCTCCTGTGAGGTCTTAACTCTAATCCATTCAAACTTGGGGTTTCTATATCTTCTCATCCTATGGTCCACTGAGCTTTGTTTCATGTGACATGTGAACAGTCACTAAAGTAAAAAGAGACTCAGGCGATGAGGCTGGGAGGGGCAAGGTCCTTCTTCAAAGACACACTCAATCATATCAAAAGATTCAACAGAAACAAATGTTGGGCTTGGAATCATGTATGGAAAGTTGAACTAAGAAAATAAAGCTTGGGGTGGGGTGATAAAGCAATTGAGTCATGGGTGAGTTAAGGCAGTCAACAGCTGGAATGACATGTAAAGACATGAGGTCCAATTCCTGAGGTCCTCCAGAGTTAGGAGGTGATCTGCTTCTGTGTGAAGCCTATGGGACACATGGCGACGTATCAGGTGAAGGACGCTTCAACCCTCCCCTCCCTCAAGACGGAGCTTCAGGAAAGCAGTGAAAAGAAAGAGAGCATCAGAACTACAGCAGCTGTCATGGACGCATTCTATGTATTGCCTCATTTACTCTCCCCACATTTGGGGGAGGTATATCATTAATCATATTATATATCTTGGGATGTTAAGAAACCAGCTCCAGTTCACACATCTGGGAACAACCATAACTCAAAGCTAAGCCTGTCTGCTGCCTGATCGTCTTTCTATCCTGTGCCTCACTAAAACCACCCATGTGCCAATATTAGTTTAAGAGGGCGTGGACACAACTAAATATGGTTTCTTCCAATTCATTCAGAGAGAGAATTTTTCCTAACCCAGCTCTACCTGGATCATCCCAACTATTATAATGTGGTTATACTGCAAACACGAGGACTCATTCAGAATAGCATCTGCCTTCCAACTGCTCTCAAGAGTTCAGGAGCTGGAAGAGGAAATGAGACATAGAAAATGATCACCCTTCTACTTCCCACTTCTCTTATTTAGCTCACCATTTGGCAGAGGCATCATGCAGGTTAAATATGCCCCTGCACGATGAAAAGGATTAGCAGGGAAAGAGTCTCCTCTCTGCATAAACAGAACAGGCCTACCAGCACTGCCCCCAAAATGGGGGCTTCTGAAGGATATTTGCATGAATCTGCCACACTTGTTTTGCATTCAACCGTTAATTATGGTCCTTTCAACTTCACAATCATGGCTAATGGTGGTGGGGATGCAGAGAACAGTGGATTCAGCAGACCTCATTCTGGGAAGAGTGGGAAAGAAACAATGTAAAACTGCACCCACCCGCTGTTTACAACTCCAGACAGCTACTCTGGGGTACCATTTGGAAGATTTGAAGGAAATCGAGGCTGCCCAGGAGCCTGAAGCTTGGGAAATGAGACAGCTGGGCAAAGTATTACTGCTATGATGGAAGGAAGGTCCTTTACGGCTCCTCTGGCTATGGGGAAAAAAGCTCTGAGCCATCTCTCTCATGCTACACTGAATGGAAATTCAGACTTGACTCACACTTACTTGGTGCCTTTCAGTATTCGAGATCATTTCTCATTTAATCTTTGGAATGACTGTGTGAAGTGTGTATTGCGATTTCAATTTTATAAATGAAGAAACTGAGACTCACAGACAACAAGAAACAGTTTGTACTCTCATCCATTCATCAAATGATGATTGTTATACTATGTGTTAAATACTGTACTCAGTATGGAGAATACAACAGCAAACAAGAGTTCCTACTTCCTGGAGCTCTAAGTCTAATGAGAGAGGCATGCATTGCAAACAAACAGACAAACACAAACAAGTGCAATTAAAAATACACACAGTGTTGTAAAGAACAGGTCAACAAATAGTGAGGGCTGATGTGGATGGTTCTTAGATAACATGGTTGGAAAGTTCCCAGAGGATATGACACTGAAGATGAGACCTGAAAACTGAAAAGGTCCTAGTTCTTCAAAGTATGAAGAAGAGAGTCTAGGATAAAATAACAGCCTGTGTGAGACCCCTGGAGTGAGGAAAATATCTTGGAATGTATGAGAAATAGTGTCTTAGAAAATGGTTCAAGGGAGAAAAGGTAGTTGAAATGTGGCAAGCATGGTTTAACTTTATCTGGAGCGCAATGCGAGGTCCTGAGCATTCCTTTCATGGAGAGCATTGTAAAAAGGAGTCTGTCTATGAGATAACAGAAGAGATAAACAGAATGAAAGAGATACAGAAATCATAGTATGTGAGAAATAGAAGTAACTTCATATTAAATATCAATACAAGATGGTCTGGGTGGACAGGGATTCTGGTTGATACTGTCATATTTTCTCCAAAAGGCTGACATGGTAAAGAACGATTTAATTTGTTCAAATCAATACAAGTGTCCAAGACTATAGAGTTAAGGAGACAGAATTTGGCTTTATAGAAAGGAGAAAGTTCTAACTATTGTACTTGTTTAACAAAGGAAGCAACTTTTTCCTCCAAAGAACTGCAGTGGTCAAGCTGAGGCTATATAATGCCTTGCCAAGAACATTGCTTTAGAGATTTCTGTGTTGGCTTCTGGTGTACATAAGATGACAGTTCAAAATCATCCAATTCTAAAGTGCTATAGATTTGTAATGGTTGTACCCAAAATAAATGGTTACAATATGGCCTAATTCCTAAGACAGGTGCTGGAAATTCAGCACCAAGGACAGTGTTTCAACAGCTGGCACTGCCCTTTGCTATTAATATTTGTAAGAAAGCATAAATAGGCAAATGAGGTATTACTAATGTGATCAAACCTAAGTGCCTGTAAACAATTCACATTTCATGAAAGTGGCTGGGAGGACTCTGAGTACCTTGTCTCATAACGGACATAATACTTGGACTCTCCATAGTGTTTGTAGGACTGGACTGAATTATTTCACATTTATATAGTTTACTGTGGAGTTTACCAAGTGTCTTTACTCTCATCCTAATAATAGTTAAAATTCAAGGAGTGACCTCCACATTTCTAAACCTAATAATCTGACATATTATTTTACTTCTCCCTCCCTCCTACCCTCCCTCTCTCTCTCTCTTCCCTACTAGAATATAACTGCTATGAGGGTAGGGATTTCTTCATCTGCTTGGCTTACTGCTTTATTCCAAGCACTCAGAGACAAAAGTGCCTTTTGGCAGGGCACATATTGTGCTTGCTAGATATTTACTTAATCAATCATATCTAATTAACTTAAAAGTCACACAGTTACTAGGGTTTTATGTGTAAGTAGTCTGACTGTAAAGGCTAAATATCAAGCCACTCTGCTAAGCTGAAAAACTGTCCTTAATATTCATAGAATAAATATATATGGTCCCTAAAATTCTCTTATCCTGTTCTGATGTTCTCACTGAAACTTTAGATGGAAATGGAAGCAATGAAATTGATTGATAGTAAATCATTCAACCTTGCCCACAACCATCCTGCAACAAATGGCCATTTCTGCTTTCCTTTAATTCATTTTAATGTAATATAACTTTGCCCTAACCTTTGTTTTTAATCTTCTAGAGATATAGATTTGCTGAATTCTGGTTTTTACTTGACTCAAGACATTTTACCCCTTCATGAAGAGAGCAAAGCATCAGTTTAAAAAAATCAAATAGAGTGCTTCTGTTTTCTGGCTTGCCTTATAGTTACTGATTTTCATGTTTACTTATAGTTTCCTTTGTTTCTTCCCCTTTCTTTGTAGATTGCTGTTTTCTGGCTTTTTATGATAGATTGGAAGGCTGCCTTTATGTTTTAAAAAAGAATACTTAAAAAAAAAAACCTCGGTATCAAAAATAAAGTAGTTATTATTTATTCCATCCTGTCCAAAGTGGGAAAATTAGCAGATTTTTATTTACATTCCTCAATTCTTCAACTCTTTCTCAGTTTTTGTTGACACAAGAGTGAATTACAGCCCCAGATAACAGCTGTAAATTTTTTATATCTTTTCTTTAAGCAATCATTTTTTAATATTAACCTCTTTGCAATGTGTTTAGAACAATTATTTTAGCATTAATATGATATTTAATTAGTTTCCAGGCTCACTGCATGTCTTTTTATTTCATATTTCTCTCTTTGCAATTTCTTTATTTTGATTCATTGCTTGGTCAACTACTGTCTGTATGATTTTATAGAAGCAGGGCTGGTGGGAGCCTCTGGATGGTGAGAATGTCTTTGTGATGCATTTACACAAGAGCAACAACTTGGCTGATAAGAAATTTGCCCGTTATAATGTTTTCTCCTCAAAAATCCTCCAGGCTTAACTGCATTGTCTGCTCCCCTTTATGATATGGAGCAAGCTGAGGGACCAAGCAGAGACTTGTCAGACTGAGGATGACTTTCCTGTTTCTGTGTCTCTTTCACCCAACTCTTTTCAGTAAAAGTTAATACCTTGCAATAATTTGAAATGGTACATAGTTTTTCTCTTGCTAGAAAGATATACTCTGAGTGCCCAGCTCCCACAGCTTTTCCCTCTCTGTTCCTGTGAGGCCAACTACACCCTCAAGACTCCTGGCATAAGCAACCATCCAATTCTACTCCTGCTCAGGCTTCACTGCAGTCAATCTTAGGTCCCAGATGAGGGTACACATGGTGTGGGATCAAAGGCATGAGTAACTAAATGGTCGTGTTTATCTTGGAACCAGGAGTAGAAACCGCCTCTTAGATAGCTTCAGAGTGGGGTGACTTTTTCCCTAAAGGCAAACCCTCATGTCTTGAAAAGGGGAGTCTGGGGCTTCCCTGGTGGCTCAGTGGTAAAGAATCCACCTGCCAATGCAGGAGACACAGGTTCGATCTGTGGTCCAGGAAGACACCACGTGTCTCAGAGCAACTAAGCCCATGTGGCACAACTACTGAGCCTTTGCTCTAGAGACCACACACTGCAACAGCTGAAGCCTGGCCGCCTAGGCCCAGTGCCCCACAGCAAGACAAACTACCACAGTGAGAAGCTCCCACACTACAACTAGAGAGTATCCCCTACTTGTCACAAGTAGAGAAAAAGCCTGTGCAGAAGACCCAGCACAGCCAAAATAAAGTAGCTTTTTTAGAAAGGGGATCTACTGTATGACATCTGGGGAGCAAGACCCCCAATATTCCTCCTATCTCATCTGCTGCTCTTCTAGGACCTACCATGCTCAGGCTGGAGAAATTGCTCCTGGGGTCCAGTTTCCTAGGTTCTGTAGACTTGGTCTGTTGCTGGGTTTTTAGGAGAATCTTGGGAGGAATGTGATAGCAGGTGACGTGAATGCAGCTATGACTCTGTTCCACAGCATGGAAACCCAACAGCACTTCTTGATATGTTGCCAAGAGCAGGGAAAGCCACTCTCTGTTAGGGCTGTGCTGAACCAAGAAATTGGCTAATATGGGATACAGAGATGGGCTCCCAGATGCTTCTGGCCATCTTGACTTCTTCCTCCTCAGTACATCAGTGTGTTGTCTGAAGAGGCCAGATCACAGGTGCAAGGCAGTCTGGCAGCTTCTTTTTGTAGTTTTATACTCTCTGTGAGGAATGTTCCTTGAACCAGTAATGAATGCAGAAATGAAATACCAATACGGAATCTATAAATGGTTATGTGGACATTTTAAATGTGAAGTAGTTTCTCAATCCAGGTTTCTCATAAAGTAACAACTGCCACTAACAGACCAGACTATCTTGGCCACCCAGCACCTATACAAGCTATTCTCTAAGAACTTCAACAACAAATTTTGCTTTTGTTTCAGTTTTTTCCTACCCCAGTGAGCTTCTCACTTCTCCAGACACACTGTGGAACATGACACATACCAGATTCCCTTATGATTATAGAAGCTCTTCGAGGGCACATACTACATAGTCTTAATATGAACTACAAGGCTTAGCATATGTCACTGTTCATTATATATCTGCTGAATGGAATATGGCAACCTGGAAGATGTCCATAAAAACATCATAGGCAGAAAATACTTGAGCACAAGAGGAACTAAAGATAGTTAGCTTGAAGAACATAAGACCAGATGGGTTTGTGTGTGTCTAGAGCAGAAGCGAACTGAAAAAAAATACCACCTAAGAAGGTGATTGCATTGGCTCTACTGGGACCTAAAAGTATGGATCAAGAGCAATGGGTAGAAGCTATAATAAAAGACATACTCAAGTCAGTTAAAAAAAAAAAAAAGCCCTCAGCCACAGCCCCCACAAAGATCAGCAAGTTATCATATAAAAAAGTAAGTTATTTGTTACTGGAGTTATTCAAGAATAAGCACTGACATCATCAAATAACAGATACTGGAAAGGATATGGAAGAAAGGGAACCCTCCAACGTTGCTGGTGGGAGCGTAACTTGGTGCAGCTACTGTGCAGAACAGTATGGAGGTTCCTTAAAAAAACTAAAAGCAGAGTTGCCATGTGATCCAGCAACTCCACTCCTGGGCATATTTCCCGAGAAAACCTTAATCTGCAAAAACACATACATCCTAATGTTGACAGCAGCACATCACAATAGCCAAGACATGGAAGCAACCTAAATGTCCATGGACAGCTGAATGGGTAAAGAAGACGTGGCGCACACACAATGGAATACCACTCAGCCATGAAAACAAGGGAACAATGCCGCCTGCAGCTACATGGACGGGCCTACAGATTATCACTCTAAGTGAAGTCAGTCAGGCAGAGAAAGACAAATTCCATATAACATTTATATGTGGATTCTAAAAAAAAAGATCAAATGAACTTATTTACAAAATAGAAATAGACCCACAGACATAAAGAACACACTTATGGTTACTAAGGGGAAAAAGGGGAGGAGAAGGATAAATGAGAAGTTTGGTACTAACATATACAAACTATTATATAAAAGACAAATAAACAACAAGGTCCTACTATATAGCACAGGGAACTAGATTCAACATCCTGTAATAAACCATAACGCAAAAGAATATGAAATACATATGTCTATATAACTGAATATAT